>NC_047158.1:15879181-16221681 GCF_009819705.1 Hippoglossus hippoglossus
CATATCTGCTGTCCAGTGTGGGGCTGCACGGCTGAAAGTGGAACAAGGTTGGGGAAGCCAGTAGGTAACACAAGCCACAGGGCCAACAATGGAGCCGTGACCCCTGTGGGTCAGGAGCGATAAACAGGAAGGAAATGTGAGACAACAGGTCGACACTGCTGGATCTGCTGCCGTGGGACAGGGGTAAAAGATAATGTGACAAGCAGATTACCTGCGCTCAAGGGCAGAGGGGGTGAAAGAGGAAATAAAAAGAGACTGTTCCTCTCTGGGAATCCATGGCTGAGACAGGCCAGGGATGTGAGAACAATTTAGACGTAAGGTCTGACAATCATCATTTTCTGTGGTGTAGTTTCAGGAAGTTGGGCAAATCTATGTAATATGATAAATAAAGTACTTTCAAAATAAAATACCTGAGAGGCGTGGCCATGCCACGATAAACAAATAAATGCAGTGGATATTTTTTACCATATCATCTTCCAGAAAGGGTGTAATTATGATCCATTTGTTGGTAATTATTAAGATTACGCAAAAGCAATTGGACAAATAACAGCTAAACTTGGTGGAAGGATGCAGTATGGGTGAGAATCCAAATAAAAAAAAATTTAATGAATTTAAATGTGGTTTCACAAGGGGAATATTGGGCCTTGGTGGATGAATTACCTCTACTGAGCTCTATTCTAGTTTTGCACTATTAAAATGTTAAAGGCCGAATTCACCAGTGCAATGCAGTGGTAGTATTATAGTATCATTAGCGGAAGTTCCCTTGAAATGTTACACTTCAGCCCTAGGTGACAAACAAAGAATGATCAGAAGAAGAAAGAAGAAATAAATTTAGCCAACTTAACCATTCTGTAATTTTATATTTAAACATTTTATCCTGTTCCATACGTGTGTGTGGATAAACCTTTTGGGATGGACACATAGGCTCAGCCTGCTTGTCTGCTTGGCACTTCAATAATTGATGCCCTCGCTTCATTGTCACTAAAAACTCATATCAAGAAAGGAGTGTCAGGCTCAGCTTACTGATTAAGTCTGTGTGAAACTTTAATGTGCACCCCATCTTCAGCTGATAACAACCTGAAGTGATCGAACAAATGAGGAAGCTGAACCGCTTGGACGATGGGCCGTGCATTCTGGGTTTGCTGCTACAATCGCTGATCATATTTTGACTCTTTTAGGTGTTTTTGGAGCCTGCAGGTATCAGAGATGTTGCTACCCGATAGTCTGAACAGGGAGGGACGTCGTGAAAGATTTAACTGGCGTGTAAGGACGACTGAATGGGCTTTGTGAGCTCCGCGCTGGAACTCTATCCATAATGCAGGGGATGACAGCGCTGCCACTGTTCCCCAACAAGCATTAGTCCCGAGCCGCTACTTATGATGTCTGCGTGCAGCTTCCCTTCATTAATGAATAATGGGCCATGCACATATCAGTGGCCATTCCATGATACAACAGGGGCATTTGCGGAGGGAGATTACTAGAGAACAATCTCCACCCTGGTTTAAAGCCATTGTTTGTGTATCTGCTAATTGATATGCTCTTATACACATATACATTGAGCTGTCACTAACGCAAGTTTGCAATTTGAACTAAAAGCCACACCCTGCTTAAACCTCTGAGCAGCTGTTACATGTGCTGACTCAGCCCCAGACTGAGTAATGGCTGTCGTGGACAGGTAGACGGCTACTTTGCAGACTTTTCCAAATGAGAAGGCACAATCAGATAAAATGGGGACTGTCATCCACGACCAACTTTCAGTTTGAGTAACCGAACAATGGAGGCAAACTGTCTGGTTGGAGAACATGTTTGTGTCTAGGTGGAGTTTGGTCGGTAAACATCTTACGACATCCGTAAATGTGGAAGCAGATTCATGCAGTCAACTCAAAAAAAATCACATAGATAACAACATTACTAACAAGTGTCTGCATCTTCACATGAAGTTAGTGGCTGTACGATGTTTTTCATCAACAAACATTACAACAAATTTTCAGATTTGTCAGATTTTTGGGGGTAATATATATATATATATATATATATATATATATATATATATATATATATATATATATATATATATATATATGTATATATAAAATAAATGGTAATGATCCCATAAATGTCATTATTAAACCCTTATAATAAAGAAATGCAATTGAGGCTTGATATTTTTATTTAAGTTACAAACTTAAAACTAAAAACTAAAAACAAACATAAAAAAAACACATATACAACCAAATATATAGAACTTGAATGAAAAGATAAACATAATATGTATATGTATATATAACATAAATGCACATCTTTTCTGCATGGATAACTAAAGTAAAAGCTTTGATATCAGTGCATATATAACATTAACGCTGATACTGATCTTGGATTTTTTTTATCAGCCAGCCAATGAATCAGTCAGGCTTTAAGTTTGTTCAACTTAAAGTCAACAAGTTGTGTTTACTTATATTTGAGAGAAAAACGGAATCAAAGTAGTTTTTTAATGTTGTAAATACTCAGACATATTATCAGTTCCTCTCTTGTCAAAGCACTTTCATTAACGTAATACCCTGTGTCTACATTTCAGTTCCGTAATTACAATGAACCAGTGTGTGTACCACGTATAATTCATAAGCTGTGTTTAAGGTACTCCGAGCAGCTCTAAGCAAAGTATCCATTGCCGTCCATCAGTTTGTGCACTGTTTATCTATATCAGTGACCCAGTAAGAGTGTACCTGAGTAAGACAGCACCGACAAGGCCTGTGTCACCTCCAACCCTACTCCCATGCTACCTGCAGCCTGACAGACTTCCTTGTTCCTACATGATTTAAAGAATTACTTTGAACTGTCAGGTTTCAGCTCCCCCTGCAGTCTTCAGTTTCTAGCTCAGGTATTAGTCCGGCCATTAGATCTGACTGTTCCCTCAGCAGAGCCGCCACAGGTTGGCCCCAACACCCAACACCCGCTCCTCCGCCTCCCCTCACTCCTGCCAGACTTCAACAGTGAATTATTCAGGGTTGACAAGATGTTGGGACGTCAAACTCAAGCGTACATTTTCATTAAACTTCTCTTGTCACGGTGGTTTAAGAGGAGAGGATGCGGCTCACGTGTGAAATGGCACCAAGTCGATTCCTCTGACAGAGAAGAGAGTGACTACAGGGGGATGAGTGGTATCGGCCTCCTCAATTGCTTCCTAGTGAAGGATTGTGTTGCCAGGTTTTGATTAGGTGAAAAAAAATCTCTTGTGATTGAATAACAACGGTGAGACTGAGCCTGTGATTTTGATTGGTGGAGCAGGCAGAACTGAAATTATATTTGGGTTATTTGGCCAGAGCTTTGGTGTCAGATGAGACACAAGACAACAGAGAGCACAAGGGCTCAGACATACACATGGTGGAGTTACAGGAAATATGTGTGTGAGATCAATATCAAGTCGTCCAGACTATATTCATGCAAATTCCTACTGACTCGTCTTTAATCTGACTCTGACTGAACTGCTGACTCCACTTGGTATAATTTTAATGTTTTTACCTATAATTACTAATTAAATAATCACTTTCCCATTATCACTATCTCGTTTTTATTGAAAAAGCAACAAAATTTATGAAAATAGCACCCAATTCTCTGAAAAAAATTAAATAATAACGTGTGTGCTTTAGGGCTAAACCACTTAAAATATACATTAAAAATGACAGAATTAAATTTTCACTAGAAAAAATGACTGCTCACATGACTATGTAAAGGTATAAGGTTTTTGATCATAGCATCCACGAGATTAAAAACAGCACATACTGGCTGCTAACCTTTCTTAGGGTCGGAAACCTGAGGTTTGGATAAATGCTTGATTCACCACTAACACTGATTTTTATCGAAGACCTGGATCAGAATGTGAACCCCCACTGAAAACTGCAGCAGCACTGCTCTCTACAGGCCGAGCCTTGTTACTATGCTGCACCTCTGACTGCAGTGAGAGACATCACAGCAGGTGGCATCACAGAAAACCCCATCACAAGAAGTGTTTTCTAGGAGCCTATCGAAATAAATAATTTTGGTTCTTCCTATTTAAGTCCAGTTTTTAGTTCATTCTTCTATGTTTTTATTTTTTATTTGTTTACTTACTGTATGTTTAGGCACTGGTTCTCCCTTACTCCTCATTACTTATCCCTTATTTTTTTTATAATACTTATATCATTCTTTGTTGTTGTAACATCAAGATGCAAGATCTGGCACAAGAATTTTCTTTGACATTACGCTGTATCTTAACTTATGTTATGTTATGTTATGTTATGTTATGTTGTGTTGTGTTGTGTTGTGTTGTGTTGTGTTGTGTTGTGTTATGTTATGTTATGGATTACATATCGTATCATGTCTTGTTTTGTCTTGGTGTGTCTTCTTTTGTGTCGTCTCTTGACTTGTGTTGTCGAGCCGTGTATAGGATGGTGTCATGTCTTGTCATTTATTGTCTCGTCTTGTATATTTTCTAGTGTCTTGTCGTTTCGTGTCTTATCTTAGTTTATCTCATCTTATCTTGTGCTATACAAATTAATAATACTCATGTTAACGAAATAATGCAAAATTATTTGTAAAAAAGTATGAACAAAACATTTAGAAACATCTTCCCATAATTTTCGTTTTACTGACCATGTCAAATAACAGTTGGGTCACAGTTTCCGGTTGAGCAATAAAAGAAGTACAACTTATAATCATCTTTACCTCAATAATATATAATAGACAAATACCTAATAATCATAATAATTAAATATGATATTTTTTATATATATTAATCCAGCGTCTACTTTACCGGAAGTGACGCCGCCGCGGCCTCTTTCCGGTCTGGCCGGTGCTCTGGTCCCTGCTGCCGCCTGTCAACACTTCTCATCCCCGAAGGAAGACGCCTGTGTGCGGGACAGTGATTTGAACAGTTTCTCAGTGTCAGGTCTCAGACTGTCCTCCATCATGCCCATGTACCAGGTAAAGTCCGTCTGTGCCGGGGACATAAAGGTTGATTTACCAACCTGCATGTACAAGTTACCAAATATCCACGCGCAGCAGGGCAACGGCTGCTCCCCCGAACACGCGCTCCAGGTAACTGTGAACTTCATTTCGACAAACTTCATCTTTATTTAGAGCTTTATTTTTTTTTTTTCACACGTTATTAGTTTGTGTTTACCTCTCGCTGTTGTCCGCAGTTCGTTCCGCTCCTCTCATGGCTCCTCTGGCAAGCGTATGTTAGCGTTAGCCGCGTTTGGCTAAGCTAGCTGGCTAACTTAGCATTGGGTGCTGTCACTTTTAGCTGATGCAACAATCACACCTCCACCGTCCATCAACCGTCGATTATAGATGATCCCTCTGTATCAAGTGTTACTATTAATAATAAAGAACTGTCACTGCATTTTTAGAGATTTGTACTCCAGCTGTGCAGTAACTACAACACCATAGAATAGATATTTATTGTTATTGGTTAAAACTAATGAAATCTATTCAGCAGCTCTTCAGGACGTGTGCAGTACAACAAAGTAAACAACATAGATAACCGCAGAAAACTATATATACATGCATGCATACATATAGATACTTTATTGATCCCGAAGAAAATGTAGGCATCCAGTATCACACAAAACAGTTAAACACGAGAGCATAAGAATAATAAAGAGTGAGATGAAAGTCCAGCCACCGGAATTACTACAAAGCTGTCGCTGTAAAGAAGTATGTGCTAATGGAGATGTTGACAATACAAATATTTGAAGTATAAGGTCATAGAAATACACAAGTAATCGAGTGTTGAGGCCAAATATAAATACAGAATTAAAGATAAATAACTGAAGCTACGCAACGTTGTGCATTAGACAAACACAGCCTGTTTATGGCCTGTAAATTATGGTGCAGCAGATGTACGTGTATTTAAAAAGAAAAGGGTGTAAACAGCACAAGAATAAAACTTACGATATATAAAACTAAAGAAATAAGAAATATAACATAAATAAAGATACACATAGGCAGTAATGGTGACAGTCTGGCAGCCTCGTGACATGGTTAATGCGTTAACCATTCTTATTTCACCGTGAGCACAGGTATAAGGCACATAAAATACTTTTCACATTAGTCGATATCAATAGTTATTATGATCACAATGTTATTTCTTTTCATTTTAAGAACTGGTTTTTGGTCCTGAGTGAAGGCCGTGCTTTTCAACTGTGCATCTCTAGCCAGAGAGTCTGTTAAACATGTTCTCAGTGTTATCTCTGTGTTATCTGTGTAGGGACAGTTAAATGTTGCCCCTGCAGCTTTTACCCTGGCTGTGAAACCTCTGCAGAGTTGTGTTCAAATTGTCTCAACTGTGAATTTTCTCTGTTTCCCCAGAACGGCGAGGTGGACCCAGCCGTCAAAGCTCTGGAGGCTCGGCAGGATGAGATCATGAGAAAACTGTACGAGCTGAAAGCAGCTGTGGAGGGCCTGGCCAAGACTGTGACCACCCCAGATGCCGATCTGGACCTGACAGTCAGCAGCAGCCTCTCCTCCCAGACCCTCAGCTCCGTAGCCTTCCAGGGCACCACAGACCTGGACTCGCTACTGGGCAAGGTGAGACACTGGAGCGCTTTAGTGATGCATTCACAGTGTGTCCCTGTTTCTTTCAGTTGACATAATCTGACTTTTCTGTTTGGTGGTGACCATCTCTAATGATACCTGCCTGTCCTTACAAGTTCTAAATATTGTGCTTAATGGTACAATCTGCTCGTAATGGAATTTGTCTCAAAGCATAAATGAGGGTGTGGACTGATCGCAAGGCCAGATTGTGCAAGCTGTTTATGTCTCGTTATGGAAGATAAATGTTGAACACAGAATGTTTTTTGGATAGAGCGGCTGCTTACCTCTGTCTTGTTTGTATCAGGACCACGGCGCTCTCCGCGACATCGTCATAAACGCCAACCCAGCACAGCCACCTCTGACCCTGCTGGTGCTCCACAGCCTGCTGTGTCAGCGCTATCGGGTGCTCTCCACCGTCCACGTCCACTCCTCAGTTGCTGGCGTCCCGTCACAGCTCCTGTCCTGCCTCGGCCCACGCCACGAAGACAGCTATGCGCGCCACCTGTTCCAGCTGGGCTTCACACTCATATGGAAAGACGGTAAGGCCACAGTGAGAGGGAAGGTGTGTGTGTTAGTGGATGGACAAGAAGTGTAGGGACAAAGAGGTGAAGGAAACATTCTTGTTTGACTGGTAGTAGATCAAAGCAGAAGGTTAACATAGTATAAATATAAAATATGAACCTGATTTCTATGTTGGTGCCACACACACCTGAGCTGTTTGATTTGATCTCTTTTGCTTGGCACTTGATTGGGAACCTAATTACTCTTTAGAGCTTTGTATTCATATGAGCAATAATAAGCATATTGACATGTGTTGTTAATGCTTGTGTCCTTGTTACAATGTGACACCTGTGCTCTATCCACAGTCCCCAAGCTGCAAATGAAGTTTAGCATCCAGAACATGTGTCCCATCGAGGGTGAAGCCAACGTGGCACGCTTCCTCTTCAAGCTGCTGGCTCCCTACCCCAGCGATCCCGCCCTCGCCACTATGGTGGACAGCTGGGTGGACACAGCTTTCTTCCAGCTGGCAGAGGGCAGTGCCAAGGAGCAAGCTGCCGTCCTGCGGGCGCTTAACTCTGCCCTGGGCCGCAACCCCTGGCTGGCGGGGCCGGAGTTCTCCCTGGCTGACGTCGCCTGCTATTGCTGCGTTCTGCAAAGTGGCTCGGCCTCCTCTGCCCCCGCTAATGTCCAGCGCTGGCTCAAGTCCTGCGAGAACCTGGGCCACTTTAGCCCCGCCAAGGCAGTTCTGCAGTGACTGGTGCTGTCCCAGGAGCAGACACCAGAGACGGTGTCCTACACAAGCAAAGTGAGAGAAAGGCATTAGAATATTAAGATATCCAAGCCATGTCTGGAAAGCTTTCTAATGCTTCCCTCCTTACGGTATTATATCACTGAACTGACAGAGACTCAGTAGAAGCAAAGTGGTTTATGGGTAAAGTAACTTAAAGAGTATTTGTCTCTGCCATGCTGCTTTTATATCACAAGAGATTCTATGCTACTTTTGCAAGGGAGGAAGCATGAGAGGACTGTAAAGACAAGGGCTTGGTGATGGATTAAATCAAAGGTACTGACTACACCTTCCACCCACTTTGTGCCTAACATGATCCTGTTCTAGATGTGTGTGCGTGTGTGTGTGCGTGTGTTAATGTGTGGTGGCAGGTATTACTGGTTTGTTTTCAAAAGTAATACTTTGTACCATTTGTTTTCCTGAAGCCATTAAAACTTCTACTTTGGATCAAAGTTTGAACTGGGGCCTGAGCTTTGTTTGAATTTTGTCATTAAATGTATTTGTCTGGAGTATAACCAAACAAGTGGCTTTCACTGAAGTGCACCTCTGTGTCCAACAGGTGGCAGGGTTGTCATAAAGACTTTCTAAACATGTAGTCGAACCTTGTTCACCAGATGATCCTGTCTCACGCAGAGCTGCACCTCTTCCCACCGCACTTAAAAAGCAAGGGAGTTGTTCTCTTTTACACTGGATCACATCATTAAGGACATTAGAGTTAAGACAGAAAATGTTATGGGAAGAGACTTTGGGATATGAGCAAAATATTTAAATGAAATCTTACTACAGGAAATGACGATTTGCAGTGTTTAACTAAACTTAAAATCCTTCATGTAGTTAAAAATTTGCTCAGAGCAGAGATACGAGTATCAGCTCAGATCAAACAAGAATCTTAAGTACTTCAGTTGTGAAAATATTGAAATCCAGTGCAGATAAATGTTTGTTTATATTCCAGTTGAAACCATATAATTCAAGGAAGTAATTTTAAATGTAACATGTAGTTTTTAGAGTGTTGCCAACACGACAGTTCCATTGACTACACTAAACATTTAGCTCGACACCTGTTGAGTGGAACTTTGTGGACGTGTGTCTTTTCTGTGCAACCAGTTGTTCGAGGTGTTTTCTCCTTATCAGCTGAAGTGTTGCAGAATGGAATCCAGATACCCTGTCCGTCTGTCTTGAGAGGAATAGAATTTGGAGCAGCTCAATTTCAGGTTTATGTAGAGTATAATCCTTTGTGAGTGCTGCGAGCAAAGTCAAACAACATCACATACATATTTATACGTGTGTGTGTGTGTATATGTAAATACGGTCACACAGGCAATAATGTTGAAAACTAGATAAAAAAACTCCCCTGGTTTTTCCTGCTCTCTAGAGATTGGTTGAGCATCTTCACAAGTGTCATGTTTTCAACAGTTGTGTGTGTGTGTTTTGACAGTCTCCTGTTGGTCTCCAGGCAGCGGTCAGACAACACCAAAGCTCTTAACTGACATCTGGGCACATGGCAAAGAAAACACTCGGGACTGTGCAGCTCTGGAATCTTTCGGTTTTCTCGGTGCGTCTTGACAGCCGACACATCAGTTATGTGATCACTTGTGATTTTCACCTTTGTGGAGGAACAAAAGGTGAGACTAAAATGTCACATATCTTTATATATGATATAAAACATACAGACAGGAGACGCATTCTCCTTGAATAGCTGTAGAAAAAACTAACTGAACTGAAAGACCAAAACAATCACTTCATTTTAACCCTGTGGCTACTTCAAATCAAAACGACAGCACACTTGAAAAGATAGCGTCAGTATATCCAGTCCTTGAATGTCACTGTCAATGATTGTCAATTCAGATTTTTTCTTTAGGCCATTGTGGAGTGGGAGAAATAAGCGACGCCTATCAAAACAGGTCAGGGTTCCTTTAGAAAACCCGTCTGGGCTAAGTCATCTGTGATGAGATGATAAACTCAGGGGGTTCCTGTGACGATTTAAGCACAATGTGGTTTGATTCTGTGTCAATGAAAAGGCTGAGAGACAGAGTTCATGGCATTTAATTCACTGTGGTCAAAGAGAGCAAGTTGCTGTTGTATCTCAAAAGTTGAATGCGCTCAAAGTAGTCGTCGGTCAGAAAGTTTCTCTGCGACGTGACCAGGTTGCCTTTCTGACTGAAGAGACGCTGGACGGGCGCCGTGGACGGCAGGGTGGTGTTGTATTTGAGGAAAAGCTGCTTCACTCGGGGGAAGTCCTGCAGGCACTCCAGGCTCTTCCCTGTTCCTTCAATGTACATGCGGATCTCCTCCATCACCCCCCGCTGCTGGATCTGCTCGTTAGGCTTCGCGGAGCCGTAGCTGAAGAAGTCATCCTCCGACTCGATGGTGGACGTGTTCCGGCTGGGGTTCGCCTCGGATACGATGCAGGGATCCATCTGCGACGCCTCAGTGGCCAACACGGAGCACATCTCATCCCTCTCGGACGCAGCCATCCACCACAAGCGAAACTGCGGCGTCGTCGCTGTTGCGATCTTTGCTTCCGTGCTGGCAAACAGCTCCAGGAACCGCACATCAATAGCCACCGCAATGGCGTTGATGACTTCGCCGAAGTAGGTTGCAGTGTCTTTCTGCTCGTTCAGCTTGTTCTTCAGACTGAGCACGGTCGGGATGACCAGACCCAAGTAACATTTCTGCTCGGCTTGAAAAAGTTCCAGTGCAAAAGCGAGCGGGTGGAAAACAGTCACGTATTCTTTCAGGAAGGCCATCTCCTCTGGCTGCATGCGTGGCACCTCCAGGCGGGCGAACAGCTCTGTCAGCTCCTGCTCAGTGAGAGAGACGATCTTCTGCACAGCACAGTACTCCACATTCCAACGTATTACAGAAGGGACAACAAGCGCCATCTTTCCTATCTCCTCCGCTGCGTCCATACCCACCTGGAGATGGTGACATTTGCTAAATATGGAAAACACCTTGGCCATTGTGCTGTAATGTAGCTGGCACATGGGCCCCTGTGACACCGCCTGCCAAAAGTCCTCGGCAACAATCTGCTCCAGGGTGTGTGACGCGCAGCGCTGCACAGTGGGCAGGAACAGGAGCATGTCCTGCTCGGGCTCACCCTCGAGCACAGTGCTCACATTCTCATAGAACCCAATGTCATCGTTGCTGTCCACTGCAAACTCTTTGAAGACGCTCATGAAGGGGCTGCCATTGTCAGTGACCGTGGTCTGAACTTTGCTTTCGATGTTGAAGGCCACGTGGATGTCATGTATGCGCCCAGCAATTGTGTCGTACGTGATCTTGCCCTGCAGCCGGGCAAACCCCAGAGCGGCAGACTTCCTCTCCAGAGAAAAGCTGTCGATCCAGTGGCAGGTCATCCCAAAGAAGCTCCTGCTGTTGGCTGTCCAGATGTCAGCCGTGGTGCACACGTACTGGATGCTGCTGAGTTTAGTCATGAGCTCCTCCCGCATCCTGGAGAAGCCCTGGTCCACCTTTGTAAACAAGGTCACCCTGTCCATGGACTTCAGCCCTTCAGTCAAGCCTGCGATCAGCTTCATGAAGCCCGGCTGCTCCAGCACATAAAACGACAGGCAGTCTTCCACGATGAAGTTGTAGATGAGGTGGTCGACTTTTGCCTGGGTGGTGCACTTAGAGATGATCTCTGCCTTGAGCCTTTTGAGCTGGCAGTGCCTGCTCTCCTCGCCGTTGCGTTCCTCTTTCTTCCTCCCCCTCTTGACGTCAGGACAGGCTTCGCAGCCCAAGTGTGTTCTCTGAAAGACAAAAACACCAGAGGGTTTGTGTTACTGGTCGCAGGTGTGCCATTTGCACGCTCTGTGTTCCAATCCGTGCACAAACTTCACATTGCAAAGAAAAGAGAATTGAAAACAACACGGTGGTTGAGTTTCGTGCAGGAGTTGAACGTGGGGAGGCTCCAGCGCCACGGGTTGGTACTCAGCACCATGTAACGTGATTAATCACAGGGGGGGTGGGGGGGGGCTGCTGTTCATTCATTGACTCTTTCAAACATTAACCGGACCTGATCGGCACAGTCACACGACTCCCTGAAACTCACGTCTAAATGCTTCTTGAGGTTGGACGTGGAGGTTTTCGACGTGGACAGCAGGTTGACCCTCGGCAGACACAGATTACACTGCACGATGATATTCTTTCCCTGATCTGCCTTGTATGTGAAATGGTGGCGAAAACGCCAAGTGTGCATGGCCGACTTGATCTCGCCGCTGGTCTCGAGCGGATCCACATCCATCACGGACGCGTTCCCTGCTGTCAGCATCGCGTCGGAATATAAGAAAAGTATCGTAATCCAATTTAGTAATCGTGATTACACGTAAAGTAACGACGGCGGTAGAGAAATCCTCATGAAAAAAGGGGGCAGGCCTTTGTTCAGATGTTGTCCGGGAGACACGCAGGGCGCCGGCACTGACGTCATGGGACAGATTTACGCATGCGCCCTCGCAGCCAGCTGAGACCCACGGCGAGGACACAGTGCTGTGCGCATGCGTAAAACACACGTGGAGGCCCCTTGCTCCTACATCACAGTCCGATCCTTGTGCTGTTTGCTCCCATGCACAGGAGGACCATGGGTAGAATTCCCTCTTACTCCGGTGTAGCAGCGATTTAGCGCCACCTTCAGGTAGCGGGAGTAAAGAGAAAAGCCCAACATGTTTTAATTGATGCATCCATTGGGTAATATTAAGAGAAATCTGTGATCATCTGGGTGGTAGTTAGAGGAAATAACTATATCAAGAAATATAGAAATAAAGAGTTGAATCACCACTGATTTATAAAAACAAATCTTTCACAGATGTTTATTTCAGTTACATTGAAAAGCTTCAAGCCAAAAGAAAACATTGATTTTCAAACACTTTAAACTAAGTTTTTTTAGCTGATTTATGGTCTCAATATTACACCTGATATTATCTCAGTCTATTCTTATTTGAAAAGTTTCCAACATTTAGGTAGATAGATAGATAGATAGATAGATAGAACAGAGTGAGATTCATCAATAATAATACTGTAAATTTACATTCTTAGAAAAAATCTGTTCATTAATGAGAAATAAATAAAACATGTGAATAATTGACAAATTCTCCATTTCTCTGACTCACTCACACAAACACCTCCCTCTGACTTTAATCATGCAGCTGACAAATTGGTTCATTAAAGATGCAAAATAATTTTTAACAACAAACAAACACAACATTCATGCCAGTTTGAACAAAGACAGACATGCTTAATGCATCCCTGAGCCTGATGGAATAATTTCCAACCAGCAGGGGAAACATTTAAGGGAGGTGCTTCTTTGGACAGCTTCCACTGGAAAGGTCCCGGCTTGATAATAAAAAAAAAAAGCTCTTGATGGTACTTCCAGACTGTTTTCTGTCAAAATCTGATCAGCTGATCTGATTTCACTTCAGTTTTTTGCTTGTCAAATTTGTTTAAAATCATAACTCAATAAAAAACATCTCAACTCAATTCAACCGTCACTATTCCTGAACTCAACTGAACAGTAAGGCTACACTAATAAAATGTCACTTTATTTGGGCAACATGATGAATCACACCGCACGAGCTCTCGCCCTCTATGCTCTTGGCTGCAACACTGTTTACCCCTGAAACTCCAAAAGTCACCCACCCCTCCATTGGCAAAGTGGAGGGGTGGAGTAGATAATGAGTGAATTTTCATAGTTTTGTGTGAACTATCCCTTTAAGCACGTGTGTCCTTGTTCATACTGCCATGAATGTTGTGTTTGTTTTTGATTATTTTGCATCTTTAATTAACCAATTTGTCAGCTGCATGATTGAAGTCAGAGGAAGGCGGGGGGGAAGAGTTTGCGTGAGTGACTCTGAGAAATGGATATTTTGTATGTTTTATTTATTTCTCATTAATGAACAGATTTTTTCTCAGGATGTAAATTTACAGTATTACTATTGATGAATCCATCTATCTGTCTATCCGTCTGTGTGTGTGTGTGTGTGTTTGTGTGTGTGGGTAGTAGTGCACTCATCAAGCATTTAATTGCTTTTTTAATAGTCGTTTCCGCAGGGAAATGGATGTTTGGCGTTAGTGCACCACAGAGAGAAACACCATTGTGTCAAAGCCTGTCATTAAGTCTCTCCCCCTCCCCCTCACCCTCACCCCTGTGACAGCTGACTCTCTGGATGTTTGGTGATATTCATATATTCTGAGACGAGACCCTGGTTTGTTTGGGTGATTAATATTTCTCCAAAATTATTTTTCATTTAAAAAAGCATTCAGTTGTAGACAGACATAAGATTTTTTTTAATTTCTTTATTCAACAGCACATCCCCTCCATTGGTTAGATTTGGTGAGGGTGGGGTCTCACTTAACAGCCATTGACGTAGCCCTCTCTGTGGCCATGGCTATTAACACAGACGCAATCAGTGTGGGAACAGAGGGGAAAGTGTTTTGAGACAAAGATAAAAGAGGAGAAACAGAAGAGAAAGAAGTGGTGAGGAGGTTTGAAGGCGTCTGAGTCGGTACATGATGTTGCTGCCCTGCTGTCCTGTGCGCTTCAAACCTGTGTGGAGCTTCTGGAGTGGACACAACTGGTGTCATCACACATCCACAGCAGCAGCCACCAGTTGGGTTTGAGCAGCAGGTGAACGGTTCACTCATTCTTCAGTCCACTTTCAGCAGATGAGAAGAAATCTGTGCACGGACCTGATCCATTATGAGCCAAGGATCCGCGCCCTGACGCGCTCCGGTGCGTGCACGCTGGACCGCTGAGAGTGTGGACTAGTATGAAGCGTCATGGCTTGGTGTGACCGCGGGGTTCAAACGCTGCTGGCCACCGTGGGGGCTTTCGCTGCCTTCAGCCTGATGACCATCGCCATCGGCACGGACTACTGGCTCTATTCGCGGGCGTACATCTGCAACGCAACCAATGCCTCGGATGACACCCAGTCGCAGCCCAAAACCAAGAAAGGCGATCTCACCCACTCCGGGCTGTGGAGAATCTGCTGTATTGAGGGTGAGTCTATTCTCACTTTGGATTCATATACGACATGAAAGAAAGTATATACATTATATATGTGGTGATTAAACATTGACTGCAACGATGTTAAAGAACCACTTTTATTTTCCCAAGGAGGAATCTTTTGTTTCTGGGTGCGCACAGCCGCTGGAGCGCACGAGCCAAGCTCTCCCTTTACGCGCAGCAGATGTAGGGAGATAGGCGCACGACAAGAAACACATCACACGTGTGGAACAACTTTCTATGGCTATAGATCAGATGGAGAAAGTGTGGATGTACACGCGAGTAGGGATTTTAAACAGCAGTTCTGAAGGGGCAGATTATACGCACTCAGCTCAAGCTGTCTGCCAACTGTTCCATCGCATTGTTCAAGCCGAGACCCGCACAATACATATGGCTGAGTGTGAGTCTGTGTGAAGGATGCGGTGCCAAACCGGCGCGTCTGAGCCCATTCACTTTTAAGTCAGGAAATGTGCGCGCTATTAGTCTACTTTCATTCATGTCTTCATTGTATCCGATGCTGTTGCTTGGCAACATCCCTGAAATTGCTATGGAAACATGCCCAGTGAATTAAAAATAGATGACTCTGAGTTCACGTCATGTCCATGCAAAATAGAAATAAATATTTTTTGTAGAAGTTGAGGGAAACGGCTTTAATTTCAACTCTTCATCCCTTTGGAAAAAATGTTTTGGATGATTTTTACGCAGTAGATGTTTGGAAAAGAGTTGCGTTGGCTGTGACGTCTTCTTTCAGAGGCAGAGAGACACTCATTCATTGACCAACCTTCCTTCCGGCCACCACTTGACTCCTCAGCTTCAGCTCTACATGAGTGAGTCGACGTGACTGGTGGTTTTCTTCATGGCACAAACGTCTGTCGTGACGCAGAAAAAAAAATCATGGAAACGGCTTCACATACAAATAAAACCCTGCAGCATAAAAGTAAAGCAAAACAATCAAAGTAAAAACTGTATTTTACTTTAGAGACATTTTAGAAATACATCAAAACGGACTAAATGTACCTTTAAAGTCATCACATATAGAGAATGCAGAAACGCCATACATGCGTGTAATTAGAAATTCTCTGTCAAAATAATTTTACATTAATGGTAGAGTTAAAAACTGTGTGTCCACACACTCAGACAGGAGGAGGTGTGGACCATGCACAGCACATTGTGTTCCAGCAGTAGGTCCAGTGGAGCTGCTCAGAGACCTGAGAATCAGCCTTATTTTCCATTTCTGGAGCAATATTTTAGATACAGAAATAAAATTCAGATGCCACATTCGAGAATGTAATTTTGTGTATTATCTGTTTATTATATTGTTGTTTGTGTGGATAAACAGTGAGTTGGTTTCATTCATTCATTTAAAAAGCACCTGAACCACTTTGTCACCTCCTACCAGAACAGCTGAATATGTTGCAACAAAACGGCAAAATAAAAACTTGTGTTACCTTTGTAAAAATCAGTTTTTGTGTAGGACCAGGTGTCTGTAGTTCATTCTGTGAATTGTTGAGTCACATTGTCCAGATTTAAGAGACTCGCTGTCGTCTGTGATCAAACTGTTTCTGCCGGCTCATCCTGTGCCGAAGACGGACACTTAAGACACATGCGAATAACAACCTGATGTGTTATGACACTTTCAATTTCTGGAGAGTCATGCTTGGCTGCATGGTGGCTGTCTACGATGTGAACTCCGAGACCCCCCCCCCCCCCCCACCGAGAAACGACAATACATTACAAACACCGGGCAACTATTATGTCAACCATGATTTCCCATCAGAAATAACGTGGGGAGTAACTCATGAAAGTGGACTAATGACAGCAGGGACTGAATCGATGTTGATGAGGCCGGGGACAAAGGACCGGCTCCGTGCAATGAGGCGTCTTTTTTGAAAGCATAATTTGCACAAACAAAGGCAGCGGCTTATCATATCATTCTCTCCAGTGTTAATAGTTTCACTTCTGTGCTTCTGCTAAAAGCTGCGAGCTGCTGGACGGTGGCTCTGTTGTCATGGAGACTCATAAGTATAGAGGAGAAGACAAGAAAGGAAGACCCCCACACACCCCACCCTACACACACACACACACACACACACACACACACACACACACACACACACACACACACACATCCCTCTGTTCATGATGACAAAAACACTGGCTTATTGACGGGGGTCGGCTCTGTGTGAATCACAGCTACTGGGGAAAACATCACCACATTTGGCCGAAACAGATTGCAGCGACTCTTTCTCTCGGCGACAACACATTGTGGTAACACTGTCCAGCACCCCGTCTCCCTCTCTGTCTTTCACACAACCACATAATGAATGTGGTCTAGTGTTTCTCGTTACTCCTGCTGAGACGAGCGTTTCCTCTTCCTCAGCAGGCGTGCATGACATTTAAGGTACCGGCAGGAATATGTTGAATGGAGCGACTTTACTGTGAGGTCAGCGCCGCCGTCACTCATGCAGTCCCTTTTTCATTTCTCTCGAGTTTTTGTTTTCCTCGGCTTGTTTTCCCACATGGATTCGGCGAGGCCAGGGTGGCTCCCTTCAGTGCAACTCATTTGCATGGGAATCGGCAGCACGCCAGAGGCTGTTGCTTATGTGTGACTCGAGGATAGAAATGCCAGTTCTTAGAGTGAAAACTAACCTTATGAATAATCCAATTAGCAGGTACATATTTACAGTAAACATCCAGATGGAGGTGGGCTGGCGCGAGTGGCGAAGCAGAGATGGCGGGGGCCTTGCTCCACAAGTCTGTAATTAAATTGCGACAATTGAGAAGCAAAGCCGGGGCAGCAATTAACCAGCAGGTCACCGACTTCCACCTCAGTCACTCCGTCCGTCCTCTCTCCTGCTTGATGTGCACCCTCTGTTTATTCATCCCTTTTTTTAACTTTAACTCCTCCATCCTCATCATTCTTTCATCAAAGCTTCCTCTTTCCCTCTGTCATAGCACAAACCCTCAGTTCCTTTCAGTTATTGGTGCATTTAATTTCACCTCCTCTCCTCAAATGTCTCTGTAATAGCATGCAATTCAATAGGACACTTTAATAAATACACTTAATGACTTTCTTATTGAGAGTTAGAGATCGATGTCGCTCACATGTGTGCACACTAAGCATGAAGCTAACTTAGCAAGCTTTGGACAGGTAGCAGGCGAGCTGTTTCTTCCTGTTTACAGTCTTTGTGTCGAGCTAAGCTAATGGCAACTGGTGCTAGCCTCATAGTCAACATACACACACAAGAGTGGTAAAAGCTAAATATATTTTACAAAATGTCATGCTCTTCAACATCTATCAACTCCAAATTCAACACGATCCACTTAGCAACACTCGCCATTGTTCTGAAGTAAACAGAGACGCCAGAAAATGTGTAAATACGGAAGCCACTCAAAACCAGCATAGAAAATCTACCGCCACTCGCATTTCGGCTGTGTAGTTACAGCACGACTCTCATTCACCTACGCGCAACAATGAATGCTCGGCCCCCTGCGTAGGCTACGTGCGTACATACGGCGTAGCTTCGACGCAGAAGCATGAATTGGGCTTAAGGCTGTGGGTATACTTGCTTGTATATGTACACATTGTAGGTGCCTCACGTATCCTGTGCCCCTTCGTGTACAATCTCAGAAATGTACGCTACACATCTGCAAAATGCAACACACGCCTGAATAATAGGGGCAGTGTATAGGGCCGTCTGTGACAGGTTCATCAGCAACAAAAATCCGGGACATTGTTGATTTCAGGGCCTCACATCCCAGCTGGTGGCGCCCGATTGCTTTTCGGCCATTAGCTCAGAGGGAAACATAAGCTGCCCTCACCCAGATTTTTTATTCACAGCATGCAAATCTGTGGTGTGCTCTCTAGTGGTCATTTGTAATACACAGCAAGTAGGTGAACAATGCACGATGCATCTTCTCAAACGCGTGGCTAAACATTTTCTACTCATCACATATAAAGACTTAATCAATATATTGAGTCTATTTTGGCTCCACAGTTGCTTTTCGTGATTTGGCACCTGGTTTACCACATGATGACCTGGAAAGGGGAAAGACAGGAATTGCGGTTTAACAAGAATAACAATATACATCATATTATTTAGTAGGCCTACATAAATTTTATTATACTTGTATATTTTAGACTTTAAGATAATACTAGCTTTTAGTCACAAGTTAGTGACAATGCATAACAACCTTCACAACAGGGAAGCTACATGTGCCAATAGATGTTTAATTTTCTCCCAAAAATCTGGCAACACATGCAGAGCTGTGTTTGACGAAATTGCAGTCTGTTGAAAATTTAATTAGCCAAGTGTCAGTCATATCAACACTGAATCACTGATATCTGCACCAAATTGCTTCTCTCTTTTCCCCCTCACTTGGACTGAAAAAAGGAAAAAAGGTTTGTTTTGATTGCACAACAACACTTTTATATTCTGTTCTGGTGTCCCATGTTTCCAAAGTAATAAATGTATGTGTTGTTGTGTCTGTGCGAGCTGTGCGTGCATGTCTGCGTTTGATATCAAGTCGCAGAAGCGGTGCTCTATCTGTTTACAGCTTTATAAAACCTAATCATCCCACCTGCTGTAAGCCACAGAGTGTTCTCCCTCGTCAGCGGTCGCAGTTTCCGTCGCGGATCTGAAAGCAAGGAGGATATTAATGGGGGGTGGGGGGAAGCAGAACAAGGTGCCGCTACTCCTAATTGCTTAAGATGTGTTAGGTGTTGCTTTGCTGCGGGTGTATCACCCACCGGAGGCAACGCAGTTCAAGTGAAATGCAATATTAAAGTCACTTTTGATTGGTTTATTCATCAATCTATTTCCAGAGCTATCGCCGAGTGAAAATGAGGGACTGGAGGCCTGTGCCACATGGAGCTCGTTGTCATGATGCACTGTACTCCTGGAAACACCAGAGTGAGCAGTTGTTGGATTCAATGAGACAATGCTATTGGTGTATTCCCCTGAGGCGGCTCCCTTATTGGCTGGGCTAATTCAAAATAATGACGACGTGCATCATCCTGTTCTCTGTGGCACCGCCGCTGTGACAGCTGCTCCCAATACAACGTGCGAGTATCCCTGTTGTGTTTGCAGCCGTGTACTGTTAAGTGGTGACAGATCTGTGAAAGGAAAGGGGGGGTTTGCCGGGGAAGTGCCGTCTCTTATTTGGTGGGTACCGAACTACAATGAAGATGTCAAAAGCGTCCTCGGAGAATGTTTATGTAAATGAGCTTATTAAAGGCTAACAGCGGTTGCCATGGTGAAGAGGAGGAGATGCTTAGCATGGGGCTTGCCAACTCCAGTCAGGCCCAGGGAACCCATTACTCCCCATGTAATGTGTTGACTGTGTAAGGTTAATTCACGGTTTGTCACAACATGATCACCTTGAAACAAATCTGCACATGAAACACTTTTTTATCATCTTCGTCCATCATCAACACCTTCAAAACATGTGTAACAAGCTCCTGCCTCGACTTTGTGACATTTGTTACTTTGCACAACTGACCATCCAACCTTTATTGCATTGTCCACGTTTTGTCCATTTAACGCTCTATCTTTCCTAATCTCTCCCTCGCTGCCTCCCTGCTATCATCTTCTGGCTGAGTCTCTCTTAAATGTGACCACTCTCCCCATCATTCCTCCGCTCTCTGGTGTTTCATTTCCTCGCACCTTCATCCCTTGTTTTATCTCCACTTCCTCCCTCCTCCTCCTCCTCCTTCCCTCGCAGCTTGTCAGTATTCAGACTTTATTTCATTTCATGAAGAGTCCATCTGACCCTGCACACACACACACACACAAGCTAAACATAGACATTGAGCTGATAACTGTCACTCATAAATCATAAGCGAGGCCGGGGCTTATAATCAGATTCCAAATCAGTTGCAATATTGTCTTCTGTTTCTTCCAATCTATATCACACACACACACACACACACACACACACACACACACACGAGACGAGGCAGAGGAGTGGCTGCTGTCTAGACTCATACCGTGTGCACAAGTCAAAATTAATCTTTGTGTTTCTGGGTGAAATAAACAGACAACTGTCGACACATACACACACACACACACACTTACAAAATGTGCTTCTAAAATCAGTTACAAGCAAGTGTGTGGTGTTTACACACCAATTAGCAGGATAGCAAAGGTGTCTGTATTTCTGTTATCTTCATTGTGTTTATATCTCACCTTGTGAGCCGGATGTGTGTGTGTGTGTGTGTGTGTGTGTGTGTGTGTGTGTGTGTGTGTGTGTGTGTGTGTGTGTGTGTGTGTGTGTGTGTGTGTGTGTTTTACCAGGCACAAAGTCTCACGTCGCTGCCTTAAATAGCTCACAGCCCTTTTTTTGACTAGACACAGAAACTTGTCCTCCATTTCCACCGAGTGATTTGATGCTAATTAATTTGATGTCCCTTATTAAGCGGCAGACCTAGTTAATGGAAGCGAGCGTGGCCTTAATGACAATGATGGCAGCGCCGCTCACCCAAGGGCACCTGGGAAATGGAGTCGACAGGTGTCTTTCGCTCGTTGTCAGGGCTGTCAGCTAATGGGATGGTTGACATTTATACGATGGTCGCTCAGCTCTAATCTGCTGCCTTTTTTACGCAATTAGGGATAAAAGGGGGTCTTTGTGTTTTTGAGGGGGGATAAATAAAAGTCATTGGTGCTTTGAGAGATACAGGCTAAGTTTTAATGAGGTGTAACCAGCTGACCGTTCACTAAACTCAGTCATCATCACACCTCGATAAACCTGGGCTGCAGGTCTGTGGACTGCAGGAGGAACGCCGAGTTATGTGCTTGTGCAAGAACCAAATGCTTGACAGGCGGAGCAACGGTAACTAAGGCTGGTGGGGTTAGCGGATGGCCAATTGCTTCCCGGACTCTGAGATACACACGAACAGACACACACACACACACACACACACACACACACACACACACACACACACACAGAAAGAAAAAACCTGATATGCTTATGTAAAAATATGCAAATGAAGCCACAGCCCAGCCCACCTTTAATACCGTGGGTGTTGTTTGCAGAATGATGAAGTGTTGAGGGGGATCACAGCCCAAATGGCGAATGAATAGCCAAAGAGCTCCCAGCATTACCAACACTGCACTGAGTACACCCATTAAACCCACCAACCGTACAGTCTTTTGTTGTTCAAATAGGCTTCTTGTCCCCCCCAGCACTCAGCCGTTTACCTGAGCCTGATTTGGACAAGCGCCACGACCGATCGAATCCCTGCGGGCAGTGCAAATCTTAATCACACAACCGCATAGGAAGCGTATGAACTGATCGTCGACACACCGGCGGTGCCCCTCCTCACGTTGATGGTCCCTGTTCGAATGTGTTTGTGTGCACTGAGCTGTGATCCTCAGTTTCAAATCAAAGGTCAAAGTCTCACCAGTGGTTTGAAGTGAAAACCACTGAGCGTAATGAGTTAATCCCAGAGAAGATGTAGCTTTTGTGTGCTACATGCAAATATCCAGCTCAGTCTATCCAACACAATCCAAGAGGATTTAATTAATGACTAAAACAAAAGGGAAAATGTTTTTTATAATGAAGTGTTTATGAGAAAAGAGGAACAGCTTTGACTTCAGGGCCTCACATCACAATGTGGAAATTCTACTGTTGAGCAATGAATAACACTTGCCTCGTAGTGTTAATCATTGCTAACAGTAGACCAACCAAACACTGCCCAGTTAAATGAATAAGGCCGTGTTTTCCTTCTATACCCCGCTGCTCCTGTTTCCTCGCCTTAGCACGTGAAAAGTAACAAGTTCGTCTGAGGGGCGACCTCCCGCTCCATCCTCCTTTGTCTGAGAGAAGACAAACAGCAGGGTCTTACTCCAGTGGACACAGTGTTACATAAACCAGTCACCGGGTATGGGGAGCAACTGTGGCTCCGACTCGGCCGCGCACATCCTCCAGCCAAGTGCAACCAAACAGAGACTGAGAAATGAAAAGACAGAGTGTGACCCTCTCCCCAAGCATCGGATAAATCCAGTTTACTTTCAGTTTGCTTGAAAAGACAATTGGTTGTGTTGTATTTAGTTATGAGTATTTGATTGTGTTGTATTCGGTTGTGCTGTGAGTATTTGATTGTGTGTGTATTTGCAGTGCATTTTCTATTTGCTGCACTTGTGTTGGGAAAAGGATGTTTTCTCCATTTGCATGTTTTCTTAAGTTGCAGTGTGTTGAGCTCTCAGGTCCACGTACTCATCCCACAATACTGCTACATCTCCTTGATGTGGACAGTCTTTCATTTTTCATGTGGAGACTCAGTCTTTCTGTCTTTCTGTCCTGCAGGTATCAACCAAGGCAGCTGTTTCAGAATCAACCATTTCCCTGACGACAACGACTATGACACAGACAGCTCTGAATACCTGCTGCGTAAGTGCATGCGCGTCTCTTTTACTTTACAGGGTAAAGGGTACACGTCTTATCACCCAGTAGTTAGAGCAGTCTCCAATCAAGTGATGCCTGTTAATACAGAGGTCGACGAAAACCAGAACTTTTTATCATATTTTGAGCTGTGCCTACTACAAGGAGAATTTAATCTCATTTGTGTTGAAGACTCTTTTTGCAGCAGCAGCATTAAAATTCATGGGATTCTGTAAAAACTGGTAGAAACAGATAACTTGTGATTAGTCGTTAGATTAAAATGGAGATGTTGAATCAGCAGAGGACCACTGTCTGAAGCACAGTCAACTCAGTATCTGCCTAATATGCAGAAAGTAACAAAGAAGACTTTAGACAAAGTCCAACCTCAGTCCATTAGGACGACTGAATAAAAGGAGGGCTTCATAAAAGACTTCACAGCTGAATACGCTCATCCATCTTTGGAAAGTTGTAAAATGGCAGAGTGATTCATTTCTGGGGAGGTGATCGTCAGTGGGAGCTCTTGTTACATCCCACAGCTGATTAGCAAAGCTTTGTCACAACAAGGCCCCAAAGTAGAAATGATAATGGAGTTCTCCAAAATGGACGGAGAGGAGGCGGAACTGGAGCGATGAGGGCTCAGCAGGGTAATGAAAATTCAAATGATTTAACAGAGTCTCCTTTTTCTTTTACAACCTGTGTTACTAAAAGAATGAACAAATCCCACAGCCTGATTGGTTGTGATTAATCTTTTTATCGATGTATCTTGGCATCTGTAAAAGGCCTTATAATCGAATCTAATGATTGATGGATTGATTCATTCATTTGTGCTTTTGTTTTCCTAACTAGCCTCTCCATTGTTCAATCAAATATCGGTCAATGAACTGTGTTTGAAGCATTCACCGTGGCTTACTTAACGATCCCTTTGTCTCTGCAGGTATAGTGCGTGCCTCCAGTGTGTTCCCCATCCTCAGCACCGGCCTGCTGATGCTGGGGGGGCTGTGTGTCGCCCTGGGGAGAGTCTACAACAAGACAAACAACTTTCTCCTCAGCGCAGGCATTCTCTTCGTCGCTGCAGGTGAGCTGGAGGGTTATGAGCACGGCCAGCCGCGCTCCTGCAGCGATGGGTGATCGTGTTCGGGGCGGGGGGTTCGATAATGAACAAAGGCGGCTTGATGTAGCACCTGTGGTCACATATTGCAATTCGTCAGGGTTGCAATCATAAAGACTGAGGGTCAGGATCTCCAATCAACACACGCCTCTCGCACAAGTGATGAGGATGTCATTAAGGGCGAGTCCCGTAATCATTGGAAGATGAAAGTGGTAGTTAGAGGGTCTCATTGTTACTGATAAAGTTTGTTAACACTGTTTTATCCACATCCTTACGACCTTTTTCTGAATTTTCTTTGCTCATTTCTTGTCTTTCTGTTTCGTTTTTTTAAATCCAGGTCTAAGCAACATAATCGGAATCATCGTCTACATCTCCAGCAATGCAGGAGATCCCAGTGACAAACGTGATGATGACAAGAAGTACACCTACTCCTATGGTTGGTCTTTCTACTTTGGCGCCCTCTCCTTCATTGTGGCCGAAGCTGTGGCCGTCCTCGCCATCAACATCTACATCGAGAGAAACAAGGAGGTCCGCTGGAAGGCGCGGCGCGAGTTCATCCGCTCGCTCTCGTCGTCCTCCCCTTACTCAAGGATACCGAGCTTCCGCTACCGCCGGCGGACGTCGCGCGCCAGCTCTCACTCTACGGAGGGATCACGGGAGAATTCACCAGTGGTCGGGCTGAAGGGGATGCCATCCTCCAGTGGTCCCATGGACGAGCTCTCCATGTACGCCCTGACGAGGGACAGCGTGACGGACAACACGTACAGCCCTGAACATGAGGCTGCTGCCGAGTTCCTCCAGGTCCATAACTGTTTTCCCAATGATTTAAAAGACGGGGTGAATCGCAGGACCACACCCGTGTGATGGAGCATTTTGCCGGGCTCGAGGGTGAACAGGAAATGATGAAAAAGTCTCAGGGCGGACCTGCTGGAGCCTGAGCGCCTGTGATAGCCTGCCATGTTCGAGGCCCAGTTCTCAGAGACTGGTTCCTCTGGAAAATGAGCAGAGGGAGGCTACAGGCCAGTCAGCTGGATGGAGGATGAGCCGTTTCAGAGAACTTGATTATTTAACTGCTCTTAGGGACCATCAAAGCAGGGTAGAGTTGCCATTGTCCGTCGCCAATGCAAATCTTGTGTTATCTTTAAACTGTGTCAAAAATACTTAGTTGAACAGTGTGTGGATCACAGCCCTTGATTGTGTAATAGTTTGTGTAATGGTCTCTCCACATTGTGGGCAAACATGAGAAAGTGAAGCATTGAGCTGTGCCAATCAGCGGTACTCTACCTGTAAGTTATTTAACAAGGTGCTACATGGAATCTCCTCTGCAACTTGAAAGTGTTGGATTTATTTGTGTATGTATGTATGTGTGTAGTTCAAAGTGTGGACCTCTCTCCAAAGCTATATTGTGTCCTCATTACCAGTTTGGTCCTGCCTTACACCCACAGGTATGAAAGAGGCTCTGTCTTTACTGTCTTTTAGGATAATATATGGCCTTTTAAACAAATTATAAATATTTTGAAAGCATCTTTTTGCATTCACCGTCTTAACAAAATGTTTTGGCTTGCTGAGTTGTAGCATATTGAATGTTTTGTATTTTTAGCACATAGTACAAGTCAACCCATCCAGTCCTCCAAACATAAGCCGTTTTCAAATATGACCTCAGGAGGAAGTCCGGAGAATTTTGTGCGGACTTTCTCCGGAGGTTTCCTTTCACACATGTAGAAATGCAGCAGGAGAAACAGAAATGTCTGTAGCGTCCAGGTGAGGGCTGATGCAGCAGGCAATTCTGTGAAGATCACATGTTTTTGTTTACAGCACATTGACACCAGTGTCAGCCCTCATCTCCAGAAACTGTCTTGACATCTTCGTCAGTGTCTTCTACCTGTATTTTCTTCTGGAGATATTTGTTTTCTTTTTATTTATTTTTGCGTCTGTCGCGTGTCAGAAACATCATCAACACACCCACTTGCTTGCTGTGAATCTCCTGCTGTGTTCTCACTTTGGCTACTGCAGACTTTTTACGAGAGGACTGGCCAGAGAAAGTCCGCAGAACATCCAAAGGCTCTCACTCGGACATTTGCATTCACACACACAGCCCCTCCTGACAATGTCCGGAGGATCTCCTGGGTTCAGTGTCTGAAAGCAGCTATACTGAAGGATTTTGTCTCCCCTGCGGCCTCCTCCTTAATCCTATTCTTCTCTGACATTTGTCGGTGGAACAAAATCTTGGATTTGTCGGTGGAACACCTCCTTTCCTTTTTTTATTCACTTTCATATCCGTCTGCCAACCTTCTATCACAACCTCTCGATGGATGTGACATTGTGTATGTGGCTGTCACAAGTGGGGAAAAAGGGGGGTGGTCCCCAGAGCTGTGGAAACGTTACAGGTCAGGACTTCCTCTTGCTGTGAGTGGATCCCTGGCATCCATGGTGTTAAATGGATAAGGATCAGAGTCAGGCGGAGAACGCATGTCTGTCTATCACACTGCCCATTGAGTCCATCCGGCTGCCTTCTCCCCCCCCGCTCCCATGTCAAACCCAGACAGAGGCAGAGGGAGCTGTCTGCGACCACGTCCCTGAAGGATTCCGCTCTAATGACAAGACATGCGCGTCTACTCTCGTCCCTGCATGTCCATCTCTGCTCTTTCTTTTAGTTCTCTCAGGAAATACTGTGTTGTTGCGGCAGGTTGAACGCTTTTGAAGTCCTCTCCTGCGTTCGTGCCAGTGCTGTGGTGAAATGGACCAGTGACAAAGACAAACCTGGTGAAAATTACTTGAGGACAAAAAAAAAAAAAAAAACGCCATTCCTGTATGTAGAAAATGCTGTGAGTGTTTGCTTCATCTTGTTCCAAGAACCAGCTGGGGAGGGGTTTTCTTTTTTCTTTTTCCAGTCTGAGGGCTATTCAGTTGGTTCTGGTTTGGCAAGCGAGCTCACTCAACCGCACAATAGTATTTGATTGTATTTAG
The DNA here is from genome assembly GCF_009819705.1 of Hippoglossus hippoglossus. Lineage (NCBI taxonomy): Eukaryota > Metazoa > Chordata > Actinopteri > Pleuronectiformes > Pleuronectidae > Hippoglossus > Hippoglossus hippoglossus. The sequence continues at coordinate 15,906,500 of NC_047158.1, forward strand.
CGTGTTTGATATTCCATTAGAGATACCGCCTCATGTACGACACTGGGCTCATGTAAGAATCGGCCGGCAGTGCGATCCATTCTGAGTGTAGACCCGACACTCTTATACTACAGTGTGAGGGAAAATATCAAAAATGTGTTTGTTTGTAATGTAAAAGCTGTAAAGTTGTATATAAAAGTACAATAAAAAAATTTAAAAAAAAAAGAAGACAAAACAAGTTAAATGTGCAAAAACATGAACAGAAGCTTCAAAGCATTATTTCAATGAACTTCTTCATAATAATGTTTTAATGCGACCTTGGTCATACATCAATTTAAACATCTTATATTCAGGTTTAACAAGCTAATATCAGTCAAGAATAAATCTAACACTATTGAATATTGTTTTTTGTGTATGTGTACTTTACTGTATGTCTTCATATTGATTAATTTCTTACTCTTGTTGTGAAATAAGCACATTGTCAATTTCTGTCTAGAAATAAACACAAATACACATTTGAGCAAACACACACAGAGTGGAAGGTTCTAATTGGATGAGATGCATAATTAAAAAAATCACAGCGAGAGAAAGACAGTGAGGTGCCTTTGTTTTATGTCATTTATGTTCAAACTATCTGATACGGAATTATATAGCAGTAATTACAAATGACAAAAACTGCATTCATCTCAGTGGGGCTTGTTTTCCATTGAAGACAGTTCTTCAGATTTCTGCGGCTGACCTTCTCTGAATTCCTCCTCATTTCATCTGCACTAGACTGAATCACTGTCGCCTCAGAATGAGCTATGAGCTCCTCCAGCACCAGAGTCTCTGCTTTGTTTTCCTTAGAAACTAAATCATAAGTCAGCGTCGTGCTAATGGCCGAGCGCTTAGTTCTAAATGTTAAAAAGACGTCACTCTGGCTCTGAGAGATGCTAGCCTGACAAAATGGAACCATTTTTTAAAATCCCTTTTGAATCTCAGCAGTCGGCCGGCTGATTCAATCAGTGGGCACAGAGAACCTGAGAGGTGGTGGGCAGAGAAATTGGGCCGGAGATTAATGTATTTTTTGCCACATCATGTTTTTACTAAGCAGAATGAAAGCTTTAACACATCAGTGTAACAACTTTGTTTCCTCTGCTTTTCATATGCTTCCTATATATGCAGCTGTAAATGGAAAAGCAGACTTTCACCAGTGTGGCAGGTTTCTGTTGAGTTTTCTGGTTCTTCTTATCTGGTAATTCATGTAGAACCATCAATCAGGGATACAGCGTGGTGCGATGTGCCCCATATAAGATTGATGAATAAAACTAAATTTCCCTGTCTGATGTGTGTAATTGTGCTGGTGAGATTTCACTGGAGGAATCAGAGCTCTTTATCTAGCTGGGGAAATTATCTTTTGATTGTAACATCTGATGTTGCAGTACAACAGCTACATCAGCCCCTTGTAATCGCCACCTAATTTCATTTTTCTTCAATCTGCACTCATTAACTCGCAATTCGCAGTCCGACATCACCCAACCTCTGCTGCGTGTAGATCCAGGGCCACCGCTTTTGCTACAGCCGAGCGAGGAAGGATGGCGTCACTGAGGCGAAGGTGCACACTAACTGATCCCGTTGTTTTAGAGAAGAATATTAACGTGACCCTCATAGAAATGGCCTCAGGGCATGGGTAATCTAATTTAGCTGGAGTGATGTTGCCTGTCATTAGCAGATGAACACAGGCGGGTCTCTCTGAAGGCTTTGCAATCTATTCAGCTACGGGTAAAATTAGCCACCAATTAAGGTTGTTTTTCATCCTGGAATAAAAATCCTAACAGGGAAGCTGGCAGCTGTAATTGAAGTTAATCGCTGTTGCGTTTCGACGTGTCAATCCTGATTTCAGCCAAAGTGCTTCAGTATGTTTCTGTCGTCGCAGACTGTTGAAAGTTTGCCAGTGATATTTCTGGTGATGTTGATAAATAGTCCTTCTTGCCAGGTGCTGTCATCCACTTCCTGTGTGTCACCTTGCTGTTCGGCTGACATGCGGCGATCCCTCCACGTGTGACACGCTGGTATGACGCGTCACCGCTGGGGCACTCGTTGCTGTCTGTTGCTTGGAGACTTAGCAGCTGCGAGGTGCTCCGTCGCTTTACAGTCTCCAGGGAGCCGTGTAGCAAATGAAGCAGGTCAGAGGGTCACCCAGTAAGACAGGCTGTGTTATTACACACTTAAAAGACAAGCGGTCGCTGTCACAGCCTCGGCGAGGGATTCGTCCTCTGGGAGAAAAAGCAGTTTTGCTGCAAATGCATCCAGGTGGAACGTGATAATGAACACAACCGTCTCTCATCTCCTCTCGACCCCTGCTGTGGGGTTTCTAGTTTTTTTTTAAGTTAGTGAGAGAGATGATTTGTCTTTGATGATCAATTTCCTGGCTCAGTTAACTACTGATGGTGTTTGAATGAGGCACTTTGGTTCCCTCACGTTACGACAAAGTTTCGACCCAGCAATTACTTTTCCACACACAAACATGAACACTCGTTTTGAACAAGTGACCCCACCTCTTTCCTTCTCTCTGCTTTAGAGTGGTACACACACACAGGCATCATCATGAAACCCTGTGCCTCCACTTCTTCCTTTAAACGTCCTGCCATGTAATGTGTTAAAAAGCCAGAGCTGTGTGAGCGTTGTCAGGGCTGAAAATGGGCCAGAGTCCTGTCTAAAGTGGGGCACAGTGGTTTATAAAAAGCTTGTCCATTTACTCAAGTACTTCATAGGGAGAAGGCTGATTATGCCTCTGAGATGTATCATGTTTTTATACTTTCTTAAGTTTATATTTTTTGGGCCTTTATTAGACAGAGATAGTAAAAGAGAGAAAAACTATGAAAATGATAGGCAGTGAACAGTCAGGTGGGTATTGACGTTTTTTAGCCACAATCATCAAAAGCATCTGAGTGCAGGATCAGAATATTGTTTCAATTTAGAGTCTTAAGATGTTATTTAACATGTAGCAGTAACCATGTATTTTAAGATTTTAAGAGTAGGTGGCATATAGAGTTTTTTACTAGTGCTTGGTCTTTCAGCTTGAGAGCAGGACTTGTTGATTTGACATTCAGATTTTGCAATGATTTCACATCTTCAGAATCCTAGGCTTGCATTCAAATCCTGCTTGTGCTTAGATATCCTGCGCTCCAGCTTCAGCTCTTCTCCTCTGGCTCACACTGCTTCTGCGTCTGCCTTAAAAGTCTGTTCTCGGACTTCTCCTCTAATCTTCCACGCATGGATGTTTTTGTGCAACAAGTCTGTCATACATTCCCCCAACCAATAGAATGCCAGATGTCGATGATCTGTCCGAGTGCAAGAAGAGCAAATCTAAGCACAAGCAGGGCTATTTGAGTGGCAGCATTACAAAATCTGAATGTGAAATCAATAACTACTGCTCTTAAACTGAAATACCGCTTTTGAATAATGATGGGGGGGAAACCCATAGTGGAAAAGCTATATCTCAATGCTTTAGTAAAATATATATTGTATGAAACCAATCTGATTTAAAACACAGAAGCCAACTAAACCTCCAGTTTCAGAGGTCCTTTGCCAACACCCTTTTTCACTTTCCAAATCTGGATCAGCTGCTGGAGTCAGGTGGGACCCAATTGCCTCAAACCATGACTGCTGATTGGCTGACTATGTAGATCAGCTCATTCAGACGACAACTCCCCCCCACCCCCCCCCCCAACCCAAGGAGTCCCCTGGCACGCAGAGCCCGAGACAACTGAGCCTGGAAACGGATCAGACTGATGGAGAATGTGAGAGAGAGAATGGATTGATAACATCAGGAATGACAGTGAGATACTGATCAGGACTGTCAAATATTGCCCTAAGTTTGCAACCACTGTCTTTGATCGGGTCACCTGGGTATTGGATCACCTCAATGTCAAATGAAAGCGTCTGATCGTGACCCAACTCCTGCCAATGGTCGAGTAATAGGTGTAATAGGTGTAAGCACTTCCCGGTACATCTTCATCTCGAAGCTGAATGGCCTAAGCTCGCCAAAGGCAACTGGGGAGGGAGAGGAGGAGAGGAGAGAGGTAGAAACTAGGGCACTGTTATCTGGTCCCTTTTTTTTTTTACCAACCACCCGGCACAAGGCAGAGAAAGAGAAGAAAAGAGCCGTAGAAGAACAGGAGAGACGAGAGGACATCAGTGTACAGTGAAGCTTCAGACAAGACGAGGAACCTCTGGATTCAACATCTGGCATCAAGGACCAGAAGAAAAACACAACCAAAACAACCTTGACTGTTCTTACCATCACACACACACACACACACACACACACACACACACACACACACACACACACACACACACACATCGGGCAGCAGCATGTTTGAGGAGCAGGCGACCAAGGTCAAGATCACGTCTGTGGTGATCGTGGTGGGCATGTCGGCGATGCTGGCGGCGGTGGTGACCGACCACTGGGCCGTGCTCAGCCCCCGCGTGGAGAAGCTCAACGCCACCTGCGAGGCAGCCCACTTTGGCCTGTGGAGGCTCTGCAAGAAGAGCATCTTCATCGTGGAGGAGGACCCCCAGGGCAAAGGTTGCGGCCCCATCAGCTTACCTGGAGGTATGGAAGCATGGCAGAAATGTTTGGGCTAAGCATCTCTATTTGTTGTATAGGTGCTGACTGACAAGCTCCTCGGACTCCAAACAACCCTGGATGTATGGTCACAGTGAGGATTTATTTTCTTATTGAGGGAAAGTGGACTTGAAGCGGTAAAGAAATATTAATGCTGCAGTTCTGCTTCGTGTATCAGTGTAAAGATGAAGGTCAAAGCAGATACAGATTTAAGAGCTGAATAGGGCGGTCTATGCTATCGTCCGTCTGCTCATCACAGTTATAATTGAGCCTCAACATTGACGTACGTGGGTTTCATCTGCACACTTTAAAAGTTTTCCTTGTAAATGCACCAGAAACAGACTGCCAATTAAGCGCACTCAAACAGCTGAAGTCGAGTGTGTAATGGAAGCATATCGCAGCCATACTTCACATTTAACGTGACAAAAACACGAGCCGTCTCTGTCTGCCCTCAGAGACTCTTCATGCGCGATGAGGAGCAAGCGAGGCCCTTATTTCTTTCATTTTCTCTGTTGCACCTTCTTCTGAGCTATTTGATCACAGCAGGAGGCGTTACACCGTAACGCACCTTAAATTATGAGATCATAAGATGCGTTTTAACGTCTACGTCTCTTGCTCAGAGTGATTCGCGGTGTCAAAGCAGACCTGAGGATTCACTTTGATCAACAGGCTGACCGGAGAGCAGTGTTCTAAGGAAGTCACTTAATTCAATCAGTATTTTCTGATGCCACTGACAAACCCTGGCTGGCACAATGTCTACACGCACCGTTTCTTAGCCATACTCACAAGCTAATTACAAGCTATAAAAAAAAAAAAGCAGGACAGTGATCTTCAAGACACAAACCAGTTTTGTAAGGTTCTCTCCCTCCCTTTTATACAGTAGGCAATTCAATGAATAAGTCAAACAAGTATTCAGTCTTGCTTTTCAAAGTTCTCCACAATAGTCTTACGGCTTTAATCACAAGAGAGCCGGCCCTGAGGTAAACTGCGTCGCGTTGGCCACTGGTTGTGTGTGCGCGTGCCTTGTAGCCTAAGAGAGAGATTTCACTCGGACTCTGTCATTGACTTCGCCTCCGGCTGCGGCACCTCAGGATCAGTACAGGCCTTAATGGAGTGTGGCTTCCCACTCCAGCTCATGAGTTAGAGTGCACCTGGGAGACTCAGGAGGGGATGAAGGGGATTGGGGAGAAGAAAGATGAAGTGTGAATGGTTGGTTAGAGGGAGGGATACCACGGTTGATGGGGAGAGGGGGAGCACTTTTACAGAGTCCAAGGAGGATGAAGACAGGGGATACTGGACTAAGTTTTATGTCTCGCATGTTGAGAAGCCACAAAGCAACAGGACCAGTGGACAGACGCCTTTTTCAGTCATGAACTCAGGGTAAATTGGGTTAAATTGGGTCTGGATATTTTCCAGAGTTTGCATTTCACATATGAAGAAAGCAACAGGAGATTGTCCGGTTCAGACACGTTTTCAAAAACAGGAAAATGTCCTGAACATTCAGATACTGAACTTTCTTTTTTGTTGTTTTGTGTCCATTGTGTGTTAGAAACGTCGTCAAAACGACCACCCACTCGCTCACTGCCGGATTCTCACATTTGCTCAAAGCTTCGACTTGGACATCGGCGTTCTCACAAACAGCCCCTCTGGAAACTTTCAGGAAAATGTCTGAAACCAGAGAGGAGGTGTGACAGGTGTCTGTAATAGAAATCTGACAAGTGTTCCTCCAGAACACATTCTTGGTTTAAAAGGGAGGACGAAATTTCAATATTTTAAGAGATTTTTTTCCCCCTTCAAGTCAATCACCTGTGGAAATGACAGAAGGGCATATGGTAGCTGATAGACAACTCAAATACGATGAACGATCCAGTTACAATCTCCACAGTCTGACAGCAGCAGTAAAATAGTTTGCCAACATCTGTGCAGGATCGCAGCTGCTTCTCTGATATTCAACACAGCCTGAAATGTACATAATGTCTTGACTAGAGAGAAACCATATGATGGACTGAAGTTGCCGCAGCTCGTCTTGAGGTGCAGCGAGGAGAGTTCGGTTCGGTGTACAGGGCTCCACCCTCCTTGAATCTGCTGCTGCCTGTCAACTGTGCAGCAAGAAATGTCAGCTGTTTTGTCAGAGACCCCTGTAGCGACATTCCCACAACCACAATGGGGCCTGCACACTTGGATTTGGAGACGTGGCTGTTTGCTACTGAACCCGGCCTAATGGTTTTTGTTATAAAAGCCCATCATTCCCCATTTGTGGCCCAGCTATTGTCAGAGATGGATCTATGAGTGTGGAGCTGGAACTTTGTTGAGATTAGAGATGAAACGGTGTGAGAAAAAAAAAGCAGTTTAGGGAAATCTTAAATAAGTAAATCAAATGTGCATGAACAACACAACCCTGATGTCAAATAGCACAAAACAATCGGAGCAAAGGTTGACAACTCATTACTTTAAGTGCAGACACTGACCCCAAATGTTATTAGCAGATTCATGCTGTGACTGTACCAACCAATCACCAACAGAATAACTAACTGCAAGCAATTTGACCACAGTACACCGAGAAACCAGTTACCCTTTCTTCCATAAGTGAGTATGGTTGGTCGGGTTCTTTCCTGCTTCCTGAAAGTGAGTTCATCAGGAGGAAGTCGAGGCTTGTGGGAGGAAATGAGTAAATCCAAACTAATCTGTTCGGTGATTGTCCTCCAGTGGCAGAGAAAAGGCCTTTCAAGCCCTGGTTCTCCGAATGTCAGGTTCTGTCTCTGCTGATCCCCCACTGGTCAATCTTCCAGGTTGGTGAGGAGAGGCTAGAGAAACACAGCCGCTCTCTGACCTCAGCGGTTTGCCTCCACCTTGATAGAGTGCTATCAGGAAGCTGGGCAGCCCGGCTGAGCACTGAAGGCTTGGATCGGCTGCACACTTGATTTTTTACTCTTATAAAAACAAGCCAGCAAACCTCAGGCAACAACATTAACACCGTGTGACATGGTCTGCGTCATGAAGTCATTTTCTACAATGTTCAACCTGTAATGTCAATGGAGTTAAAAATAAACACTGAGATGATTCATTAAGCAACAAGACAATGGTACTAAATACCCTGATCATACTCTATGTTATAGGGTCGGGTATCGTTTGGGTTTTTTCTGATACCAGTGCTATATCAATACTTTCAAACAGGTACCAGTACCTAAACAATGACAGAACCTGCAGAGGGCACTAAACTCAACTACAATCATTTAACACCAAATCAGTTTGAGTGCTTAATACAGCTAAATACTCCAAACTCGCCCACACTGTCAACTGTGGCTGTTGCAGTTGTGTTGTGGCTCTTGCATTCGTGTTTTCCGTCCCTGTGCTGTGTGGGACTTCAACCCATTCAGCTGTAGGCTTTTTGTTGTTTTTGTTTTTCATGTTGAATCCAGTTTGAACTAGTTACTAGCTAACTGTCGGTACGTGCTGCCAGAGCCAAGTGTGTTGCCACCACAGTTAAGTGTAATGTTAACTAGGGCACGTGATGTTTATGTCGCCGTTAAGCAGGGCAACTATTTCAGTACAGAGCTCAGGCACCGAACTCTGCGTTGTGATTAGGTCTGGTAGCTGCTGGGAATTTAGTAACTGTTGCCTGATTGGTTCCCACTTTCGACCTATAGCTGTAGGATGGGAAAGTGAGGTTCTGGATGTGTCTGTGGCCTAATGGAGAGGCTGACTGTAAAAATGATCACAGCAGCTTTACTGAACTTGCTTTTGAATTCTATGTGTGTAATAGATGTGTTTTAGGCTGATTGTTGAAAAAACGAGAAAAAACTACGAGAGTGCAGAATACCGATCACATCATCGAGCGCAGAGTCACCGAATTTAATCACACGCATTGGCATTTTCCCAAAGACAGGTAGTCGTCAACAGGTGCATACACCAACAGTTTCATATGGGCTCAATTACACTGCTCTTGCGAAGGTGTTGCGTAACAACCGGCAGCAAAGCGGCAAACCTAAATGACTTCTGAAATTGCTTCCCACAAACGACGCATGACAGCTTTAGTGTGTGGTAAAAGTCAAACAAATGCTTTATGGATCACGAAAGAGCATAAACAGTGCTTTTTGTGTTGCATGGGTGTGTTCCTACACATATACAGCGTGTGTGCAAGGGAGCAAGGGAGAAAAGGAGTTTATCATCTGATATTTTTTATCGCAACATATTTTCTGGTTCTCTAGTGGAAAGAGACTAACACGGCTGGTGGCCTCAATTCATACCCTGAAAATCACCTTGAACAACCACTTTTACTTTTTTACTCAAAGAGCCCTTTTTCCTTCTAGTCTGCCGGGTCCCTGCTCCCAAACTGTAGAGGTGTGCGGCTGTTTTGGCCTTCAGAAAACAAGTACGCTTTTCAAAATGTGAATGAATCACTCCCTGTTATGTAAATCGGAAACATGCAACATTGCATATGATACTCAGAGATAACTGTTGAAATCTCTTACATAATGTGATGCTATGATGCCATTTTTGGTGACCGTGATCACGACAGTCAGTCAGACTCTAGTGTTTTGAATTTCAGGATAAAGGTCAGGCCACATACACACACACATACGTGTACAGGAAAAGCCGCAAGGTGTCGTGCCCCAGTTATTACATCTCCTAGTGCAGCAGCCATTCAAATACCACCACTCATCCAATTCACATTGACCCAGAATTAGTCGGTCATCCTGCCTGGCTAGAATAAGAACAGCACCCCCCTTCCCTTCAACACCTAAAAAAAAAAACACCCAAAGTCCTGCAAAAAGTGATAGAAGCTATTTTCAAAGTGTAAATTGTCTGCACAGCCGTCATGATATGTAAAAATATCAGCATAGTTCAGTTAAAAGTCAGCACGTTGTGGGTGCGTCCTAAAAACTTCCAAAGATAAAGGGAATGTGGGTGGAGGGAGAGATGTGAGCAGGGAAACCAAAGGAAAAAGATGGAAATGGAAAACCAAACCAAACCGAGAGAAGAAGTTGAGGTGACAGGTGTAATGACAGGTGGAGAAGGAGAGAAATGTGTAAAGGAGAAGCTGCATATCAAAGAGAGGAGGTGGCAGCGGAGTCTAATGGAAAGAGGCAAAACTAAAATGACAGGCGATGCCGCCTTCTTATCACGCTGCCCCCAGAACTAAATCTTCCCATTAGCCATGACTGCAAGGTTGATGAGGCACACCCAGACTGAATCTTCTCCATCTACACTTACGATACACTTACAAGATTATGGGATACACACGATGTATTGTTTAACCTTGTTTTAATCATCAATAGTTTGAAAAAAATAAACCATACATTTTTTTCTAATGAATATATTGAAATTGTAAGTATAGCTACTCCTTCTGTGTGAAATGGACAATCTGCTGTTTCATTTAATGCAGATATTGAGGAGCAAATCTAGTACCAATTGACTGTAAACTAGAAGACATGAGTGTCTTAAATCAGGGGACGCATCCTTCGGAGGCTGCACTTGAAGACCGATTTCGTCACGGCGGCATGATTGGGCTGTTCCATTTTCCAAGGCTCCTTCAAATGCGTCCTCCCATCCCCAGGAAACGAAGGCTCCAACAGGTGGATCTTTCCTGACCCAACCTATCCCAGGATTCATTGCCCTTCAGTGATGAAGCGTTTATTCAAAGAGGTAATGGTGCCGGCAAGTGACGAGACGTCTGATGCTTCAACTCAACTGAATGGCTAATGTTAAAAAACCAAGGAGCATTAAATCTTTCTCGTCGTGTCCAACTACAGCTCTGTTGCCCGGCAACAGCAATAAGGGCGGGACGAGCCTCTGTAGACCTGAGCGTCTCATTTGGGTTTGGCCTTTACGGTCTACGCGGCACATAAAGGAGGCGGTCTTCGTGGGTACGCCCTGAATTGAGACACAGGGATTTGAGATAGTAGCCAAACTAAGGAGAGCAGGGCTCATTGCTACCATCTTCTTGCAGTGCTTTCTACATGATCCTTTACTAATTCATCCTCCAGCAGATAAACAGTGGTTCAGTCTTTTGAAGCTTCCTCAGTTTAAATCGAAGGTATACATGTCTTGTTTTTGTTAATCCTCATAGAGACTTTATTGTGTTATATTGCAGCAAAAATAATTTAAATACATTTTCCACTCATCATTCTACACTTATAACACAATAAAGCCAAAGTAATAAGATACAGTTTGAAGGTTCCTCCTCCAACAGGACAATGACCTTATGCCCACGGCCGAGAGACAATGCTCAACTGGAGCCAAACCGAACTGTGGAGAGAACAAAAAAAAATACCTGTGTACCAATCTAGCCTGACAGAGCTGGAGAGGATCAGCAGAGGACAAAGACAGAAATTCCCCAGTTCCAGGTTTGACAAGCTTTTCACGTTATACCCAAGAAGACACGAGGCTGTGATCACTGTCAGTGGTGCTTCAACTACTGTAAGTACCAAGTAAAGGATCCTAATACTCAAGTATCCCTCAATAAACTTGCAATGGTATCTAACAATTATATTTACTCTGTCATTAAGGGGTAATTAGTGTAGATTCATTCATTTGATATGTTTTTGGCTGCAGCATAAAAACGTGAAGTGGTCTGAATAATTTCTGAATGAAATGCATTATCTCAGAGGTGACGACACAGAGAGAGAGAGAGAAGGCTAATGAAAATAATGTATTTGCAGATACACCCCCCCCCCCACACACACACACACGCACACACACACACACACACACACACACACACACACGCGCGCACACACACGCCCTAATATGCCTTTACATGAGTAAATAGATAGCACTAGCCAAGACCTGCAGCAGCCTGTTGCTAGGTTACCTCTTTAGTGATTCTTTCTCGTCCTGGATAACAAACAGCTCCACTGTTGCCTAGTGCACACACACACACACACACACACACACACACACACACACACACACACACACACACACACACACACACACACACACACACACACACTCACGCACAGAGGGAGAGAGACAAATAGAGCGAGAGAGACAACACACAAACATTGTCCATCTCGGTGTGGACAGAGAGAGCACCTGTCTGCTTTATGGGTTTAATCTCAGTGAGAACGGATGGTGAGTGGAGGAACGAGGGGACACTCACTTGGCCTTTATGTCCTCTCCAGCCCTCCCTCTCAGCCCTGCTCCCCTCAGAGACAGACGACAGATAAATGAATGTGTTGGAAAGGACAGCACCCAGGAATCATTTTTTCTGTATCAGGCAATATTGGAGATTGTGGTCAAAGGACTAAAGTTTGGGGCCATGAAATAGCAGAAATTCATTATTCCTGTGTGAACTGTACTTCTGAAAAGTATGAGCGCACAGCCGACAGGACGGGGAAGGATTTGAGTTTGAGACATTTGTTTTGGGATGATTGCAAAGCTGCAGAATACTGGAGAGGATTTGGAGAGCGGTGTTACATGTACACCTGATCAAACACAAACAGAGGAAGTGGAACAGTTGTGAAAGCCGATTCTTTACCGATTTAGACACAAGTAAAGATGTGTGGTTCTATAACACACACCTTTTATTTCATTTTCTACCATCATGGGCACAGAGAATGTTTTTCAAGCAGGAGGGTTCAAGCTGCTGGGTTTGCCATGCGCTCCTGGGTATGAGATAATACAGAGGCTGCATCCAGCTTACAGAACTGCAGCTTGACTCTCAGGAAGAGTTTAAAACACATGATGGTATTATTGAGAAGAATATTTATGCTATTCCTACAAGGTAAAACTAAAGACACTGTGATCTCAAACATATAAGTCATGAGTCAATAACCTTACATTTTTGCAAGCTGGTGGCCACACACCAACCCTGATTTCCTGGGTAAAATAAATTATGAAGCCATGCATACAATACATACTTCTTTAAGGTTTCTGTAAAGACTGTAAATTGATTTTAAGACTTATGTCCAGTTGTAAGTAGAGTCCCACATTTACACATCTCCATAATTGAAGGTAAAGTGAAGTATGCTAGTGGAAGGAGTGTACTGCAGTTATTCTGGGGTGTAGTTTTACTATTTTGTGCTAATATCTGTTTAGTTGAGAAAGACCTACAACATGCAGAAGCGTTTCAAACTATGCATGCTGACAAATCATTTCTGACATATAGAATTCAGATTCAGACTTCAAGACCCTCACCAAAACCCTATGTTTCTGTCTCATTTATCCATGTGTATTTGATTCCAGCTGGAGAATTAACATTTACATCGAAGAGTCTGAGCCATGTGTCGTCTTCCCCTCTGATTTCTCTCTATCCCTCTCTTCCTCGTCTCTCATCCTGTCTTTCTCTGCAGCAAAAAACTGTTCCTACTTCAAACACTTCACATCGGGGGAAGAGGCTGAAGTTTTTGAAGTCAAGACCCAGAAAGGTGGGTGCCTTCTCTTTACCACACAGACTGTTGAAGTGAATAACGGAAACCATTTCTACTAAAGTAAAAGAAAATGGGAGTAAATCAAATTTACTAAATGTGCATGAGCTCAAACATCACATACCCACATTGTACAACACGGAACATGTGTGGAAATGCATGTATGTCATGTGCGAGACTCCGATGAAACAAGACAACCCTGTCTTCTACATTCGTTTTCTAACCAACTGCAATAGAAAATAGATTTTCTAGGATACACGAGATAATGCTGCCTGGATTACGTGTTGTTTTACTGCAGACCATCACTCACATCAGAGAAGTAAAGAAATCTGCTGCCCTGTCCTCTGACTTTCATCCCTTTATCTCACCCACTGCAGCGAGATTGTTATTTTCAAAGTTAACGTATTTCCAGGAAATAGCTCCTCTGTTCCCTCCTCTGTTTCAGCGCCCGACAGACACAGAAAGACACGCAAGAAAACATGAGCCTGATTCCCATAAAGGCACACAATCATACAGTCGATCATTCTTATAGCCTGTGTTCACATCCCCCTGTTCCAGGATTCTTCTTTGGCTGCCTGTCAATTTTACGATTACATTATAAAATACTTTGATTTAACCTCCTCATATTTCTGTACTTTTATGCTCCTATGAGCCAGGACACAGTCTAAGTCCTATAGTGGTGTGTTGCTAACCACGTTAAGGTCTGTAGGTTGAAAACCAAAGAGGACACAGCCTTCTAAGGACAGACATGAAAAGAACAACACAGAATAAGAGGCAAGAAATAAATGCAAATCTGCATGTAACATAACAGAGAGCAAAAGTAACAGCATTCAGCACAAAGATGCACTGGTGAGGCGTCATTCGTGAAAAAATTAATTCTTATATCTCTTTTGTAAGAACAAAGTTGGGCTACTTGAACTTTCATCCTGAGATAATTTAGTTTTTTCAGTTTTGCATCATTGCTCACTCGCTCGTGGTGAATCCTCCGCACAATGTCCGGCTGTTTTAACCAGGGGGCTGGCAGGAAAACCGCGGAGAATATCCGGAACCTATGACTCTGACATTTGCGTTCTCACACACAGCCCCTCCCGAGCTTAATAGTAAACAGAAAAACATGCATTCCTACACGGGTTCTAACAAGGAGCCTAAGACGCTGAGTTCAAGGTTAATTCACACATTGGTGTTTGCTCCACAGTCGAAATGCTTGAGTGGAATCAGATCATTTTTTATCACAGTTGGAGCGTTACAGAGAAAGAAAGAGTAGATTATCTTTATCTGACAAACAGACAGGATGAGAGGTGGGCGGAAGGAGAAAACGATGTTCTAATCATCTTGTTCTCAGCCTGCAGCATCTTATCTGTCATGTAGTTTATATAAATGACTAATTTAAAGGCTAATTATCCGTGTCATAACTCGCCCGAGTGCAATATTGAAACAATAATTATGTCTTCTCCATCTTGCCGTCTCCCTTGCATCCCGCCTCTTATTGTTTTTTCTTCTCTTTCCTCAGAGTACAATATCTCAGCAGCAGCCATCGCCATATTCAGTCTGTTCTTCATGATTCTGGGCACTCTCTGTGTCATCTTCTCTTTTGGGAAGGGCCGTGACTACCTGCTCCGACCCGCCGGGATGTTCTTTGCCTTCGCAGGTCAGATATAACACACGATGTGGATCACAAATCAGTTTCTCTTTCTGGTTCTCTTGTGTCTTTCTCACAGCTCAACCTGAAAAGTAGTGCGTCAGCGTCACACACACTTTTTCTCTTGCGATGAATATTACAGATGCAGCTAAATTAACAGAGTTGAAAAGGTAATTTTTTTGCTGAGGTTTTTTTGTGGGTAGATGGAAAGTAGTGATAGAGCTGATGTAGCTCTGGGACAACATTTTGAAGTATTCTGTATGAGGGATGAAATTAACTGTGATGAGTGTGATCTCCCAACGAAAACCACATTTACAGCGTTAAAATAAATCTGAAAATCCTGCCGTGTAAATGTGGAATTGTAAAATTGGTTGATTAAACTGTTTTGCCCTTTACAATCCCTCCTTTCTGTTTTGGAACCCAGGCCTTTGCATCATCATTTCCGTCGAGGTGATGCGCCAGTCTGTCAAACGTATGATCGCCAGTGATGAGACCATCTGGATTGAATACTACTACTCCTGGTCCTTTACCTGCGCCTGCGCCTCCTTCACTCTTCTCATCCTCAGCGGAGGAGCCCTGCTTCTCATCTCCATGCCCCACATGCCTCGCAATCCTTGGGAGACCTGCATGGACGCCGATCCGGACACCTTAGAATAGACACAGGGGATGTAACAGGCATAGTTGAAATACAAAAAATGAAATAAAATAAAACACACAGGCTCCCTATACCGTCCCACATATTTATCAATCCTATTTTCCAAAGCATTAACTCTTGTGCACAAAGATGCCTCTGACAGAAAACAGCCATAAAAAATATTAATATCGTGATATTATTTTACATTTCCACTGAGTTAATAGCAGTGAAATCAAAGAATGCTGTAAAAATTGGTTTGAATTGGGACATTTCTATCTAATAAATCCCCCAGTGGTGCATCAGGGTGAAAGAGGTTTTAGTCTGGTTTCCCAAGAATAAAAATACAGACATACAACCAACAGATAAGACAGGTTCAAACCTTGAGACTAAAATTACATAAACGTTAAAGAGCCTTAAGAGAGATTCAAAGTCTGGACTACCTGATCATGTGAATCACGGATAGTAGAAGAGCGTATCCCTCCGCCAAGGCCCGACTCTCCACTTGAATTCCCTAGAACTGGATTTTTTCTGTGCATTACATCATGACTGTGGCTCTCTATAACTGTGGGTTATGAAGCAAACCTTTACATAAAATATACCATAAGCATCCATTTAGAATTTCTTTCAAAATATTGATGTTTGTAATGTTTTATCATTAAGTTATATTACTTTTCTTTCTGTTTGCCCAAAGCTAAAAACATATTTAGGGTAAGTATGCTATAGACTTTATACACTTTAATTATTGCATATGATTGTAAAATAGTAGCTTAAAGCTTGAAGATTGTTCTGTTCTGTAGACTGTACATTGTTGCTGTCAGATGAAAATCCCATTGCATTATTTTTTTTAATTACAGTCGCATTCGAATCCTAGCTGACCTTTTCAGTTTTCTCGTTTTATTTTTCAATCTGGTTTCACCTGACGGCAGCAGGAATTCTTATTTCCTGTGTATACGTTACACAAAGGTTGTATATTCTTAGCAAAACAGTCATCTTCGTCGTAACAGGTTATATTTGAATTATTTCTCTGGCCCTGGAGCCAGTCAGCTGGTGCAGGTGCAGTGGAATTAAAGTTCCCTAAATACAGGGAAACAAGAAGTGATTAGTTTTGGCTCTGGGGTCCGACTGAGAAGAACATTTCCATTTTTCTTACCGCCATCAAAAAAAAATGGGACTTGGTAATTGTACAGGTTTATATTTTAGAAAATTGAAACAATAACCTGACAGTTTTTTTATTGACTATTTTATATAATTTGCAGTGTCATGTTCAGCTGGACAGGAACCAGCTGTTAATTTGAAGTGAACAGCGTAGAAATAAGAGATGTTTTCTTTGAAGAAAATATTCACCTCATTGTTAACAACTTGCCAGACTATTTATTTTAGATTTGTGAAGTCGATGTCCGTGATTGTCTTTTTTCTTTCCCCAAGGGAACTTAAATAAAACTATAAAGGTCATGATGGTATGACTTTTTGTGCACAGTGCAAAGCAAAAGACTTTTATAGCATTGGTTTTCCCCACACGTAATATTTACCATCACTCTTTTAATAAGTTAATATGAACTAAGGCATAATCATGTTATTTCCCCTCTGCTTCCATTCTGTTCACACACAGCATAAAATCAAGTAAGGTTGCAGATTTCCTTGTTTGGCTTTTATATGTTAATCTACTGACAAAGGGTCAATGTATGTATTTATTCAGGAAATAAAAAATGGCTTTTTCCAGTCTTTTCTTTATCAGACGTTGGGCGATCCTCGTGTCGTTGCTCACACATTCACACACAAGAGTCACACTTTTCACCAGAGGATGTAATAGATGCATAAAGTTCCTTAAATCATTCATCTGATCTTAGAGCAGTGAGAAGAGCATGGGCAGAGCGACCACTGAATCCCAGCCGTATGTCCTCTCTAACAACTGCATGTGTTTAGATCCCTGGAATTCCCCCTATTAAATATACATTTACCTGTTTACAGAACATGCAAGGAACAACGTGTTTCGTATTCTGTGACTGAAAATAACACACAAAAAGGTTGTGCTCATGGATCACACATTTTTGTGCCCAGGCTGGAATAAAAGCTGGACGAGGACACGGACGCATTGGAAGCGAATGTGTTTGCAGATGATGTTGAATGTTGACTGTGCAAACTAACCTGGTAAAAACAGGATTTACACATTGTGAACAGACGGATGTGGCTCTGTAAATAATTAAAATTTGCTTAACAGAGAGAAAAATCAATAAAGCAGCAAATACGGGTGTCCGTGCTGTTGAATGTGTAATTGTTGTTGTTGTGGGAAAGGTCAAGTAAATGCCTGTTAAGATTGCTTTCATATGTAAACACCACTTGTGCGTCTCCCTCGTGTTAGCGCCTCACTCTTATCTAATTACATGTTTACATAAGCTTTGAGTTACTATATAGTATTGTGTGTTTTTCAACCTTACAACCTTGTGAATGTCTTTGAACGCGGCATGCAGGTAAGTAGAGGTACATCATTAGATCATTAGAATAACCATTGTTAGATCACTTGAAAATAAAAATGTTTTGTAGCAGTGAGAACAGGTTTTGGGTGATTTCTTTCTGGATTCGTGAAACAATAATGTTAAAAAAACAATTATTTGCATGTAGATGTGAGTTATGTAATCAGAGTTACTTACTTATCTGCAGTGCCGTCATTACCTCTGCCAAGAAGGTTATAATGTCATCTAAATTTGTTCACATAGCCAAATTGTTTCAGGACCAGATTCGGCCCACGTCCCACATCCGCCTACACACTGCATGGAGTGATGGCAATGGGCCGGTCCGCTCCCGTTTGCCAGATCTGGGTCGCAGGTGCATCATAGGAATACTGCATTTCAACCAAAGGTGCCAAAGGTGACAAAAATTTGTTTTGTGCTTTACCACATGGGTTCACATCCAGATTACACCTTGCCTAGAGCGCCGCATGTTTGCCAAAAAAGGCCCATATCTGTTTTGGGAAATTCTGGGCACATATTCTATTTTACAAGTGGGCCATTTTAGGCTTGCATCCATTTTGTCCTGGCCAGAAGTGCTGCATCATTGCCTGAAGTGGCCCACATCCGTATGCTGTGTTTGTTTGTCTGTAAGATCGTAGGATTGTGAAAAGGTACTTGACAGATTACCACAAAACTTGGTGGAAGGATGCGGTATCTTTTTGTTCCTTTAACATTGCGAGATATAGCTCGTTGCAACATATACATTGATCATGCAGAATCAAATAAAAATCTAGATCTGATAGATTTAAATGCGGTTGTATTGTGGTGCAGGATTTTTTTTTTCAGCCGCTGTACAAATAGGGCTTGAAGCCTGCAACCACTGATGTGTAGCTGAAAAACGTAATGTGACAATATTAAACATTCATATATGATATAGCACCTTTCAATAAAAACACAGTTACAAGGTGTTTTACGAGTTCAAAATAAAAAAATGATGGCAAACAATAGGAAACGCTATTTGAAGATCACACAGTAATAGAGCATACAGACAGATACAATGTCCCTACTCACGTATTCTACCATTACTGGAAGTAACGTTACCATTTCAATTGTCATTGCTGCTCCCTTCATCTCTATCAGACATGTTCTTATGTATAAATACTATAAACACTGACACGCCTTTCCTTCATGTTACAAACATTTTCTTCAAATCAATGTTGTAAATATTGTAATTTTGTTGATTCCTCTATTGCACTTCTGTCCGTCCTGGGAGAGGGTTTCCTTACGTGGCTCTCTCTGAGGTTTCTAGGTTTTAAGACAGTAAGGTCAGTGGAGTGCTGGACGCTACCGAAAAATAATAAGAAGATAACAAATCAAATCAAATTTTATTGTGAATTTATTAGAAGTGCATCCGGACACATGAGCACGGCTCGGCCTGAGATCTGCCCTGGCTCCTGCACTTTTGTGTCACTTTGTCGATGAGGTAAGCTGATGTTTGCTGAGTCATCCGGTTCCTTTGAGTCTCCGCCATGAATGTAAAGGCGCCGCTCCCTTTCATGACCTCTGCCTGAGTGCTGTCAAAGCTGGTACTATTCTCCACACACAGCAGTACAGTGCAAGCATTTTCCATTCAGGCGTGTCCCTCAGAGAGCGTATGACCTGGCAATGTTTTTTTTTTTTTTTTTTTAAATCACAGGGTTAGATTTCTCGCAAGCCCGGTGGACAGGGAAGACGAGGAACGTGAATTGAAACCAAAATGATGAGCGCGATGCGGAGCAGGAGCGAGGACAGCGACCAACAGACAAAGCTGAACCCAAATCTGGAAAAAGTGCAGATGGACACAGGAAGTGACTGGCAGAAGCAAACATGACACTCCCAAGAGATTTCAAGCTCTGCCAGCGAGTGGCAACGACAGAAGCCAAACCAAAGACGGAGCCACACTTTTCACCAGCGACACAAAGTGCACCATTATACCTCTTTAACTCTCAACATGCTCCAAGTGCCTTGTAAGATCACGGGGGTTTTTATCAGAGGTGACGTGGATGCGCCCGAGTCTCGCTGACGCCCCGTTTATACAAGTACATGTCTCATTGGAGTTCAGGCCTTGTTCACACCTGGTATTAACATCTGTCCTGAGAGATCTGATCACAGGTAGATGGCTCAAAATTCATCTGTTCACACCTGAAAATGTGTCCTGGATGTGTCTCCTGTAATTGGATCTCACCTCCCCGCTGTTTATGCAAATAAACATGCACTAAGTGTGTGTGTGTGTGTGTGTGTGTGTGTGTGTGTGTGTGTGTGTGTGTGTGTGTGTGTGTGTGTGTGTGTGTGTGTGTGTGTGTGTGTGTGTATTAGCCAGAGACAGAGCGAGAGAGAGAGAGAGCGAGAGGAGACAGCAGAGCTAAATGAGATTCATTTAGCTCTGCTGTGTTGATTTTTCCAATTGAAGTCAAGTATCAATTATTATGTGTTGGTTGATGTTGATATTGTGGTGGCGACCACAAACAAATCAACGTGTGGATACTGAGAAGCGTAAAGATAAGTTTAATTTGAGGAATCGGTTTTTGAGACGCAAGCATTCGGGGTGCGTTCAGACCACTTGTGATCCGATCACTCAGGACCAATGTTTATACCAGATCTGAACGGGATCCACGTGGCTTTGTTGGTTTTAAAGTTCCACACCCTGAGCAAAACAATAAAAACAGCAGCAGTGTCACAGTAACATTCAGATGACACTAAAGTTCAGACTACACAACTTTCAAAGTCATTGGATCGCTGCGCAAGTTCACACCACACTACTTGCTGTCCTGCGATCGGGAGTCATTGGGAATTCTTACTACACAACTGACTGGCAAAAGGATCGCACAAAAAAACACTGCACGGATTACCATGGAACTAGGAGGGTGCAGTACGGGTCAGGGAAGAACAGGCGGATATTTATGAGTGTGTGCAGATCCAAATAAAAATCTGGATCTAGTGAAGTTAGATGTGGTTTCATGAGGGGACTCTTGGGTCTTGGCGGATCTTCTGATAATATTGATTGTTTTCTTAATTCAACCTGCTCTATTTACCTTCATGCTCAAAAAGGTTTCATCGAGTTGAAGCTGGAGAGAAATAAAACAGTTTTCAAAGAGAATCCATCTACTACTGAACGATAAGCTCTTCAACTCAGGGCAACAATGACAGCGTCACTCAAGGTTGCTTGAAGTTCTACTTTCACCTCCACCATCTTTCTTTCTACTCTGCTGAACCATATTCATCTTCCTCTCTTCTTTTTCTTCTTCAACACATATTTTGTACCTTCCTTGTCCCGAGTTCACTCTTTTGTGTGTCTCTCTCTCTCTGTGCTGCCCACACTCTGCTCTCTTCACTCTGTGTCCTTCTCTCTTCTAGCAGATATTTCCTGATTTCTTATTCTATCTCACGTCTCCAATTCTTCAGCGGGTTCCCCCCCATTCTCCCCCGTCTCCTTCATTAATCACCCCGTTTCTTTGTTTTTCTTTCTTCCAAATATACATCTCTCTATTTCCCTCCTCTCCTCTTCCTCTCTTTGACATTGGTTCTCCACTTTCTTTTTATCAGCTTTTTCTGTCCTTCTCTCCCTCCCTCTCTCCCTCCATCGTTCTGCTCGGCTGCTCTCTCAAGCAGGCACTCTGCTCTCTAATGACTTGGATCGGTGGTGACTGTTGAGTGGAGATAGACCTGTAATAAGTCAATCCAACCAAGCGCAGGAGCCCAACGCGCTGCCGGTGTTACATCTTAACCCTGCTGTACTCCAGCCTGGAGGCAGAATGGAGGGCGAGGAGCTGATGGTGCATGGGTCTGGAGATGAAAAGTCCTCTGGGTTGAGATCTGATGTCACATCTAACCCGATCACCACTGGTCCCTGGGAACACCACACTGAATTATTAGCGGAAGTCAACATTTAGAACGAAGCGTTTACGCAGCTTGAAGTAACATGAAAATCTCTAGAGCTGTCAGGGTCAGAGGCAGGACCTGACATTTAAATCCCACTGTGGAAATCATGTTTTGTTTTTTTTACAGCACAGGGTCACCGCCGTCGGACCTTAGCACCAAAAAACTCTCTTGACATTTTGTCACCTTTTTCACGTGATTACACAAAGTGGTTCAACACATGCAGGCTGAGATGCGTCTCCACTGTGATGGTATGTATTCAGCGGCTCTTCAAACTGTTGCTGATAACCAAGCTCAAACAGACACATATTAAACTGAACAAATCCACCCACAGCATTCAAAGAGAAGATTGGATGGAGAGAACAGAAGTCGGGATATCAGTATCTGTCCAGTTCAGAGGCCTTGAGTTTGTGTAAAACATACAATTCATATACAACAACGCAGTCCCAGGTACACAATAAATGCTCCCAAGGACACACAGTGGATGGATATACACACACAAACATGCAAACACATGCTATGGTCTCGCTGCCATGGGCAACCAGAGCAGTCAAAACTCCCACTGTTTGGTTGTTTTTTGTGAATTATTAATCCAAGTCTGTTTTCACAATCAATACGGAGGAGAGGTGGTAGAAAAGGTCAGGCAATAACACACACACATGCACACACACACACACACACACACACAGTCGCATACGCACACACACACAAAGAGGAAATAATTGTTAAGAATGATGAGCATGGAGGCGTTATTCAGTCCACCCCTTGTGGAAAAATAGATTTGAACACTACCATTATGCTTGTTTTTTTCCTATTATGTAAGAGAAAGGCAGAGACAGGAAGAGAAGAAATGAATTGTACTCGCTCTGACAAAACCAGAGAGGACTGCATATTTCGGAAAAGTGAACAGCAACAGAGTGAAAATTATTTCTTTGTTCCCCTTGTCTAAGTTTGTCTTTCTTTAATTGTGTTGTACCTGTTGTCACTAAGATTGCTCTGTATTCCAATTGTTTCGTCATCATGAAAAAAACTTGAAATAACTTTCCTTTCTCCCTCTGTTTATCTTTTGTGTTTTATGTTTGTATGTCATTTTTGTTATCTAACAGAAAAAAATAAAGTTAACTTTATACAGAATGGAGATAAAGTGTATAGCACACACCTGAAGTTGAGCGAGAGCCGGTGCACACCCTGGAATATAGACGGCCTCAAATACGATACTTCTATATATTCTCCTGAACTTTTCCAGAGGGGCTGTTAGGTGAGAATGCAAATATCTGAGTCAGTGGCTCCAGACATTTTCCATAACCTTTCCTGCCAGCCTCCCAGTAAAAAACTGAGCCCACGTGAGAACACGGCAAGAAAAGGTCCGGAGAATTCACAGCCAGCGAGTGGGCGACAGACGCAAAATGGCAAAAAGAATACAAATATGTCAGGATTGGGTAAAAACAAGCGCCATACACAAGGAAGATGTCAACTTGGTAAGACAACGAGATTCAAGAGCTTTTGGTGATTGGAGCCGTCATGTCCTGCCTCCTGCATCCTCCACTCAAGTGCTACCATCACCTGATCTGGACATGTTCCTATTATAATCACACAAAAACGTTTCCCTGTGAGTTCTATTCTCTTTTGATCACTTGTACTGCTGAATTTGGTCAAAAATACAAGCAGACATTCACACAACCACGTCATGAGATTACACACAAAAGAAAAATGTGACAAATACATTGCCTCACAGCTCATGGGCTGATTGAACCATTGAATGACGCTGGCCACCACCGTTTTCCTCACTTGTTTTTGTAAAACTGTCCATCACGCAGGCCTGTGACTCACTCATGGGCAACGTGGGAGGAGAGCACAAAAGTACAGCCAAAGTTTTTCTCAACTTTGATTTTAATTTTTCTCATTATACTGTATGTATGCCTGTTCCTTGGTATGAACTTCATAGTCACCATGGAGACTGCAAGAGAGGGAGAGTGAAAGACAGAATCAGAGAGAGAGAGAGAGAGAGAGAGAGAGAGAGAGAGAGAGAGAGATGGATGAGCGAATGAGAGAGAGAGAAAGAAGGAGGGAAAGATCATGCTGTTTTTGTTGGACACGAGAAAAGGACACAATGGATTTTAATGATAACGGTATGACTCTTGAATGTCCTGAAAGTTTTGTGTGCAGAGGAATAAAAACGCCTCCTGAACTTCCAGAATATTGACAGCATCCATTTGCATTTGCACCAATGAACAGAAGGAGTGAGTAGGAAAAAAAAACGTCCCCGCTCACTCGCACAGATGTTCACCTCCGCTCTTACACAATACAAAACTCTCTTTCGTGGTTAAAGACGCTGCCTCTAATTACGCTTGATGTGCCCCCCCCCCCCCCCCCCCCCCCTCAAGTCCATCAGCCGTGCCACAGCCTGATCTGGTACCACCGCTGGGTACGAACAAATTTCCCCTGTAACACGCGGAACTGTTTCAAGGTTGACAAAAGCTGTTAGCAGCTTTGTGTCTAATAAAATCCTGTGAACCGGATTAGTGCTGCCACACTTTTCCATTATGATGCTTTACCCTGCTACTGGCTGTCCACCCACCTGTGATCAGTCCTGCTTTGGCAACGCTTCTATTTTAACTTTGTTTTGATAGAACAAGAACAAGTTTTGTGCGTCAGAGCTATGAATAGTGTATGTGAGAGCCCAGCTGCTTCTTTTACATGTCTGTAATTCCATCTGACTCTCTTCGACGTGTGATTTCTTAAAGGTTGTCACTCTGCTCGCCGTCTTTTCACTTTTTCTACCATCTCGACTCTCTGACCTTGAAAGGGGGAAACCACTTTCATGACATTTTGGGTTTTAAAATGTTGGCTGTCAAAAAAGCAGTAAGACCTCCAGCCCACGCAGAACGCACCACACACCGGTTTATGAGGATAGTAAGAAAAATACAAGCTGAACCAATTCACAACTTAAACATACCATAAAACAAATAACAACTTAAAGCATGAGTATTAACGCTGATATTTGAATTCTCAGCTTAAAGGTTCAGTGTGTAAGATTTAGGTGAAAGGGAACTATTGGCAGAAATTTTATAAAAAATAATTCTGGTGATGTTTTCACTAGTGTGTTTCATTCAAATTGTACAAATTGTTGTTTACTTACTACCCTAGAATGGGCCCTTTATATTTAAATACTTGGAGAGCAGTCCAGCAGAATTTATAAATCGTTGCCGGCCTCCTGCACGCTCGGCTGCAGACAACAGGACAGACCCTTCCATGCTTTTTAGATCATCTCTGTCCTAGAGAACTAACTAATTATGTGCTAGTTATCAGTTTAAACAGACAGGGACAGACTGTATTTACCATTAACTCCTGTTTGACAATTGCAGACCATATGCTACATCTCTTTAGTTAATTAGTTTGTTTTAGTCCTTGCTAAACCTACAGTGAAAGTCCTGTTTACTAAATTTAGTTAGAACAGGAAATAAACCGACTGGAGCTTAGATGTCCCACATTACCTGAATTCACTCTTTCTAAATTCTCTTATCGAGATGTGAAATTTGTGCCAGAGCTCAAACAGCTACAGTCGAGCTGTTAACAGTAATCTTGGAGGAAGGAACTCATCAATTCATGGTGTGTCTTTGTCCCACTCCACAGGTGAGAGGGAAGGGGAGGGCTGAGGGGAGGCCTGTGTGTGTGTGTGTGTGTGTGTGTGTGTGTGTGTGTGTGTGTGTGTGTGTGTGTGTGTGTGTGTGTGTGTGTGTGTGTGTGTGTGTGTGTGTCTAACTTTCATCACAGTCTAGACAGCACCTTAGAGCCCCTCTATGATCTCATTAGCCTCCATCTGAAAGATCATTAGCTCATCTTTCTCATCTCTTTCTCTCTCTAACCTCCCTCGTTTGAACTCTTCCTCCTCCTCCCTTTTCATCCCCTTTGTCTCCCTCAATTCGTCCCCTCTTCACTTTCAGTTTCCTTTCAGCTGCCTCCCCACTTTTCTACCATTATTGGTTATGTTCTGTTAAAAAGCAACCGCAGTCCTCTCAACGTTCACTTGATAAAATGCAGGTTTCTGTGAATTCTTATGAAAGGTGAAAGTTGAACCACAAAGTCGCACTTCATGTTTAATTGAAATGTGATCGCTTCTCATGACCTATCCTCTTAATCAGAAACCAAGTGAAAGACCTGAAACATACGGGGGCCCTGAAGTGCAAATCACAACGACAAAAAACCTAACATAATATTACAACAAATCAAAAAAAACACAAGAGCAAATAAGCTTAAACTAATGTTTCCTTATTTGCTGTTGTGTTGTTTGGTTTGTTGTTGTGTGTTCTGATTTGCTGTTCTGTTTTCCCATTTGTCGTTTTTGATTTGCACTTCAGGGTCACCGTAGCAACCAAGCACCTAGACAAAAATAGACAGATTAGGTAAGCTTTTGTTGAACTTGAATTTTAAACTCCAACTGAAGCAGCTCTATCGGTTATTCAACAGCACATTTAACTTTTCTATTGAGATTCCAGCCTCCGCAAAACAGATTTTCTGCATCAAGAGAAGCTGTTTCATGATGAGAAGCACATTGTGTTGAATTTTGACATTTTCCATTCTGCTCTATCAAATTTTTACATCACAATATTATAAGAAAAAGACACATACAGAGACAGACTAACTTCCCTGGTGTAAATCAGACGACACAGAGAATCTTTAAACCGACAACTTTTCAACATCTCCTACTCTGCAGTGATTGGCTGATGTATAGCAACCAGTGTCTCCATAGTGACATGGAGGCAGCAGCTTGGCTGTGAGCAGGGGATTGTCAGCAGGCCTAAAATGCACCGCGGCCACTCTGACGAGACATAAACATCACGTCTGCACACAAAAAAAAAAAAAAAAGAAACTGCAATTTTAGCACACACAGTCACGAGCACATCTGCACATACACACAAGAGCACACATGCACGAGTAACAAACCCATATGCACATGCACATTTCATTGCACACCTCTCCCTTCAAACATTGCACCCTAATAGCTGCGATATTGAGCGGTTGTCGTTTAATCTTAGAGGAGAAATGCAAGCTGAGCCCCAAGATGAAAAAAGATGCCACATCTCTCACAGCAATATCTCTGCACTGGCAATAAGTTCAGATTTCATTATACATTATGCAAGAGACAATCTTCTGCTCTAAATGAAATGTGCATGACACCTAGACGGCTGTCTGACCCACTAGATTGGGAAATGGGAAGCCTGATATTACCTGGATGAAAAGGCACATTATGTTACCTCGTTTATAGGACTGGCACATTTTCCCGTCATGGTAATTCTGGTCCTGAAGTGCCACCACTCTGAAATGTTTTGGGTTTTTGGACCGGTGATAGGGAAAGCTGAGAAATGGATTGGATCACAGTGTAGCCATGGAAACTAGTCTTGACGTCGACGCGTCAATCACGGCTCTAAAAGGTTGCATCTGCATGATTGATAAGGATGAGTGCAGATGCTGCGAAAGAGGAGGGGCGAGCGATGTGTTAGTGAAAATCTCACCATCCTCATTTAGTAAATTATCCACATTTCACAGCGATGAAGAGGCTAGTGCTGCTTGATGCTGCAGCCTAGTGGGTCTCGTTGTTCCGTGGCCATGTTTCCTCTTTCTGATTGTGATGAAGTGTTCCGCTGCAGCAATCATCCTGCACTTACGATCAACACAGACGCCCTGAAGAAAACGTGTCCATTTTGGATAAATCAAGTCGATTTTTAAATCTCTTGAATTTTTCGATTAACTCCACTGGAGAAAAAAAAGGTTCCCTTAATCAATATATTAATTATAATGCAGGCTGTCTTAAAAATCTTAAAGGAGACATATTATATTCATATTCAGGTTCATCATTTAATTTGGGTTATTACTTGAAAATGTTTACATGCTCTAATGTAAAGAAAGCACATCCCTTTCCTGATACTGTTCATTGCTGCAGCTCCTCTATTCAGCCTCTGTCTTAAACATTTGGTTTTAGCTGCTGTCTCCTTGAGGCCGCCCTCGATAAAGCCTAGTTTGCTCTGATTGTTCCTGCTGGCTCACTCTGTTATGATTGGTCAAGCGCTTCCAGCACAGGTAGGACATGTAGGTCTGCTCTGGCTTTACCTGACTTTGTTAGGGGGTGTGCCAAACTAGCAGCATTGTGGGGCATTGTGACATCACGTTGGTGTGGAAGCATCGGCCAAACTACCGAAGAGGCGTTTAGGGAGGGGGGGGTTCAGCAGCAGGGTATTCTGTGGGGGAGAGGAGATCCCTGTACTTACTCATTTTTAACTTTTTAACTTTGCAGAACTTTTACATACACAAACAACCCATTTAAAACACTGAAGGAAAGACAAATGGACAAAAAAAAAGCAATCCAGGTCAAAAATCCCTTTCAGTTTTTGACAACTGGGGCCCCCAGGAAGCAGGGAACAGGTGCTATTGTGGAAAGTGCTGTTTTAACTCTGCCAGAGAGGCAATACAGACAGATAGCAATTTATCTGCAGTCAAACTCTGTCACCTCACCTCATAAAATCCCTCAAAGGTGTTCTGTCATCAAATCGCTGTCAGTGTCACCGTTAATGTCACCTGTCAACGCTCTGGTGTGCGTCTGACAACACACCGTAGAGAGAGTGCTGGAATAAGTCAAGTTTCTGGTGCTTCATGTGTGTGTGAGAGACTTTTAGTCTTACAGCGCGGGATAAGTGTGTCCATGTACGTATCATATGATACCCTCCATGATTTCCAAATTATACTGACATAATCACCTCACACTCTGCAGCCACTTCATCAGCCAGCGTCTCCTCTCGCTAATGAACTGGCCACCATTCACTGCTCTGCAGAGGCCTGATTCGGGCATTTATGGTGCCTCACGCCTGGTTAATGGATGACATGGAATCAAACCCTGGGAACTTACTGTAAATAACTGTGCTACTTGATGAGTGAAGTTTAAAGATTGATAAGTTTAAAGTTCTTAAAACAATAAAATCTTCTTTTCCAGGAACAGTGACTGATTACAATTTACAATACTTTCTATGGTCCTAATGTTTGGTCCAAATCCTTTGCACGAACACAGAGGAAGCAGGATTCTTTACCTTAATGGTCCCAGCCACCAGACGGCAATCAAGATGTTTTGGCTTCACTTTTGCAGAGCAGTAATGTCGTCCATCTTTCTCTACAGTCTATGAGTAAGAGGCTGATCCAAAAAAAGTCTGATACCAATTATTCTCACTGTATTATCATCTCATTGAGAGAAGAATACGAAGCAGAGAAGAGAAGAGAAGAACAAGAACAAGTAAAAGGAGGATGAAAGATGTCAATTTAAATCTTAGAATGACAAGAAATTCACAGAAAGGAATCGTTGACACAGCCTCCCTGTTAAATAAGAAGGTTACCTCCAGCCTCTTCATCTGGACGTAATACAATCATCAAACTGGCCTGCAGTGCTCATCCGACACCAGTGTTCTCTTTGCAGGACCAATGGCTCAAATAGACCCCTTATTAACCCCCCCCCCCCCCCCCCCCCCCCCCCCTACCACTGAGCAAGCCAGGGAACAAGCTCCTCTCTTTGCAGTAACAGTGGACTGACTGGGCTCCGGGGTTAGCAAAGTGACAGTAAAGGCCAACTAATGATGTTGAGCAGCAAGAGGCGAGGAAGCCAGGTTTCTTAGCAACAGTTTCTCCTCTGTCGACAATGGTACCAGCTGGAATAAACTGATTTTGGCGCTTGTGTGTGTGTGTGTGTGTGTGTGTGTGTGTGTGTGTGTGTGTGTGTGTGTGTGTGTGTGTGTGTGTGTGTGTGTGTGTGTGTGTGTGTGTGTGTGTGTGTGTGTGTGTGTGTGTGTGTGTGTCTGCTTAACTGCTGCAGGTGTCATTAACTGCTGCAGGTGTCATTAGATTGACACTACCAACATCGTATATTATTTTCCTTTTAAATCCACTTGCAGAGGATTTTGAGGGCTTCATGTACAGGCATTATATCTGTAGAAAAGTGAGAGCAGGTGCCCTGACCGTCACACTTGAACTCTCACCGCACATTCAAGTGAAATCTGGAAGGACAAGAAATCATTCAGATAAAACCACATGTCTGCTGGGCCGGAAAGGAGCTTCAGGGTTCAGCTGTGTTCCACTGTGCAGCATCGACGCACACACTGGGTCTACATGGAAACGTCATCAGACAGAAAAAACCTTAAACCTCCTCATTACAAAAATGAGCATCTGCAGTCTGCAAAGCAACAAGGAAGAATTCTGCTTAAAGGGCAATAAGGTACAGAGAACATTGAACAGATGAAGGGAAGTTCGACGCATTCAATATCAGTGAATTGTGGGTAACACTAAAAAATAGTCAGGAATGTAAAACTGAAAAGAGGCTGAAGAGGTGAACTTCAAAATCCACAATGAGCTACTTCATGAAACACAAGCTGAAGCTTTCAGTCCCCTGAATTGAACATCACTAAAAAGATCTCTTAAATATACTTTACCATCAGATTTCTGTTTGTGCACATGCATGTTTATTTGCTGTGCTCATGAATCTGAGGCTACATTCACACAACTGTGTTCTCATTAAATGTGTTTAGTCTTGTTCTCAGACACTGGCTGTGTGAGAATTGGATTTCAGATACACAACACACGTGCACCCTCTTCAGTTGAGACGTATTCACTTCTGTTTCCTTCCTTCACAACACAGAGGAAATCGTGGAATCCTCCAGCCAGTATACCGACTGTCCAATGATTTGATTTAAGCAAAACCAATGAACAGTAAGGTTACAGTAAGCTCATTCTTAATTAATTTGACTGAGAATAGAAACTACACGTGACCTTTTAAACAACTACTGGTATGCAAATTTGTAATTGTCTTTCAAATGTCTTCCTCTTTAAAGATTAAATCATCTATTTTTTAAAAACAGCTATTGATTTGATTCATAAATTTCATTATTTGATTTCATGTTTCATTATCTAAGTATTTAATTACATACACATACTTAACATTGTACAGAACCATTTTACACTGTCAAGATCTTACAAAGAGATGTGTGATGGTTACATTAACCACATCATTTATTGGTCTCTGGTGACATCTACCTTCTGAAACAAGCACTGCACATCTGATTTTTAGGACTCACAACACTGTGTGTGTGTGTGTGTGTGTGTGTGTGTGTGTGTGTGTGTGTGTGTGTGTGTGTGTGTGTGTGTGTGTGTGTGTGTGTGTGTGTGTGTGTGTGTGTGCTGAAGAGTCGATTTTAGGGTTTGGCAATATGGTATGTCACATTATTATTTCTTTAGAATTCAGAGACTTATTTTTGCTCCTATGTGGAGGTTGTTGTTTTAAGCTTTTTTCATGGGCAGAGAATGGCAAACACTCGATTTGACTTGAAATATCATTGTTGTATTATATTATATATTTATTGTAATATTATTATTTATTATGTTTCTCTTCACTCTTATACCGTGGACTGTCCACACTGCTGCTCATTTCCACCGGTAGTCCACCATCACGTTTCTCTGTCGTCCATCACACCTCTTTTAAATCTCTCTTAAGTCGTGGTTTCTCATATTTCTGATATTTCAATCATTTTATAATGTTTGATTTGATCTTGTTTTTACTCTTTTCTTATCGTATCTTTTTTCAATCTCTGCTCTTTTGCTGTATCTTCAAATGGTTTCTTCCCTTCAATTTTTCATTTTAACTTGTAAAGCACCGTGTAACTTTGTTTGGAAAGGTGCTATATAAATAAAGTGTATATGAATATGAATATTATTATTATTATTACTCTCTCTCTCTGAAGCTCCATTGTGTCAAGCGGCCAGAAAGAAAAACAACTTCCGGTTTATTTCAAAATAAGATCTTATCGAATGTTTGGTGTAAACGCCCAATTATGAAAACGGATCAATCAATTACATTCTGGCTAATAATCTCCAATACGATACACTTGTACGTGTAATGCACTAGATCAATAGTGGCCTCCTGTTTTGCAGAGATGCTTTTATGTTGCGGGGTGAACTCCTGTGTGTTTCCGGTGCAGCGCTGCCTCCTCCTCGCTGGTTGGAGGCAGCTGCTCCACACGGCTGCTCATCCCTGGAGGGAGCTGTCAGGAAAAAAACTCACCGCAGCCAGAGGGTCGGTGCATTCGTGGGGTTGAAC
The DNA here is from genome assembly GCF_009819705.1 of Hippoglossus hippoglossus. NCBI lineage: Eukaryota > Metazoa > Chordata > Actinopteri > Pleuronectiformes > Pleuronectidae > Hippoglossus > Hippoglossus hippoglossus. The sequence goes on from NC_047158.1 coordinate 15,938,224, forward strand.
TGATTTCAAGTAATCGCAGTGAAACGCAGAGTGTTTTAAACCACGAGGAAAGAGGTTCGAGTCCCTGTGCGGGGAAGGAGAAGCTGCAGTGAAGCTTTTGCTGTTGCAGAAGCGACTTGTTCTCTGGAGTTTGGTGCGAATTTCTTGACACTTTCCTCCCTGCAGAGGACAAACTGTTTGGACATCAGTGCAGACATTGTCCCAGCAGCTGATTTCTGCAGGAGGGTTATTTGGAGGGAGCCTCTTAGTATTTGGGGACCTGGTGTGTGTGTCTGTGTCTGTGTGTGTGTGTGTGTGTGTGTGCGTGTGTGTGTGGAGACGCGGAGGGGCTGTTGTTGCTGATGCAGGAGTCAGGAGGGATCTGCTGAATCCCTTCTCTCCTCCCCGCTGAGCAAATCGATCTCAGTTCCAGGATTGATTCGCAGGATCGAGCCCGGCACTGACGCCACGAGCGCCCAGCATCTCTCCTCCACCACCGCCGTGCAAGAAGGGACTATGTTGATGAAGGAGTACCGCATCTGCATGCCCCTCACAGTGGAGGAGGTAGGTGAAGTTTTCTTGTGATGCTTCCACACGTCTCCTGCACCCCGATCCTCTCACGCGGGTCGCAGCCCAGCACGGTGCGTGTGACCTGCAGCTCTGATGTTTGTAAAGTTGTCAGCGATGCGCCGCTCGTCGTTTTGCACCAAAGGGACATTCTGAACTCGTTGCGGCCGAGACGCGCGTCCGAGGACCGGCCGCGCGGTGGAGCTGCTGCTGTCTCTCCTCCAGCCTCCACCTGGTGTCTGTTCAAGTGGACGGGCTGTGAACATCAGCAGCACAGTGAGCCGTTCTGTCATTGTTGTATTGTAGGTGGAGAAGGACAAATCGTTGCACGTGCTTCACTTTGAGTGTGTGATTGTGAGTTGGAGAGATGCACACTAGCTCACCCTCATCCAAACATCAGGGAACACAAGTTCCCTCTCCACTGGGTGTGTTAGGAGTTGGTCCCTTACGCAACCACTGCGTATGTTTTACACAACCCAGTGTCAGTGTGGATTTAATGCACACGTTTCCATTGTGGAGACACATTCACCCTCTGTGTTTGGAGCTTGGTGTATAGGTGGAAGGATGAAGGAGAGTTCCCCTCAGGTCACAGTGACACACAGGCAGCTTCACCATAAAGACACACTGCTGTGTTTGGACATTTGACGATGCAAAGAACATCCAATATTTCACCAACAGACAGAGCTCCAGTTCGGGCTTGCCTGTATTCTATTGATTTTTGCTTCCCCCTATCTAATCCATTTGTGTTACCTTTTTATGTCATGACATTTATTGCATGGAGGGAAACTCGAGTTTCGTGTTTCTTTCTTCAAAGAGTGGTTGAGGCTGGGGCTGCATTAACTTTCCCCTCCTGCTGTTGTCTTCATTCCAGTGTTACCTGAACAACAGATGTTCCACCTGAAGTGTTTTATTGAGTGGAAGTGCATCATAAAGGTTTTTACACACCATTTAACCCCGGTTACGATGTAATAGCGTTTACAGGGAGTCAGCACACTTGTGCACTGAGTGTGTTGCCATAGTGTTTCATCGACACTGTGATTAAATTGTATCTTCGCTCTGCTCTTTGTGAATATACAGTCCTCCTCTGCGGCCAATCAAAGCTTTGTGCATAGTTCTTAGTTTGGGACAAGATCTGAGCGGCCTCTCCTGGTGTCGGGTGATCCTGATGTTGTTTGATTGTCCTGTTTTGGACCCTAGTTTCTGTGAGTGTCATGTTTATAATGACCTGGATGCTGCTTCATCACATCCTGTCCTGAGCCTGATTGGCCCCGGCGCTTTGCCGCGCTCCAGTGGTGATGGAACACTCTGTTGTCCTCTGCGGCCAGCTAAGGGCTATTACATCTGATGCCGTAATGACAATAATCTATTGATCTGTCATTGATTTGACAAATGAACATTTGTAATCTATTAATTTCGCAGCATGCACGCAATTACCCCCCCGCACACAGACACATAAATCATCCAAGGTGTGTGTGTGTGTGTGTGTGTGTGTGTGTGTGTGTGTGTGTGTGTGTGTGTGTGTGTGTGTGTGTGTGTGTTTGTGTGTGTGTGTTTGTGTGTGTGTGTGTGTGTGTATGTGTGTGTGTGTGTGTGTGTGTGTGTAAGAGACAGACATTATCTTGGAAGTGTTCAAAAAACATCCCAACTCCAAACCCAATTGGCTTTCTCCTCTAACAGCTTCTGATTTCAGGTAGACCATTATTACCCCCACCAAGGAGGTGATGTCTTTTGATTTTTTGTTTGGATTATGCAAAAACACCTGAACCGATTTTCTTGAAACTCAAAAGGATGCGGTTTGCGTCAGGCAAGAATCCAGGGCACGGGTCCAGGAATATTTGATCAGTTTCTTTAACATTGTGAGAGGTTTTTTTTTACATTTTCTCTCATTTCCTAGGGAATAATTCATGGGTCATGATGGAAAAAATCAAGCATATTTAGGGGACTGATATTTGTGCGTATGTGTGCAATTCGTTGTGGCTTGATTGAATTTCATGGGACTGTGTGTCCTAGATGGAGGTGTGCACTCTAGTTTTCTAATGTAAACAAACTGCAGAAAAACCATTTACTGCTCTTTATTGCTCTTTCCTATAAATCAATGCACCAAACCAATGAGATATCAGTGGTGGTGTCATCTGGACTGGTGCAAATCTACAAATGGTAATGAGTTGTGTATTGCTTTTCAAGTCGTAACAAACACTGCTGGTCACACCCATCTTTTTTCAGTGCCTGTCAACACACACACACTCTCACACTGGTTCAGGGGCAATTTGGGGCTCAGTATCTTATACTTGGGAGGCAAGATGGACCACATCGGTGTCAGGATACTATATTTTTCCTCAGATTTATGATGAATAAAAACTAATTCTGTGCTCTGGCGATATTATATTAGGTACTCTGCTTACACAACACATCATAGGAGTGATGAATCTCCTCGTGTGGCGTTGCTGCATGAGAACAACAGGCTGCACTTCAGATACATGGAGGAGAAGACATGACTAGACAGCTCAAGTATTTTATTATCAAGGAGACTCATCTTTGAATGGTGATTAAAGTTCAAGCACTGCTGAGAAGAAAAGACACTTTCATGTCATCGTGTTCAGGCAATTCATTTGACTAGTGCATCAAATATTGAGCTATAGAGCTGCAGAATCTCTTTCTGTTCTAGAAAATGCGATAAATACGAGCCTGTTTTTGTACCTTTTGTTTTTTTGGTTTCACTCATCACAACGTGCTATGTTTTGCAGCAGAATAAGAGACAGACACCTGTTTTGATTAAGGTGACATCAGCCAGTCAGTGTAAGGTCAGTCTCCCTGGGGGGTGAGTTTGTGTCCCTGCATACTGAGACTCCCCACAGCACGTCCAGGCCCAGAGCCACGATCTTGTTTACGTCCCTGGAGTCGAAGCTCTGTGCTCTGACTACCGAGAAGCCTGTTCCTTGGTTGTTCCCCCGAGGAGCTCGTAGCTCAGGCCAACAGTGACCTGGCTCACACACGCCAGATGGAGAGAAACCTGCACACTCAGATAATCTGTCGGACGTCAAAGGATGAGCCAGGGGGAGAGAGAGAGAGAGAGAGAGAGAGAGAGAGAGAGAGAGAGAGAGAGAGAGAGAGAGAGAGAGAGAGAGAGAGAGAGAGAGAGAGAGAGAGAGAATGCATGTTTTAAGAAGGTGATCGATTGCTTTGTGGGTAAATGACTCTGCCTCAATCAGCATTATTCTGCTCGGGCCGCTGTAATTGTTTTTGAAGTGTTTGTATCTGAATGCAGTAGAGCAGCCATAAACAGATATATGGATCACCTTGAGGACTTTTCATTGTGAATGAGGCCTGGTTCTGCAGCCATGAGCCCCCTGCTGAGCGCAACACACTCAAAAGGCTCAAGGTAAATATCCTCTGACATAATTTGAGCGACAGACTGACAAACTGAAGCACAGATTTGTTTTAACAATCCACCAAAACAAAAGGGAGTTATAGAGGCATCTATCGACCAGTCTGAATTCCAGTACGTGTGTCTATGTATTCCTTGTATTTTTTTCTAATACGCCTCAAAGCAAGGACACAACAAACGTACCCATTTGGATAAATTACTAGGTTATAATATTGTGTAATTATATGTTCAATACGTAAAGCTTTCGACACACTCGAGTAGATACTACGATACAAGCGTCACCATGACACTGATTTTCAGATTACACCGAGCCGAGCTTTGAATAGCTCATCAATTACCACGCAGATCCTTCTGCAATTAATTACCCATTCACTGATTAAAGAACAGAGTGTCTTTTCTGCACCTGAACAGCAGCCGAATTAGTCTGACTGCTTGCTTGATCAGCTCCTGATTAATAAGCTGCGGAGTGTGGGCTCAGGGAACAAGAACACCACAAGACAGGAGGAGTGTGTGTCTCCCGTCTTCATTTAATAACGGCAGCAGACTCAATTAGACCCCGAAAGTCGTGAGAATGGAGCTCGGTCTCCACTTTGAGTCAGTGCTGATGTACAGCTACAGATTGGGTGGAGATAACACTGGAGTTTGTACTCAAGTAAAGGTACTTGTGTAGAAAATATACTCGTACAAAAAGTACAAAATGTTAAAATGTAGAGAAAGGCTGAAACAAAACAATATAGTGATAACAAGGATACATCTGTTTGACCAGTTCCAGCCTATTGAAGACACTGTGGCTCATCCTGTGGCACTGAAGGCAGTGAATGCACTGGGAATGATGCATCACCATGTTCCAATTCACTGTTGAAAAATGTTCCTGAAATGAAGTCACAGCAGAAACACAGACCAGCTGTCAGAACAGGTGAGGGTCCTCGCACTGAACAACAGACACAGCAAAGTGGAGGAAAGACATCATTGTAACAGCATCAACAACATGTGCAATGTCAAAGTGACACGGTGCAACGATTTTCCTGTTTAGGGTTTTTCTCTGAGAGAGGGCTGTAGTCACGTTGAGGTGAACAAATCTTTTTCTCCTTCTTATCAGTGCAGCAGTTTAATTGTGATATTTACCTATCAGTCACTGCTATGATGATGTTCTGGGTGTTTGACCTTCGTCCAGTCAGAACATGTGTACAGACTGGTGTTTCCTCTCGCTTATTTAGCCTCCTCATCTCCCAAGTCCCAAACCAGCCTCTATCCCGTTGCCCTTTCCATCTGTTTGCGCATTCAGGTGGAGGTTCGCCAAGTTCTCATAACACTGAGCTGAAAACCTGCAGTCACATCAGGGGTTATCAAAGCAGGAAGGTGGTGCACACCTCACTGATGGTATAAGCGAGGGTGAGGGATCCACTGTCAGTATTTAAACATTTAGCCACACCCATCATGCACCTGTTGGTCACTCAACATATGTGGTGGAGTGGTGATTAATAAAATCAGTGATTAATGAATTTAGTGCCGAGGTAAATGCCAATCAATCGTAGTCGTGGCCACAAAATGATGCCGTCCTTGTTTATTTAGACACATTTAGACACATGCCCAGTTGTAAAGGAAGCTTTTCACCCCCTGTACCTCGGTCAGCGATCCCATCAAATGCAAGCCACAGACAGATGGACAGACAAAGAGATGGAGATCTGGATTCATTAGATAGATGTACCTTGAAACAGTAGGAGATCGGACTGAAGCTGGTATTTCCTAAATTAATCTTTTTGTCAATATTGACTCTGTTCTGCTGCTCTCAAATCTGCTATTGACCTGGCCTCCGTGACAAATGGTAAAGCCACCTGCTTCTCCTGCCCCCAAAGGAGCTGCAGGAGTGCGAAGTAACACACAAGGATCCATAGCCTCTAATCCCTACACCCTATGCTGATGCCCAAATCACATGGACAGTAAATACACAGCCAGAGAGGAACAACTAGAGCCTCTGACCATCAGTGAGTCTCGACTGGATCGTCTAGTGTGTGCGCTCTCACGATTAAAAGATTAAACATCTATTACATTTATGTCCATGTTTTTAAAATCAGTTAAGATTTGCAAATTCCCCTAGTTTGCAGCAAGCATCTTTTTCTCATTCGCCTTTATGTTTTTATTCCTCCACCTGTAGCTGCTTGACAGTGTAGAGACTGACAAGGACAAGACATGATGAAATGATACCACAGATGAATGCATCCATTAGCTATAACGTCTCATCCTTCAGAGGAGAACTATAGACTACATGATGCTATATTTAGAAACAGGTCTCCACAAGAACTGGTAAGTAAATGCATCAGCCACATCAATAAGATACCGAATGCTCGGGCTTTACAGATGAAGATAAAAGTCCGAGAGACTAGTAGAAATGTTCAGTAGAAAAGCAACAGTTGATCAGATCTCTTATCAATGAATCATTTGATACGTGTCAAATAAGCGACAAATAGCACAGACAGAGCAGGTCAGTTACCAAGGAGATGAATTAGAAAACTAAAGAAAATACATTCATTCATGTCGTTGTTGGTGGAAAGTACAGTCGCAGCAGTTTGAACAGACAGATTTGGGATGTGCTCCTTGAACTTGTCTTACCTGATAACCAATGAGCAGTGTGGTGATGGTTTTCGTGTTCTGACTTACACAGCAAAGTTCAGTGTTATGGGGTTTTTTTTGTAATAAAACACAAACCTTTCTTATCCAATGTCAATACATCTCTGACCAATGATCTGATCATTTTTCATACAATCAGTAACTGTCTACAGCCCGTCTCACGCCAAAGGCTGACATCTGTTGTGCCCCGTTAATGCTGCTGGCTGTGTGTGTGAAGCTCCGCACATTGCAGCACTGAGCTTCAAACAGAGCTTGTGAGGGGGTTAGAGAAAGCAGGGACACGTCTTTAAATAGGCCCTCGCACGTATACAGACCACTGATGCACATTGTAGCGACTATTTCCAAGAAGATGGGTACATCGCTTTTTTGTTCCAGGAAGTAGCAGCCCTATTGATATATGAATTATTTTGCAGTATTGAGTGGATTTGTGCATGTGCAGAAAGGCAAACATCCCTGTTCTAAATCTGCAACATCCCTGTTCTAAATCTGCAATCTGAAAATGATTGTCAGTAATATTTAAACCCATATTATCTCCTTGGTGATGCTCCACTTTTACAGAATACATTTCCCGGCACTTTTTAAAAGAATAATTCCATGTTTTGGAGAAATAACCTTGAGCTTTCTTGATGTAAGTTAAGGTCAAATCGTGGTTTCTGCATCAACATGACTGGACCATGAGGGTCAATTTTGATTATATTCATTTTAATTGCTTATTTGCGCACAAACAAGTAAAATGGACGGATGGAAGAACCTGTCGTGTATATTTCCCTTCCTCTGTCCTTTTCTTGGTCACGTTGACTTCTCCTTGCTGTCAGGTCACCATTTTTTGTGTGTGTAAGTGCTTGTGTAAAATGTGTCCATGAACCTCAGAGAACAGTTTCTTCTGGTTGCCTGGCAACTTAACGGCAATGACAAGACCTCTGGAAATTGCTGGATTGATTTATTTTATTTTTCAATGGAAGAAACCAAAATAAATCACGAGTAAGTGAATTTTAAACATAAAAACATAAAACATAAAAACATAAAACTTTAAAATAGGACAATTTTGTTGCTTTTGGATGGAGTCGATGTTTCCTGTTTCCCTTTTTATTTAGTATTTAGGTTATTATCTGCAAAAATGAGAATTTGAAAATTTCACCAAATGTCAAACTATTTATTCTGAGAAAACTGTCTTCTGCTCCTGTAATGGACCTCAGATATGTTGCTCACTTGATAAAAATTGCAAGACTTGTAACTCATCAGCTCTGTACCTCTGCTGGGAATACAGACATGGACTAAAATAAGAAGCAAGTACACTCATGTAGAATTCCTGAGTGTACTTTAAAGAGGATGAAGAGGAGCTCTTCCCTCTTGGTTATAGGAGCACCTGAGAGCTTGTTATGTAACATCCACTGAGGCTAAAACGTCATTGCTCATTGCTTTTATCTTTTTGGGATCAGACATTTTGAAGATGCCAAAAAACGTCTTCAAGCCCGATAGAGGATGATGAATATTTAAAAAAGTGGATGGGTGGATGGAGTTCTTTCTGGATGAAATAATCAAATAGTCAAATAAAAAATGTGTTTATTTGGACTGAATTAAAACAAATTTCTATTCAGATTTGGTCGTTAAGGACTTTCAACACAGGCTACACATCTTTTCAGCATTTCATTTCTTGGTTAAATAGTTGCACCATGCCTTGTATTTCCTAGTTGAGTTAGTTCAATTGAGTTCAAATTTCGGGGTGATGGATTAATTGAGTTTGCTTCAGCAACACTAGTGTGAACAAAGCATGTGTTTGTGTGTGTCCGCACTCCTCCCAGTACGATCGGAAGACAACATCGTTCACCTCATCCAAACAGGAAACTCTAAATCGTCTCCATCCCTCCATTTGTGCCTGTAACACACCTCGTCTCTTCCTGTTCCTCTAAACCTCACTTATTGTCAACATCCTGTCTAAACAAGGAGAAACAATGGCCACTGAGAATAGAAGCTGCGCTGACACATTGTGAATGTGTCAGAAGAGTTATGGGACAGGTGTTAGGAGAGATGCAGCACAACAGGGGCAGCAGCTGGGCATGCCGCACTATAATGTGATCACAATGTATAAGGACTCATTGTGCGCCTTGGCTGGTGATGAGTTGTGTATGTGATCAGACTTAATATACGATAATAAATAGTGGTGTGTCATTTGGCCCAGATTGACGCGGGGGGGGGGGGGGGGGGGGGGTTGCTAAAATTACATAACAAAAAATGTACATCCAACTTAAAGAAAATGTCTCAACTGGTAATTTAGTCTCATATTCAGCTTTCTATGTTTTCTTGGGGAAGTTTTTTCAGAGTTTGAATGTGTATTTTATCATATTATCACCAGCCACACGTGATCGCTCAGCGGGTCGTGCAAAAATACTCTTCAAGACACTTTAGGGAAAAGTCGGCGATGCAAACGTAGATAGATAATAAAAGTATACAATGCCCCCCCCAAAAAAATAAAGCCCTGCCCCCAAAACACATGAAGGTGAGAGTGTTTGGAAGAGGAGCGAAGTGAAAGTGAAGAATGAAATGATTGGATGAGCTGTTTACGGCTTCCACAGTTGACAGACTTTGTTTCATTAATTAGATGTTATCAGGATGTAAAGACAACTTCAAGACATATAACCAAAAGTGTGTCTGAAATGTGTGGGATCGCCTACCCTGCCTTTAACAATGTCGCCCATCTTGTCTTTAGCTGTGTCTCAATTCTGAGGCCGCATCCTTCGGAGTTAACATTTTAGGACCAACTAAGCTGTCCAATTTGGTGAAGGGGACGAAGCTAACAAGCCAGCTATCTGTGTCTCTGAGCTGCTGTAAGTGCAGCTGCTCAAAGTAGCTCACAATGCAATAAAGAGCTGGACAAGCTTGGAAATCCTCTGTAGACCAGACCACCTCATTTCGGTTCAGCCTTTCGCAGTCTACAGGGTCCGCGAATGCCGCCTCCTTCGTAGAACCGGGCCCCGAAGTTGGACACAACTATTGCCACGTCCATTCATATTGATAAACTCAAATTCTTTTATGTTTGTATCACAGATAATTCAATGCCATACCCTTCCATACCACACTGGCATAAACCCAATCAGCTCCCAACCTGACCATGACACAGTTACCATCAGTAACATGCACTTCTCTCTGCATGTGCCCCGAACCTTCTGGCACGTGGCTCTGTAACAAGGCTACAGCATGTGAATGTGCTGCTTCACAGCAAGGTGCTCCTGTTCTTGCTCTCTCTTACTCTCTCTCCCTCTCAAACACACACGAACACACAAGTGAATGTACGTATCCATCTACAGTACGTGGGCGTGTGTACAGATACATGCTGTGCATACTAGAGTCCAGGTACGAGTGTCCCTGGTTGCAATAGGAACATCGGCAGCTCACAGCTGATTAGAACTCTTTTTGCCTTCTGTATGTGTGCAGTGTGTGTCAAGGTTTGTGTGCAGTGTGTGTGTAGATTTTAACTTGGTGTAAGAATGGGACATGGTCAAGAAAGACCCCCATTACATTTTGGCAGGTATTTGAACAAAGGTATGGATCTGGGAATTTCTGTTATTACCTTGTTTAACATTGTGAGTTAGGACATTGTTTGACATTTTCATTGATTTCCCAAGGGATTATTCAAAATCAGGCACATTTAGTGGACTGATTGACTAAGAGTGTGTGCAATTTGGTGCAACTTGATTGAGTGTAAGACGACTGACGGGCCTTGACGGAGGTTTGCGCTCTATTGAGTGCCACTGTAGTCGACCTAATGTGCTGCCCACATTTAAAAACAAACAATTAATCATGCGGTCGTCTGCAGGATTAATGGGTGGAGGGGGCATCGTGCAAACCTGCATCTAGTACTTGGAACTATTATTGAATCCACTGCGTTGTTGCACTGAGGAAAAGAGAATAGGCTCCTCCTGAAGTTGAGGAACAAAAGGCTCTTCTGTTTATCTCCATGAACACGTAACTGTGACCTAGTCAAAGACGGTGCCTGTGACACAGACGCTTCACTTGGAGGGAAACGAGAGTAGCACACGAAGACGGAGAGAAGGAGAACATCTTTGATTGAACTCTTGGGCGAATATGTGCACAAAGAGTTGGGAAGTAATTGGAACAAGCTTTTGCATGACAAATACAAATTTAAAACCGCCCACGCAGAAGGAATGAATCCTCTCATGCTGTGGAGTCGTGGCTTATTTCACCTTCTATGTCCTTCATTTTCGTAAGTCCACAAGCACTTTGTTTAAAACAGAAAATGTATTTTTTCCATGTTTCTTTATCCCTGCCTGTTTTTCTCTGACTCAATGTTCCTTGGCAACGAGTCAATGCCACTAGTGCAGGTGGCCGGCAGCTTGGATCCTCTTCTCTCTCCCTGTGGCGTCATCGTCTTTTGTCAACACTGATCTGAAGTTGTCCTCTCTTCTCCAAATTGTTTTTTAATTGCAGCGATGTGAGTTTTTCAAAGAGCTGCTTTTGGCACTGTTTGGTTGTTAAAGTTTCTGTGAGTATGAGTGAGCCCTTGTGCGTGTGTGAGCCGGTGCGTGTGCGTGTCTTGTTTGAGAGGGTCCTTTAAAACCCCTCTGCAGCTGCTGTGGGAGCCGAAGTACTGTTTATTTTTGTGTCCACGTCTCTTTCCCTCAGCTTTCTGCTGTTAATTAGATTTTTAAACGTCAAGAATCCAAACAACACTTTCCATCATCAGGGGATTAGAGACACATGATTGTTTCTCAATTTAGATTCCCCTGGAAAAAAAGCCTGTTTCTCGGCCATTTGCTATAAATGCATAACTCACTCGTTGCATTATATCGCCAATGTTACATTGTGTTCTCAAGACTTGAGGCTCATTTATGCTCAACGTTTGATACGTATACGGAAACAGACAGAGCCTTGTGTCCGTACTCTTTGTTCAAAATGACTCTCTCTCTCTATATGTGCACTACGTTGGGCAGACACACACTATCTAGCACTTTCTTAATCCGGATCTCACAGCATCTCCTCTCCAATTTCTCATCAGTGCTCATCAAGTGTCCAATATCTGCCTGATTAAATACTGAATGCTGCTGATGAAGATTCACTTGCAATTGTTTCTGTGTGAACATCTTGAAAGTGTCGGTCTGCATGTGTGTGTGTGTGTGTGTGTGTGTATACATGTGTGTTTGCTATCACTTTGAGCAGAACAGGACTTGCAGACACATCCTCTGTATGAAATAATTTTCACATAGGTGCAGATGGCCCTTGCATCAGCTCGCCCTCCGAGCTGCAGTGCTCCTCCCTCGGTGCCTCGAGTGTCCGCCCACAGCTGTGACATGAAGTGTGTCAGTCCCCATAAGACACAATGAGCAGCCTTCTTCTGTGATAACCATTGATCATGTTGCAGTGTCTGAGGCCCTATTAGTCACTGATGTACACTGCGATGTGCACTTAAATGAAATAGGGCTCCACAACAAGGCCTGAAATAATCAGAATTATTTAACATAATTATTATTTTTTTCTTCATCGTGTTAAATATACAGAAACAGCTACCCTCACTTTGACTTTGTTGTTATGAATGTCTATGTTTTAAATGTCATCATTTAATCAAAATTCGAAGTGTCTCATTGATAAAAAAAGGAGCTCAGTGATAAAGCATCAAAATGACACATAGTCATCGCACTGAAAAACTACATATAAAGGAAGAACTGAACATATTTGGGTTTATGAATTGAGAAACGAAACATAATGAAAAATACTCCATTTTCATAAATCTAAGTTTATGAAAATATGTAAAATGCGATCTTGACTACAATTTGCCCCTTTTCTGAAAACTCAGCATTTCCTCTTGCAGCATATGGGAGTTGGGGACAAAAATCAATGCAACATGATATTTTGTGTGACAATATCATATTGATACACAGATGCTAAGTGTCTCCATTTCTGGTAAAAGAATAATATAATCAAATCCACCAAATGAGGCGAGATGAGCAGAGTTGTTTTGCATTTTGTGTTTAAATAAAACGTTTGCACTCATTTTGGTTCTCAACTCAAGGAAGGGAAGGAGGATGGATATGACACACGAGATATGCAAGTAGTGTTGTAGAAAAATAAAATACAAGGATCATGTTGCCTCACCTCACACGCCACAGTACGTTAACCGAATCAGATTGAATTAAATCAGATCAACAGAAAAACACACCAACACTTATCTAGATAAAGCTCCCACATCAGAGCAAGTGCTGAAAAGAACACAAACCATCATCTACTTCATGTTCAAACATCTGTGTCCATACAATGTAGACATTTTCTTTTTTTATATATAAATGCTCAAAGCTGTAGAACCCATGTGACTGTTGCAAGTTTTTTTATTCAGAGACACGGTTGTACAGTAGACTGCAGTTGCATTAACTTGTGACGTGTGGATATGACGAGCAGTGGAATATTATGCCACTACAACAGCTCTTTGTCTCAGTGAGGGCTGGCAACAGTTCCCAAACTAGATCAGTACGCAGAAGTCACGCCAGGTTGAGCAGACCTCCTGCAAGATGCGGCACGAGAATGCAAACACAAAAACCTGGTGGTTGTCACAGACATTGGTTCTGAGATGACCGTTGCCATTCTGTGAGTGAGATACCTGCATGTGAAGTGTGTCACTCGCAGGCCCAATCTGGCATCACAGCGGGGATTCAATCTGCCAGCAGTAGCCAGGCTCATGGGGAGAGTGCGGCGCATAACTGGCTTTTTCAACAGAAGCACGGAGGGAAACCACACTTTAGAGAGGAAACTGAAATATTAAAGCCCCTGACGCACAAACTCAAGATCTAATCTGATCAGCGCTAGATGTTCTGTAGTTGTGGGAAATCACAGCACATGGTTGTACATCTGAAGCACTGAAGAAAATCCTCCATGTGTTGTTCCATAGTGATGAGCTTTGATAAAACACAATAACACAAAATCAAACAAATTTATCGTTGCCCAACCAGAAATCACTTTGTCTCAGGAGAGTAAAATGCAACAATATATAACAGATGTTTGGGCATATTATTTTATTGTCTTTATGACAGTGAATACAAGATAAAGATTGCTGCTATGATGCTAAGACTCTGCCACAAATAAATCATTAAGAGGACCAGTCGTTTCCTGTCACATCCCCCTCACCTGCTCTCTGGGGAGGAAGAAAGACTTTAATATGTAACAGCTTCACGCCATAGCTTGTGAAGCGTCACCTTAAAGGGATAGTTCACAGAAAAATGAAAATCCACAAAACACTTTCAGGAGTTTCAGGGGGTAAACCGTGTTTTAGCCAGGTGACCGCTTCTGCAGACGTAATAAAACAACAGAAAAACCATAACATGCCTCCCTACTGCCTCCTACTGCCTCCCTGATGTTCATATTCAACTCAAAACGAGGTAATCCGAGGAGGCTATCGGAGGACGTTTAGGCTTACAACACGGTGTAAATGACGCCGTTTCGAGTTGAATTTGAATGTCGGGGCTTACGGACACTTGGATGACACCACACGAGCAGTAAGGAGGCATGTTATGTTTTTTCTGTTGTTTTATTACGAAGAAGAGGGCACAATTGACTTCAATTGTATTGGATTCAACTGCAACGCTGTTAAACCCCGAGGACTCCAGAAGTGTTTTGTGGACTCAAACACTTCACCCACTCCCCCATCGGCATAGTGGTGAGAAGATAATGAGTGAATTTCATTTATGTTTCTCTTTTTGCTTCTTCGTCGACTGTACGTGGAGCCTTCACCTTGCCCTCTCTCATCAGCACGGCTTCATCAGCTTACATTGGTCTCCACTATGGGGCAGAGACAATTGAGGTGGTAGCAAGTAAATGAAGAAGTTGATATTTTATGCAAGAGCAAACCAATGTAATACTGGTGGCCTCTCTCGCATTCTTCCTCTCTTGCGCTGCTTTTTTTTGTGCTCATATTTCCCTCATCTCCGTCTATCTCAGCAGGCCTGTAAGACGTACACTGTGCTTGCTCTATGCATAATAAATGAGATGGTTTTCCCCAAGCAACCTGAAATTCTAGTTGTACCAAAACACAGTGGGGACAAAAGGCTTATGTAACATGGGGGGGGGGGGGGGGGGGGACTTGTTTATCAAAGAACTGAATGAGGACTGTGAAAAGAAATACACCTGCTTCTGACACAAGGCTTACTCCTGCAGATGAAGAATGTGATAGACTTGCAGTGTTGTGGATATTGTGAATTGCTACTAGAATAAATCTTTATTTGGTTGCAGTCGAAAAACACATTGTGCACTAATGTGCGGCTTGGGCCACATTTCCAACAGGCATTCAGTTTTTTGTGTCAGAACCCGACCCGAGCCTGATGCATTTCACAAAGCTGCTCTGAGGTTGTGTTACTCTGTTGCTGACAGGCATGGTTATTCCTTGTTATAGCTTATTGTAGACATGTGCAGTGTAAAACATCAGCCCAGACAACGTGACCAATACAAATACGTCTTTGTCCGAACCAGGCCGGGTATCCACACTACATGCATGTTATGGTTTAGGCACAAATAACATCAATTACAAGTCAGTATTGCTGCTAATGCATGTCACCCCTCATCATTCAGTTCACAGTGAGACGCCTCAGATGCCTTCAGAGTTTCTCTGATGTGGGAATCTTATTTCAATAATCGATTCCATCTTCCATACTTCAAGCACCTTTAGAACATTCCCTGTACTTAATAAATAAGTGAACCAACGTCACACGAGTCTCAGCAATTAAAACACCAAATGCCAAATGCCATGACGACACACAGCAACAAAGATGGAAGTCTTCTCTTCCTCCCACTGTCCAGAAATGAAGCCAATATTCAGAATTGGAATGCAGCCATCTTTTGCGAGAAAAGTTTTGAAGGGAAAGTCACCTGCTTCAAGGAGAGAATGAAAGAGAAGAGGAATAAAAGTGGGTTGAAGGTAAAGAGACGGACAGCAGTCTTCAATCACGTCCTCTTACGTAATGGCTGTCAGTTTCCCTGAACGTCCAGCCTCAGCATCACTGCCTTCTTTAACCTCTCTCATTCCCGTTCATCTTCTCTACCTTGAGTTCGACCATCCACCTCAGCAGAAGCGTCTCCCATCCTTCTCTCCTCGCTCTTTTTCCTCTGCTCTTACATGCATGCATATAAGCACATCTCTCCGGCAGACCCGCCGTGTGTGTGCAGCCCGGCAGGGAGCAGAGATGATGCACAGCGGAGTGATCCGTAGTGAGTGATCTTGAATTATGTAATCTTTAGTTCAGTGACCTCAGACACTGCAGAGAGGCTGGATGGAAGAGGGAAGAGCGCAGGAAAACGGGAAGACAGGGGAGTGCTCTCTCCACCTCCAGCAATCAGTATTAATAAATTACACCCCCACACTTCTTTCACTAAGTTTATGTAACATGCAATTTTGCTCGCGGCAAGTGGCTTCAAGAATATCTCTGTGCACCTCAGGGCTGTAGTGAGATCCGCTTCAATCCGTTTTAGTGGTTGCCCCTAAATTGAGTTTGAGAATTCACCCATTTTTAATTACACAAATTACAGTTCCCTTCACGTCCCATATACTGAGGTGTAGGCGGAAATCGTAAAGGTTTTATGTACGATATTCACTGCCGTTAGCATCTCAAACCAAAACAAATGCTTCATCTGCCACGCCTACGCCTCCCTTTGTGTTCTCAGAGTTTTGTCTACACCCCTAAATACACAACCAGAGGAACAACTGAATAAAGTAAGGATATGTTTCATTACATCAATACATAATCCATGAGATTAAATGTTAAGAACAGTGCTACAAAACAGCTGCTGCATAACAAATTAAAAAATTGATTTTTTGACTCTATAGTTTAGAATAAAATACTTTCTAGTGGAAGTAAAGCCCAGGTAACAAACAACTACAATTCAGAACGCAACGGTTGTACTCTGAGCCTCTTGGGTAGATCCTGTCTCTACTGTATTACTGTATTGTCTTTATCTCCGACCTTTCACTATCTTTCCATTTCTCTTGAACCCGATGAAAGAGAAGGAAAGGAATTGTCAATTTTTGCGCGGCAGTGTTGAGCTGCAGCGACGCATCGCCTCACCTCGCAGGCTGACATCCTTGGCATCTTGCTGTGCGAATTTATCAAACTACTACAGGAGAGTTAACACTCACCTTCACATTTTGCTGACTCAGCACAAATGGAGCAGATATAGGCAGTCATACTGTACTCACTCCCTCTCTCTGCCTGCATTGCTGCTGAGCCAGCAGAGCTTTGTGTGTGTGTGTGTGTGTGTGTGTGTGTGTGTGTGTGTGTGTGTGTGTGTGTGTGTGTGTGTGTGTGTGTGTGTGTGTGTGTGTGTGTGTGTGTGTGTGTGTGTATATGTGTGTGTTTGTTCTTTAGTCCTTGTGAAAAGTAGTTACAGTTCTAGAGTGTGAGGCAACCTTGAGTGAAGGAATTTAGGAATTGCTGTTTGGTCGAAGGGAAGCTTAGACAGGAGTCAGCAATGAATTCTGGGATAGGTTTGCCAAGAATTTTCTCCGCCTTTTGGAGCCTCTGTCGCTCTCGGATGACATTCAGAGGACCCTTCGAAATGGGACAGCCCCTGGTCGCGCTGCGGTGACACGATCTGTCTTTAAATGTAGCTTTTGAAGGACGCGACCCCTGAATTGGGAAACGGCCATCGATCGTGGTAATCTTGAACAGGAAGACAAAACAAAGAGTTTGTGCTTTAGTTCTGTTACATCTTAATACACGTTGCTTCATACTGTGCATTTACTGAGCAAAGGAGACAAAGGGGTGAGAAGGAAATTATGCAGATACTGTTGCATATGAGCAGAATGTAACGACCATTGAATAAGAACAGTGAGATGTCACCCTTATTCTTTTATTAATGCATCTTGACCAAAGTTGTTATTTTATGTAATAATGGATGGGAGTGTTGTCCCTCTGCCAAACTCTCCATCAGATCTAATGCAATATCTGGCGCTTACAGATCAGCAGATGATCGGCTGTTGTTTTTACACAAGCAGATGCACCGACACCACTGCAAACATTTCTTAAATGCTGTACCCACCTATATGTTCTTATTATTGCGTGTGTGCTTTTGCCGATTCTTGTTTACATAGACACAGGGAGCCTGATGGAAAGCTCCCCTCTCAGCCTCAACTGTGTTTATTAGTACACAGACTTTTCTGTTTAGCAGCAGGGGGACCATCAATTATTCTGACCACAGTCACCCAGACTTCATTGCAGCATCTGAGTCCAGCCCCACCGCTCATAAAGCTAACACAGAAACCGAAATGTGTTCCAACAAGTGTATTTATCATCAAACCATCATGTAATTAGGCAGCTGTGACACGTGTTGCTCTTTCCCTCCATCATCATTCTTTAGCGTAATATTGACTTTTCCTACAACCGCCATTCTCCGTAGGGATAAATAGAGGTTTCTAATCCTCCTTTCTTCTTTACGGGGCTCTCCCCTATCTCCTTCAAACACACTGGAGCCACACACACACACACACACACACAAAAAGAAAGCAATAAATGGGCAGAGTGTGCTTGCTGCCGCCGAATTTGTGGTGCTCTCGTGACAGAGAGACTAAATCAATTTCTCCACTTATTCCTAAACTGTGGGCAGCATGAAAGATAAATGAGCCCAGTGACTCTCGGTAGAATGCACTCTTTTCTGTAATATTATTTGAAGTTGCTTTGCTAACAAAAGGCCGGAATAGTGAAGGTGAGTGTAGTATCTGACTTATTTTCCTGCAGGGAGGTGCAACACAATCCAAGCTCCTGTAGGTGTCCAAGCAGTGGACGTCCAAACTACACCAGGGTGCCGTGTGTACGATTGTGTGTGTGGCTGCGAGACAAAGAATGATGGGTAATGATCTTTATTTGTGTGACTGGCCCGGGTGTCCATTGGCTGACATGAACATTTAGATGAACAAGAGCATAAGTGTGTGTGTGTGTGTGTGTGTGTGTGTGTGTGTGTGTGTGTGTGTGTGTGTGTGTGTGTGTGTGTGTGTGTGTGTGTGTGTGTGTGTGTGTGTGTGTGTGTGTGTGTGTGTATATGTGTGTGTTTGTTCTTTAGTCCTTGTGAAAAGTAGTTACAGTTCTAGAGTGTGAGGCAACCTTGAGTGAAGGAATTTAGGAATTGCTGTTTGGTCGAAGGGAAGCTTAGACAGGAGTCAGCAATGAATTCTGGGATAGGTTTGCCAAGAATTTTCTCCGCCTTTTGGAGCCTCTGTCGCTCTCGGATGACATTCAGAGGACCCTTCGAAATGGGACAGCCCCTGGTCGCGCTGCGGTGACACGATCTGTCTTTAAATGTAGCTTTTGAAGGACGCGACCCCTGAATTGGGAAACGGCCATCGATCGTGGTAATCTTGAACAGGAAGACAAAACAAAGAGTTTGTGCTTTAGTTCTGTTACATGAACGTTTGGAATGAAAAGAAATGTCTGATACAGGGTAGAAAACTAAACTTTGGAAATAATGTTTCAGACCAGTCGCCACAACAGATTCACCGCTAGCCTCTTTCACCACCCACACAAGAATCATGTCAAACAGGACGGAGAGAGTCTATGGATTACAGCCACAAAAGAACAGTTGAGTGCTCAGAACAAACCCCAGATTCAGATGTTGGAGGAGGATTTCGCCTGCAGCACAACATATGGCAGAGTATCATGAAGATGGACGGAGCTAATGGCTGCTGTTATCTCAACTTACATCTGCGAAGACATGGCCACAATTCAACAAAGTAAAACTGACATCACATTTTGTAGAAAATGGGCTATATCGTGATATGTGTCCTTATCTGGATGTGAACTGACAAATATCAGGATCCGACTTGTTTTTCATGTTGCACAGCTTCATATCTGGACAAAGGAGTAAATGTTTAACTAAGAGTCATTTGCCACTGCCATGTTATTCATTCCAAATATTAACATATTTATGGTCCAAGTTCTGGAACATGTTTTCTAGCATATTGTTTGATAAATTTGTCTCCATTTAAATTTTTCATTTGGCGACTATTTGTGTGCATCTGCTGCGAGAGGCAGGATGTTTATAACTGTGTCTGCCCTCTGATATTAAAACAATTCATCCTCCAGATGGGTTGATGAGATAAAAGAGAATATTAAATTATATAATAAATGATGGTGTTCAGTTAGGAAAACACTATTACACTTATTATATATATATATATATATAATATGACTATACAATGATTGCTGTATTAACTGGGCCAATCATTTTAATAATGGGACACTGTATTGATCTCCTTGGTGTCAGTACTGGGTTAGATAAAGACAGTCTGCCTGTGTATGAGGATAAAGATCGTTCCTTCTCTTCACACACACACACACACAGACACACAGACACACACACACACACACACACACACACACACACACACACCTGACACAGTCTGAAATGGACATCAAAACGTAGCTATCTCAACAAGAGCACAGTCAGTTATCAATGAATACTGAGCGCTCAAAGCAGTAATTACTCTGTCTGTGTTGAATTTTAATTACATCTTGGCAATGTGTCTGGTGTTGTCTGAAGTGTGTGTGTGTGTGTGTGTCTCAGGATTATTATCGTACACTCACACTAACACACTCCTTGGCTGTAACACAATGACCACAGCTCCCAACCACCTGCTGTTGTGTTAGAACAGAGGGACCGAGGAGAGTTTAGGCTCCATGCTTTGATCTTTAAATTGTATTTTATATAATTCTACATTGAGCAATAGTGACTCAGTTTCATATCAGTAGCAAACAGCATGTATTGTTATTTGGCCATTTTAGTGTGTTAAACTGATATTGTGATGTCAGTGTTTCCTCGTTAATAGGTTCATAGAAACATTTCAGTTTCAGATTTAGGTTTCTCATATGGTATTAGCTTAGCTTAGTAGGCCTTAGCTTAGAGGGGTCCCTCTGTAAAGTCTGTTAGGTCTAAAACTCCTGTAATATCTGGCACTAAGAGTAGCTCCATATATAATGATGATCTCCCATTAGTTTGAGCTATTTAGTGGTCAAGTTGACTGAGCTGAGTGAGAAGAGGAGTTCACAAAGGAGACAGATGAAATGAGGGGGGGGAAAGTGGAGGTGGAGTGAAGACACATAATGCAAATCAATCAAATGGCAGGTGGAAGAGAAACGTATAGAGCGATAATTATAATACACTTTTCTCTTTGTTGTCAAACCGGCACGTTCTTGCCCAATGGCCCCACTGTTGTAAGAGTGAAAGACAATGACAGATTATTCATGGATACTCTGGCCCGAGCGAGGGCCACTTCTCCCGCTGAGTCATTAGAGCGAGATTTCTAAAGGCAGCAATGACAGCAGACAGTCATTCATCGACCACACCTCTCGGGTAGGCCGCAGTGAGGGTTGCTGAGTACAAGGGAGCATTGGAGGAAGATAAGCACAATGGCTGACATGTTTACGCAATATGTCTGATCCCTGAATGAGCCGAGCGAGAGACGGGAAAGATGGTGCTTTATGTTAATACACTGTTGCTATAGCCATCAGTGTGATCCGAGTGGCGCTCAGAGCTCCTCTCAACTCGTACTCCACCTTGATGCTTTTCATTCAGCAGGGAGATTTATGTGTGCCGTTCCACTGTCTCGTCCCATTGTCTGTTTGGTTCTTTCTGCACAAACAGGACTCTCTTTAAATATAATTATGATTTGTACAATAACCTCCTCCTTCTATTAGCAGTGTGAATGTCATGAAGTCCCCCACTCTCCGTCTCTTGTATTCACAGATGAATTCAAGACCTTACCTTCAATCTCCTTTTTGCTAAAGTTCATATTTGTCAATTGCTGAGGGGAATGATTTTTTGGCAGCTAAACGATTTCTATGTTCACCAGGTTAATACATTTTACAGAAGAGGCTGCATGGGAGCCTGCAAATGTCAGAGTCAGTTGCTCTGATACTTGAACTGCCGGTCCTTATGACAGATGTCCGGGAATGTCCAAGATTCCAAATATCTCAGGATGAAAAAGAGGTGCCACAAGATTTGAAAGCTTTTGGCGATAAGGACCGACACCGGTGTCAATATCCTGTAGAAACACAGTATTTCCACAGCAGAATTTATACGTAATACCTTCTACATGCTCCAACCAGGCGGCTTTCCTAGCCTGAATGTTTCCAACATTTTCCAGTTGTTGTGAACACGTCTAACTAGGACAATCCCCTTCTGCGTTCTTCACACGTGAAAGACAAACTCCCGAAAATATCCGTAAAATTTGTGGTTGACGATAACTGCCTTTATTAACTGATAATGTCTGTAAATCATCAGGAAACAATGAAAATGCCCATCCCAGCATCCTTTACACGCGGTTATGTCTTAAACCTCTTGTTTTCAACAAATCAAAACTTTTCAAATTCTACGTCACTTCAGAAAATGCTAAAAAAAAGTAATTCTCACATTTGAGAAGCTGGAACCGGAGAATGGCCGTTTTGCTCCATTGATTGATGGATCTACTGATTGTTTCTGCTCTAAATTTGAGTGTGACTGAAGACAGGTTCCTCCTGTGCTACGCGTGGCCCGTGACTGTGTCACCAGCAGAAAAATCATGCCGGACTCCAACAGCTGTTCAGTCAGAAAACACCGCCATCAACATTCCTGCTGGGAATACTTTATGGCTGCCCTTTGCTTTTTTCTCTCATGGTCGGCAGATGGAAAAATCTGGCATTGTCATACAAGTTACAACCTGAGCTTGTTTACTGGTGCACACCTTTTTTTTTTTTTTTCCACTTGCACTATCACGTTGCTCTTCTTTCCATTCCTTGCTTTTTGTGGATGAATGCGGGGACTGAAGTCAACATCCCACCAGGCAGTCCTCATCTTTTTTTCCATTAGCTTAACATAGCTGTCTGTATGTGTGCTTGTGTGTGTGTGAGGGGTGGGGGCATATCGATTTCCTCAGGTCGGAAATAGGCCTACAAGCAGTCGGAAATCTCCGTCCTGGAGTGTTCTCACTCCAGTGTTTGTCGTTTTCCAAATGTATGGAAAATAGTTACGACGCGACACCCCACTCCTGTCTGCCAAGCGCCCAAGAGGGACATTGTCGTTGGGCCAAGTGGGTCAGCCAGTGATGAATGAAAGATTGTGGCTATTGACAGATGTGTCACCCAACTGTCCCCTGATGCTGCTGTTGCTCCCGTTGTGCTGCTTGGTCCTGACCTGATATGAGATCTATGTCACTATGCTGCAGACAGCTCCTAATCCCCCAGCTTTCTTCCGCTATGGAGACTGTCCCCAGGTGTCACGACCATATGTCCCGGGCGGTAATCCTGCGATCTTTCTGCGTTTATTTTTACGGCAACTATAAAATTATACCGTTGAGTCAACTGTTGGACTTAAAGCGGGAACATATTCTTTCCATTCAGAGCAGTCTCATAAGAGCCCGCACCTTTAAGTACAGTGTGTTGCCATAGCGATGTTAATATGTCTTCTTTCATCTGCCTTGATCATCCCACTAGACTTAATAAAAAATAGATTTGATCTCAGGCTTCTCTATTTTCTCCTTTTGTTTTGTTTCCTGTCCGTCTTTTAGTACCGGATCGGCCAGCTGTATATGATCAGCAAACACAGTCATGAACAGAGCGAACGTGGAGAGGGGGTGGAGGTGGTCCAGAACGAGCCGTATGAAGACCCCGAGCACGGATCAGGCCAGTTCACAGAGAAACGAATCTACCTCAACAAGTGAGTGTCTTCCTCTTCCCATCAACCACATGTTCAATTCAATTTTGTATAATACACCTATTGATCACCAAAGGACAAACATGCCTTTGACTGTCACCACAGAAATGTCAAAGCCATATCCTTCTATAAACTTTCCTTCTATTTAATTTCAGATCTTTTTATCTACTTTATTTCATTTCTTTGTAAAAATCCTCAGCATTTCATCGCAGGTCAACGTTACGCAGCAGCTAATAAAGCCACTAGGGGGAGATTTGACAATGACAGGTTTTCACTGCATGGCTGCCACTCAGCACAGCAATCATTGATGTAAACACAAAGATTACCCATTGGTTAGATGTCTAAGGATGCGTTCGTATCAACATGGGGAAGCAGTCCTTTATATTTTATGTAATATGACCAAATATCAAAGCTGCACCATGAGCACTGCTGTTGTGTTTCAGGGATAAGAAAAGGGGGTAAATGTAGTTATGTGGCTCTTTTCATCTCTGTCCAAGTCTCTTTTCCAGCTACTGTGCTTTGTTAAACTTAATAAGTGTGAAATTGAATATTTGATTCTTCTGTTATGTATGTTAAAATTGAATCAGTCTGAAGTGTGATCTCCTCACTCTCAGAATGAATTTCCTCTGAATGCTCGTAACCCCTAATTACACATAGAAAACGTTTTTTCTGTGCAGCGTAAAACAAAATTGTGTACGTTCTGCTTCTTAATTGACTTAATTTAATTCATATGATGGATTTTTAAGTAACTGTTTCATGAAGTGAATACAGTTGACGTCCTGGCTTAACTCCACATTGATTTCCCTTATTATATCTACAATGATTGAAAAGGAGCATGTGTACACCAATTGGTTTTAAAGAGTAGCCTGCAAGATAACATCAGAGATAAGATTTTTTACATTCAGTGACCACTTTATCATAGGTACACCTGTATAACACCTGGATAACATCTGGATAACACCTGGATAACACTTGGATAACACCTGGATAACACCTGGATAACACCTGGATAACACCTGTATAACACATCAGAAACCTACGTTATCATGCAGGCTGTAAATGTCTCTGGTTCTTGTTCCTGGTCTGAATGATTTTTTTTTTTTTTTATCTCAGTAGTTTTTGGTGCATTAATCACTTCATGGCTTACATCGACAGCAGTAATTCATTTAGCTCTTGGCCAGTCGTACACTGTATGCCTATCATCACCTGCTCCAATAAGTCCAATAAATCCACAACCAAACAGTCGGCAGGAGCATAAACCCATCAATATGGCCAACTCCAATCAGCGTAATGTAATTTGAAATTATTGATTTCCATCGAGGGCTCAGAGCTGCAAGCAGAGACCTGCACTTGACTTCATGTTGGCTCAGTGTTTAGCTCCAGCACTTGACAACATGGACGACTGAGTGTGGGACATATGGGCTTTTACCCAAATGGACGACATCGCCGACAATTTAGCAAAATGGATTCAACAAGTCAGACTTACCTGTTTGCATGTTTGGGTTTATCAGATAATTGGAAAGACAAGTTAATACTAAATAAAGATTCTATAAGACCGCATTGCACCAGAGTGTCTTTACACTTAACAGCAGCACAAAAGAGAAACCACATGAAATGAGAGTAATGCATAGTGTTATGTAAATCATATGAAACTATAAAATATCTCAATCAGCCATTTTAGGTGTAACCTTTAGAATATAAAGGTTCTGTACCCTGTCATTACAATCATAGTGATCGCCAGTTTCTCCACTTTTACATCTTTAAAGGTAAAAAAAAATTATGTTTGAGGGTAATTTCATACATTTGTTTTTGTTTTCCTTCATTAAATTTGCAGCATTTAGTTCCATTTCCTCTTTTTGATGCAACTAAGTCCTCACTCCTAAAAGTAAGACAATGAGACAGAGTGTAAAGAGCCACATGGAAACACAGTGAGAGGCAGAGCGGGTGAGGTTTCCTGGTCAGAAGTGACAAGTAAGTGGGCCTTTGGGAAAAGAGAAGTGTAGCTGACAAACTCAGAGGAGAGGAGGGTTTGAATGAGTGTGAGTGTGTTTGTGTGTGTGTGTGTGTGTGTGTGTGTGTGTGTGTGTGTGTGTGTGTTTGTGTGATATGTGTGAAGTGCATTGGCTTGGATGTATGAGTGTTACTGTGTGTGCGTGGGCAGAGGAGATGAGGTCAGTGTAAGTGATGGTTAATTTGAGCAGTCACTGTCGGACGCCGCGCCTGCGTCTCCCCACCCACAAACCACCTGTTCCCATCTTAGAGCCGCAGTCTGCGTGTGTGCGTGTGTGCGTGTGTGTGTGTGTGTGTGTGTGTGTGTGTGTGTGTGTGTGTGTGTGTGCCCTGTGTGTGTGCCCTGTGTGTGTGTGCGTGCCCTGTGTGTGTGTGTATATTTAAGGCAGTGTGAGGACAGTCTGCTGTGTCTGGACACTCCTCTGGTTGAGTGACAGGACATTGGAGATATTTCCCAGTGGCCCATACAGACAGTCATTTACAAACCAGTGTAATCTCCACATTCAATTACCACTTCTCGAGACAGAATAATGGGCGAGTATAAATAATCACTGGCTGGATTAAAAATTAATTATCCTGTGGAATTTGGTACAGGTTATTTATGGCTTTGTGTCCTATTATGATCTATGATCTATTTTTCATTTTTAACCAGCTGATATTCAGTCAGCAGAAATCTGGACCAACTGATTCAGGCTGTAGCGACCTGTGTCTGAGGGAAAATAAACTTTCTCTGTAACTCAAAGATGAACTGATTAGTTCTGATGGTAAAGGTGTGGTGGTTTTCATAACACTTCATCAGCAGTCACTTGGACTCCAGGATGACCTGAGCAGACATTTGAGGTCGAAAGTCAAGGTCACTGTGACCTCACAAAACATGTTTGTCAATTCTACATTTAGGGAATTTCTTCTAAATGTGTCCAGTTGTCATTAGGACTCTAAGATGAACTGATTAGATTCCAGCAGTCCAAGGTCATAGTGAGGCTTACAATCACAGTAATTCTAGCTCTCTCAACATCTTCTGTCAATCAGCACTTTGCTCCGTCGTTAAAAGAGTCAAAAAGTTTGAGAAGGAAATCTGCTGTATTCACCTGTGGCATTTTATCCCTCCAGCTGAACCAGGCCTTCTCTCAGTAATCCTTCACTTCTTTAATAGGACACCCAATAAGGTTTAGCTGCAGCTGTCGGCATGTAGAATCCATTTGTGCTGAGTAATAGCTAGTTCTGTGTATTTTCCGCCCTCCCTGTCCTTCCCAGATCGATCACGGTGCAACCTCTGGTCCACTTTAGGGAGCAGGGTGGGGTGTAATCAGTGTAATTAACTTCCCCAGAGGCCATCATGGCTGCCCTGTACGTCTTCCATCGTGGCTGCACACAGCTGGATGATTATCATTTCCTGTTCTGGGTGATGGAGCAAAAGAAAGAGTGGAGGACAACTGTGATTGTACAGAAAAAGTCTACATGTATTTATCTCATCAGTGATTTTCCTTTTCTCCCTTTTCCTCTCCTTCAGTTCGGTAAACCGTCCACTCCTTTTTCCTTGTGTTTCAGCAAACTGCCCAGTTGGGCCAGAGCAGTCGTCCCTAAGATTTTCTATGTCACAGAGAAGGCCTGGAACTATTACCCTTACACCATAACAGGTAACGGTTTAACCATACATCTGTGTTTTTATCATTTATAGACAAAAGCACACCCATTTCATCCAGTGGCACGTCTTAACATGCACCAACTATCTACAGTACATTATATTATGTAACAAAAACAAGCAGTGGTGTTGCAGAAAACTTCTGTATCTCATAATAAGAATCTCTCTCTCTCTCTCTCTGCGATAATATGGCTTACTGCTGATTTGTACAAAAAGAGCACACACTTCCATTTTCTGCAGCTCCCTACAAACACGGTTCACCTCCTGGCAGCCATTATATGGGATCGTTGTGAGGGCAAAGGGATATGGAAGCAATATTCTGTACCATGAGCGAGAGGGGAGGAGGGGTTGGAGAGACGGAGGTCAAGAGGGATGCTGGAAGTGATGAAGAGAGAGGAGAGCCAGGATTAACTGAAAAATAATAAAGTGTATTAGGCTGGATATGAACACAAATTCACAAATCGTCCCTCATGAATGTGCTTTTGGATTCTAGTTTTTGTTGTTTCTCAACAGTTTGCATCATTACTTTGCTGCTGCTGCTTTTTGAAGGATCAGTTCAATGGCTGCCGTGACAGCATAACATTGTCTGATTTGCATTTTTGTGCACTACTCATCTATTGTAACATCCTTAGTGTCAAAAGTTTGTTGTTTGCACGCATTCCTATAATGTGTTTAATTTCCTCTGCCAAGGAAGAGATGTCTTCATCTGTGTCTGTTTGTTGGTTTATTCATCAGCAGGATCATAAAAAAAAGCTACTGAACAGATTTCCACCAACCTTGGCGGAGGGATGGGGCCACGGAAGAACACATTTCATTTTCGTGTGGGTGTACGGATTTAAGCCTCGTTCAAGCTTGTGATTCCTGTCGCTGCACCGCGTCATTAAAGCTGGTCGTCCCCAATTTGTTTTACCTGGCATGCATTTAGCGCAACAGGGACGGAGGCGATAGATCTCCACAACCATCAATGTTATTAATAAGGGAGCGTAGAGATTCCACATGGCTCCTAAAGGATGATTGTAGAGACTGTTGGTTAAAATGATACATGCTGCAGGAAATTATAGAAGAACCACCATGACGGTTTGCCAAGTGTGCACAGGTGCTACTGGAAGAAACAAGCCAGGGCCAGAAACCGTTTTGTTTGTTTCCTCATTGCCTTTTTTCCAGTGGTGTGGTGGTGTTTTTCTCAGAGAAGACTGCTCCGAGTTTCCACGCCTCAAGCGGGAGTGTAAAAGGCAAAGGTGTCTTGCCAAGTGCAACGACCAATCCATTAAGCATAAGCATTTTTTCTATATTCTTCTATAAGAACTATGTGTAGGACTGTTTGGCCATGGTGGATGTTTGCTTTCTACTTTGTGTTACTCTCGTTTAAAGTCACTCAAACAACTTTTAACGGTGCAAATAAACCTTTAACAGAGAAGGAACTGCTTTAAATGCCACTAAATTCTGACAGGTGTTTAACTATCAACATTCCGCAGACGCTACATGACCTCACTGTCATGTTGAGCTTGATAATGAGCATGTTGAGATACAATTACAACATGAGCAGTTTCACGGGGACTTGCAGCGCTCCTGTATTTACAGTCTATGTGACAAAAGCATGTGGCCTCCGTGGGACCATACACAAGAAAATATCATTGTCACTCAGATTAAGAAGATCGGGCTGTCATGTCAAAGTGGGCTCTTCTCATGTGGGACTGAAGTGTTATTACTGAGGCTTAATGGTCCTTTTCCATTTTGAACTAAATTATTTTTTCTCCTCTATTCTCTTCTTGTCTCTCTCATACCGTTTCAATCCTTTGTTCTCCTCGACCTGTCTGCCCCCCCCCCCCCCCCCCCACAACGTACCTCCCATTTCTGTCTGCTATAATGATGGCCTCTGCTGGGAATATGGTCAGAGTACACGGTGAGTAGTTTTGATGTGAATACACGCATGCACGATCACGCACACATCACACTTTGGGATCTGACAGCTGACGTGTAAAGTGTGGTGAGGGTTAAAGGTGAGCGTGGCTACATGTGTGGTGTGCGTTCTCTAATAACAACCTATATCTCCAAAGTCATAGAATTCATGGTCACTTAAACTGTTACATGTAAATGTCTTGGTGCAGCATCGATAGTAGCTGGCTGACATTTGAATGGTGCCACATGTTGATTCTCACGCATCACAGATGGTCATACATTGTTGTGAGAACAGAATATATAACTGTGTGTGTGTCTTAGAAATAATGTTTTAACATTTTCCATTGCAATGACACGTATCAATGACGATCCCATATTTGAAACACATCAGTCAAAGTTAGTGTGACATAGAGCACAGACTGTATAGAAAGATGTCTCTCCACTTCCTCCCACTTTCCAGAAATGAAGCCAAAATATCAAGGTATACGTCCGCTGCCATCTTGCACATCTGCGTAGATTTATGACCTATACTGCAGTCAGCCACCAGGTGGCAACCAAGAACCTTTCAAATCCAAACTGTAGCTTATTTTTACCTTGTTTTATTTTTTTGCTTTTGAATTTGAATATATTTTATATTGTGAATGATCATGAAAAATGAGAATAACACAGCTTACTCTAAAATTAAATTCCAAAAAGTACATTCACACTAAGTGAAACTGAAAAGTATTTTTAAAAGGGTCCTGTGGAGACGGTAATAATAAACATTAACTGTTGAGTCTAAGTCATGGTGACAGCAGATGTTCTCATGCAGGCACAGCTCCAGCTCCTCCTGGGGACGATCCAGTTGCAACTAAGCCAGGAGGAGAGTCTAATCCCTCCAGTATGTCGTGGGTCTGGTGTCATCTCACAGTTGGATATAGCTGGACTACCTCTGCAGGAAGGTCCTGATCAGAATCTTGATCAACTCACTCTGTTTTTATGCAAAGCAGCACCATCCATTTGGCTGATGAAATTAGAGCTGAAATGATCCATTCATTAATTGATGAAAAGAAAATCATTTATTATGGATCTCCTTCACGATGATAAAGGTTGAAATGTAGATGTACATGTAAGAGCTTCACCTTCAGGCCCAGATCTCCTCCTCACTGTTACATCTCCGTCCATGCTGCATCGATCCACCTGTCAATACCAACTCATCAGGCAAATTTCCCATTGAAGACATTAACAAACCCCACAGCTCTTAGAGGTAAAACCGATTTCATTGACTGTCGCTAAGAAAAGCACTAATGATTTGCTCAGGGGCAACAGATGGACATTAGCATGTCCAGCTAAGGCAGCGAGGTAACACCAATGAAGCACACAGGACATCAGCAGAAGGCCGATCTCTTCCCCCGAGACTCCACACATACATGGAACATCTGGATATTTGAGGAAGGTCATGGCAGCTCATGTGAAAGTGAACGAATAACTCTGCAAAGCAGCTCAGGGTATAATTTTAATTAGAGGCCTCTAATAAGAAAAGGTCCACTTGTAAGTTAAACAAGTGTTTATAGTCTGTGTTCAGGGTGCTTGTGCCATCACTGCCTCATGACACACACACACACACACTGAATTTTTCTTCTGAGACTCACAAGGCCAGTAATCTTAGGCAGCACTGATTACTTCACTGTGCACAGTAATACATACCCTTTCATACACACGCACACACAGAACCTATGTATTCACCATGGGCTCCCAGCATCACGCCTTACAGCTCATTCTTTCCTGTGGCGGAGGGCAAGATTGATCCATTGTGTTGTCTCTGTCCTGCTGTGCTGCACACATAAACACACACACATAAACACACACACACATACACACACACACACACATAAACACACACACACACACACACACACACACACACACACACACACACAGGCTCGTACATAAACAGTTTATGTAACCAGTATTTCTGCTCTTTGGTTGTATAATAATTAAACTGCTGTATTTAAGAGATGATCAAAGGCAGTCAACACGCCCTAAGGCAACATAATGGTGTGTGTGTGTGTGTGTGTGTGTGCGTGTGTGTGTGTGTATAGTGCTGCTCATGAGAAATAAGAGCAGTTGTAAATCTCGATAGTGAGAGAATAATCATTAGTTCTCATTTGGTTTAGGTGATAAAACACAGAGACACAGTTACTTTCACATCTCATCCTGTTGGTCAGTCGACACCTGTGGGATGTGATCTGGTCCAATCCTACATTAAACTGGGCAGTTATCATGAGACAAGGTTATCACCGTCCATGTCTCGATTCCCTTCTCGTTATTGATTTGATTTTAAAATATTTTTAAAAATACAGTGTGAACAAATAACGCTATGCTTTGCATAAATGTAGTAGTTGGAGTAGAAAGCACTGATACATGAGAAATGTACTTAAGTAAATGTTCTCCACCTCCTGAGCCTGAGGGCGGCACGGTGGTACAGTGGTTAGTGGTGTCCACAGAAAGAATGTTCGGGTTCAAACCACAGCTTGGCCAAGGACATTCTGTGTCGAGTTTGCATGTTCTCCGCGTGCCTGTGTCCTCTGGTTACCCCGTCTTCCTCCCACACTCTGAAGATTGATTGGCAACTTTAAATTGCCTGCAGGTGAGAACGTGTGTGTGTGTGTGTGTGTCAGTCCTGTGATAGACTGGCAACTTGTCCAGAATGTACCCCCCCTCCCGCGCCCCTTAAAAAGATAAACGATATAGCTAATGGATGGATATCGATTTCTTACTGTCTCATCTTCTTTTTTCCTCCCTGCAGTGCTCCTTCCTGCCTAAGTTTTCCATCCACATAGAAACCAAGTACGAGGACAACAAAGGCAGCAATGATAACGTGAGTAGAGCTCAGAGTGCCGTGTGGTTGGGTGCGTGTCGCTCAGCAGATTCCAGGTTCGCTCTATTCACTGTTTCACCTACTATCAGCCTGTATCTTTCACAGTGCCCTGTTGCACACCTTACTTCATCTCTCCATATCCCTCAGTCTTTTCCATAATCACAATCCTCTCGCCTCAAAGCCTCCGAATCAGAACAGAAGGATACAAAGGGAATCAGCGATTGTTCTGCATCGTAATCACTTCACCCCTGATCCTGTGACTTCACCCCGATTAGCAGCAAGACATCACACAACCGTGTCATAGTTCAGTTACTGAACGTCATTGGCCTCACAGGTGGGGGGGGGGGCATTATTGTCACAGAAGACAGGTACAGCGCAGACAAGTATTAATGAAAGGAAGAAAAAATGGGAATTGAACACAACTCCTGTGCAAAAAAAATAATGTATAATATGTGTTGGCTTTTCCTATTCATCAGTGTCAGAAGAACTTGCCCCCCCCCCCACCTCTTCCCCATTGCCACTTAACACATTGAGGCAGCAGAGGAAAGGTTATGCAATGCTGCTTGGATCCACACTGTAGCTGAAGACAAGAGGACGCAGCTCCTCTCAGTGGCGGGTCAGAGGCGTTGCAAACAGATTCACAGATGGCCGTGATCTCACATTTGGAACTGGTCTTAACAAGTGTTTTTTCCTTCTCTCAAATTAACACCCCCCACCCCCACCCCCCCATTGCCTTCACCATTTGTACAGTTATTCTCTTTTCTCCCTTTAGTCTTCTCATCTTCATCTTCATCCCTCTCAAGGCCCTTTCTCTCTTCTGCTGCAACCTGTGTAAAAGTTTGAAGTTCATATCCGAGCAAGTACGATCAACGCTCAGTGACTCAGTGGCGGTGAAAGTGTCCTGAAAGAAGCAGATATCTAGACGGCATCGCTCTGTTGTTCCTGTGTGAGTCACGCAGGAAGAAATCACTGACCACATGGTGTGTCACTGACTGTGTGAGTCACATCCATCCTCACGGTTTAGCGAGGAAGGAAGGTGCTCATCATGTCATCAGCGCTCCCTTCTCCTAAAGGCAGCAGGAAATGATCACATTGTCAAAACCTCTCTGAACCTCTGCTTTCCTGTGCGACGTCAGCACATCATCCGACAGCATTTGTCAACCCATAGAGTGCATTTGTGATTCAGATGTCCTTGCTCACACCTCAAATCTTTCCCTCCTCTTCAGATATTTAACAGCGAGCCCAGAGAAGAGGAGACGGAGGTGTGTTCCGTGGACATCGCCTACGATGAGATCCCTGAGCGCCACTACAAGGAGTCAGAGGTGGGGCAGAGCAAGTCACTGACCTCAGCACACAGCGTACAGGAGAGTGAATGAGTGCACACGTGGGAGGGAAGGAGGAAGGTGGGAAGCAGAAGGAAGACAGGATTGGGGACGGACAGAAGAAGAAGCTGCAGGGAGGGAGGGGCAACAAATTAACCAAAGCGATGTGCAGAATCGTGTTTTATCTTCCCTGTGCAGTGACAGCTCATATTTGACAACCAGCCGGTCATCTGCCTCCTCTGCGTGATGGAAGGGAGGGATGTTCATGTTTATGTGTGGGGGAGGTGATGGACATTAGCTGTGTTGTGTGTTGGTCTGATGTGACATGTGTGTGTGTTTGTGTGTGTGTGTGTGTGCGTGTGCGTGTGTGTGGTGCAGGCCTGTCGATCAGGATGTGGTGGTCACAAAAAGCAGAGCTATTAATAATCAAGAGAGGTCATGACAGCACTGCAGTGGTGTTTCATTATTGACACCCCTTCTTACACACATATACACACACACACAACTTACACACACAAACACACATGCATGCACACGCCTCCCTCTGAGCTTTATGGTCTTCTGCTTTTATCGACTCGGTGCTAAGAATAGCTCAGAGATGCCGTCCAGAGCTAAAAGTGGATGTCACACGGCTGATTTAAATATATAATTTGATTTAAAGGTAAATGGATCTAGAGTCAGACCTCACTGCACAACAGGGTCCGGTGTCAAACGGGAATGAACCACGGTTATTGGTGGGGATATCATCCATTTTAAATAAGACAGTGGATAAATAACAAACAAGGAAGCGTTTCAGGGCTCCTTAAAGCTGCTCCTCCGAAATCATAAGTAGGTACGATGTGTCCGCAAGAAAGAGAATAAATTCCCCAAAACGTTTAGGCAAAAGATAAGACATCTAGTAGATTAAACACCATCACCAAGGCCCAACTGTCCCTGTATATACAATGAAGCTGCACCAAATTGTACACACTCATAGATATCAGCTCCATAAATGTGCCAGATTTGTTTTTCATTAGATCCATGAATTGTTCTCTGGGAAATCAGTGAAAATGTTGAAAAAATCTTCCATGTCAAAAAATCCTGGATCCATGATGTGTATTAAATAAAACTGCTGCGCAGATTACCATGATACTTGAGAAGAAGACATTACATTTTGGTGTGGATTTGGTTTAATTTCTCTCACATTGTTGTTGATTTCCCAGAGAATAATACATGCATCTCAATGGGGGGGAAATCTGGTATGTTTAAGGGACTCATATTAATGCGTTTATAAAATTTGGTGCTTATCAAATTAAAAAATATATGGATTTTGTGAATTTAAATGTGGTTTAATTAGGCAGATGCGCTCTTTGCGTACCATTTTAATTTAAGTTTGTTAATAAACTTTTTTTGGGGCTTTGCAGGGTTTGTCATTGGCCTGTTATTTAACCAGAACTGGATGTCATTCTTCTGCATCCATTGTTGTATTTTGTAAAGGAAACTTAAAATCTGAATTATCAGTCAAAGCTGCCTGTTACATTTTAAATTCAAATATTCACATATATGCATATTTATTACAGGTGTGTCTAAAACAAAACAAACCAAGCTCTAATAAGTGTCCCCTCATCTTTTTCCCTCTTTGTCTGCCTGAAACTAAAAAATAAAATACAGACCATTTAGCATTTCATGTGCAGTCAAATGCAACAGGCCCCTTCAGGCCCCAGGCCAACAGGGATGGAGAGAGCTGTGTATCTCCCCCACACACTCCGTCACAGTCAGACACATGACCCCAAGACAAATGAGCACTACATTATAATTAGTGTATAGGGAGCGGTGATTAATGCATGCAAGGTTTGTGATTAGGGGATCCCACTGTGCCGCCTAGCTGCCCTCTGCATGAGGCTCGTAATGAATGCAGGTGATACAATGCTATATGAGCTTATGAGAAATAATGACAAAAGACTTGTTTTTCTCAACGTGGCGTAGGACCTGCGTCACTTCAAATCGAAGAAGACGAGCCGAGGCGTCCTGCAGGAAGGATGGATCGACTCGCAAGACCCCATCATGTGCTCCTACAAACTGGTCACAGTTAAGTTTGAGGTCTGGGGCCTGCAAACGCGTGTGGAGCAGTTTGTACACAAGGTCAGGATAAATGTGTGTTTCTATGTTTTTGTGATGGCAACGTGTAGATACCCTCTCCTTCCTCAGCCAAACCTTTGACCTCATGTTTATCGGTGTCAGTGCCCGAGGCATTTTTATTTTCTGCTCCGAGACCACGTGATACAAGATCTGCTGATCATGAACCAAGTGAGCCTTCGACAACATCTGCCCTGTTCACACTCCGCAGATTGCCTTGCACCTGCTCTCCTTACCACGGCTCCAGAGTTTATACTTCATATCCCCTATTTCCTAAATCCATTTCACCTATCCCTCTGCAGCATCTGTCCCTGGGGGGGGGGGGGGGGGGGGACTGTCCCTGTCCTCTCCTGGCCCACACACACAAACAGGCAGAGCCATTACTCACATGGTAACACCACAAGTGAGTCATATTAATCACAGTCCTCCAGGGGTGAACAGAAACATTTAGAACTTAAATGAGAATATTTATGGCCTTCAGAGTTAACTAAATTCTGAGTCACATCCTCTCTCCTTCCTGCCTCTGTCGCTCTCTGCTTTTCCTCCTCCATGTTCTAACCTCTCATGCTTCCCTTTCTTCTCTTTCCTGTTTTTTGTCTAACTCTTCTCAGGTGATTCGAGATGTCCTGCTGTTAGGACACAGGCAGGCGTTTGCCTGGGTGGATGAGTGGATCAGTAAGTGTCTTCTTAGTGAACACAATGGCAGTGCTCATGAACCATTGTTCATTCTGTAACTCACAAATCTCAAGGTGGCAGTTTGATGTTTGTGGCAAAGCCCCGATCGTACACTTAACCTTTGTTGTATCAGGAAATCTCACTGAGGATTGAGAAGGACACAGAAGCAGCCATTCAGATTTACAAAGGACTGAAGTTGAACCGCTCAGTTTGAATCATCTGATCTAAATAGATCAGATCTTTCCAGTCTCTGGATTCATGTAGATTTTAATGTAAAGTCAGAGTGAAGATGACCATTACTGCTGTTGTGTTTCCAAGAAGTTTAATCCAAATATTTTAAAAGAAACCATCTTTATAAGCCAACATAAGACACTTTAAAGACATACTTTACATATTACTGAAACTGACAGAACAATAACTGAACTGTTTTATTAAGTATAATCATAGTCAGCATCCATTTCATCAACTCTTCTCAGTTTTATCGAGTATTTTTACATCGTCACACACCAAGCACTTCTCTTTGTCGGAATTTGAGTCGATTTTAGTGTAACTTCTCTTTTTCTAAGTCTGTAACTCTTCCATCCCATCAGACATGACCATGGAGGAGGTGAGAGAGTATGAGCGCGCCACACAGGAGGCCACCAACCTCAAGATCGGCTCCTTCCCCCCTGCCATCTCCATCTCTGAGACCCCCCTGCCGTCCAGCGCCCGCAGCGGCCCTAACAGCGCCCCGTCCACTCCCCTCTCCACCGAAGCCCCCGAGTTCCTGTCGGTGCCCAAGGACCGTCCCAGGAAGAAGTCCGCCCCAGAGACCCTGACGCTGCCCGATCCAGGGCGCAGGGATTCAATCTTCAAACTGCCCAACTTCTTCTCCTGGAACTCCAGTCCCCAGCCAGAATGAGAGCGGTGAACTATAACGCCCCTTGACCTGTGAGATCAGTGGAGGATGCCTGCCCAGCACATCCCACAACAACCCCCCCCCTCCGCAGCCAGCTGACGTGAAGGAGAACTTTTCACCGTCCTGGTGTTACAGCAAAGCCAACAGCTCTTAGGCTGCACAGGTACAGACAGGCTGCCTGATCACTGCAGCAGAAAGGCCTGCGAGGTCGTAAGGTGTAGTGCGTCCTATTGAGAGTCACAGCAGCTGGGAGGCTCCTCCTTCTCCCCCTCTCCTCCAGAAAACAGCCAGCGCTATGAATCAGACAGTGTGGAGTTCAATTAGTCAGATCGAGTGTAGCGTACATTCCTGAAAACGTTTTTATCCCACGGGAGCATCAGCTTATTTTCAACCCAAGCTTGACGAGTTATGTCGAGATTCGGTCACTGTACATAAACTTTACATATTACAATTCGAGTCTCCGGCTCTGTTCACCGGAACATGTGGTTTGACATCTGTTTATGTGGTGGGGACGTTTTTTTTGGGGCACTGTATCAGTTGAGTGTTACGATTTTCCACAGTCAGGTGTGAGGTGATTGTGTATTCTTGTGTATATAGAACAGTACGAACAATAAATACCCAGTAAAGTGTCCGTGCTTCATATCTAGTGATGCTGCTATGAAACGTGTATTTTAAAGGACAGGACTATCATCCGAAGTCTATCTTCTTCTCCAAGTGTTTATTTATTTAATACAGTGAGTTCTGTCGGCCAGTGTCTGTAAAGGACATTTCTGTATGTAACAGCATGATTTTGACTGCGGAAGCTGCTTTTAAATATTTGTGAAGTGTTTTTCTTTGTTTTCTCGGCCTCATACTTGTTGATGTTGTGTTTTAACTGAGTTCTCAGACTGGTTCATGTAGTTTGTATGTTGTTTTACTGTTTTATTCATTTTTAGTCATACTGTTGATGGATTTTGTATTCAGTAAATTGAATTAAATTAAACACTGTTGTATCCATACTTGTGTAAGAGATCTTTGTTGATAGCGCTTATATGAATGGAATTAAGAATAAGAGTAATAAAGAATAAAGGAATAAAATAAAATCGGGGAAACTTTAAACCTTTATTTTAAAAATAATGACCTGAAAGTTAGTGTTGGACACAAACCCAATCCCTTTTTAAGAGATGAACTCTGAATAAGCAGAGCATTTGGCCTATACTCAAGAGAATACACCACAACAAAGCGTATTTTGCTGGATACTCTTCCCCCAGTTTAATGAGTGAATGTCAGGAGAAGTCAGCGTCAGTGATGGAAAAAGTTGCGGCACTGTTCAGAACAAGCATCCATAAACCCTAAAAGACCCCAGAATAAAATATTAATATATACATTTAGAAAAAAGTAAAATCCAAAGCTTGTACAACACAAGGTGCAGTGACAGCACAAAAACAGGTAAGATGAGGTCACGACGTTCTTACATGTAAACACCATAAAACCATCACCAAACATCGACCCAGTTAGATCTCAGTGCAAAGAGCAAGGCATACAGGAAGTGCGTCAGCGATGTGCGTGATTCTGTCCTCATTACATTTTCAACTCGATCATCTTTCCTCGAGGTCTTTGGTGAGGTCGTCTGTTCTCCGCCTCTGCCTGAGGTCACGCATGACATTGAGGAACAATTCATACCAGAAAAAGGTGAAGC
Source organism: Hippoglossus hippoglossus (assembly GCF_009819705.1). Lineage (NCBI taxonomy): Eukaryota > Metazoa > Chordata > Actinopteri > Pleuronectiformes > Pleuronectidae > Hippoglossus > Hippoglossus hippoglossus. The sequence continues at coordinate 15,976,553 of NC_047158.1, forward strand.
CTGTCGACAGCGCGGCCTTCACGAGGCTGGGTGAGAGGCCTTTAAAGAAGCCGCGCACGCCCTCCTCTTTGGCTATTTGCACCATGCAGTCCACCAGGCCTCTGTAGCTCCGCACCTGCACGTGAGACACATGAGACAATAGAATGTGAACTTGAAACATGTTGAAACGTGCAGTATGTGGTAGAAGAGCTCACCTGTCCAAAGTGAAGTCTGGCTGCTTCGAAGCCCCCCACCTGCAGCCTCTTCTTGAAGAGGTCAAACGGGTAAGTGATGGCTTTGCTGATCATTCCGGCTCCGCTGCCAGAGACCAGACTCGTCAGGCTCCCTGGAAAGGAGGACATAAATAAGTCACAGTACTTAGAGCTGTAGCTGCTGCATGTGTGGCCTCTAATGTGCAGGACGTAGAAATCTGAGCTCCACTGACCTCCAGAGTTCCCAGATTTTGGCGGCGGCGGAGCCAAGAGATTTTTAAAGACGTTGTAGAAGAAGAACTGCAGCCCGGCATAAGGAAACACTGCCATGAGTGTTGGAGACAGGCCGCGGTAAAAAGTCAGAACTCCCTCTGAGCGACACATTGTGGACACGGCGTGTCGCATGTTCCTGTACACCTGACAAGACAATCCAGATATCACAGCAGCAGGAAATAGATCCATGGGTTAACCAGTTAAAAATAATTTGTCTGTTTAACTTTAAACTAAGCAGGTTACTCTGAGCACAATCCACAGTCACAACCATCCCAATTATTTGCCACTCTCACAAGGTAAAGCAACATTTCCTACACGCGCTGGAAGTGGTTGACTAATCACAACAGAGCTGGCCAGCTGGCCAATCGGGAGGGAGGGGGTGGCCTTAAAGAGACAGGAGCTAAAACCGAGTGTTTCAGACAGAGGCTGAATAGAGGAGTTGCAGCATTTTGATGTGAAATTGATCGAATGAACATTAGAGCATGTAAACTCAAGTAATAACCCAAATTAAACTTATAAACCTGAACGTTATACGTCTCCTTTAAAACAAACTTTACTGCATTTCAGTTAAATTTGGGCAGTTTTCCATTGAAACGAAGAGAGGGCCGATGGTTTTCTTTTTTAAATAAAATCTCATCCAATTAATCAATAAAAACAATGACTTTTTGTTGCCCTAATAAAATCTGGACTACCATCATAGATACTTCCTGACAGCTACAGTAGAACTGGTCCCACCTTGGGTTCTCCCTGAGCTGCAAAGCGCGTGCGCAGTATGTCCAGAGGTTGGCAGAACACTGTGGCAGAGCAGGCAGCCAGGCCGCCACACACAAAGTGAACTCCTGCTGTTTGGCTGTCATACGGCGTCGACTTGTGGACCGCCTCAGTCATGAGCTCAAAGCTGGCAAACTGCAAAGCACGCAGACACAGATTCATAAATATATGCGATGGCGTTATTAGGATGGTTTTGTGTGAACGTGCAGTCGACAGGCTCCACCTGCACAGCCCCGAAGCAGATGGAGAGGATCTGCGCCGGGACGTGGCCCTTCCAGAAGGCAGAGAGACCCTCCTCCGAGTGAATGCAGCGCGACGCCTGAAACAATCCCCAGTACTTCCCCTTCGGCCTCTGTGAAGACACACTCTCAATCTGCAGCTGGTGGAGGAGAGAAACACTGATGAACGCACAGGATCGTCAACACAACAATAGACCTTTCTGACTACTGAACTAAGGTTTTAATACAAAGCTGATCTGTCAGCGAAAACCTCAACTTTGATTAACAGTCAAAATAAATGCATCATTAGCAACATATCTGACTGCCATTATTTTCAACACAGCTTTTGATTTTTATTCACAAGCTAAGTTTAGACATTTAGAGCAAACAATAACTGATTTTCATACGTGAAGATTAAATATATTAAACAGTGTTGCCTATTCTTCGTCAAAGTTCTGAGCTGCACTTACATTTTACTTGTACGTGTGTGGTTTAGAAGTTTGGAGCACAACCACCAGTAAATACAATTTAAGAAAACCTGTTTCATCATCTACCGTAATCTATTAACATGAAATATCCTTATTATAGAGATCTGGTCACAGGGGATGATGACCTGCACTCCTCTCTTCCTACAGCAGTTGATTAACTACCTCCCAAACAAAGCTGTCAGCTACATCCATTACCTGAAACCTGATTTTAAGGACGTCGAACGGGCTGATGATCGCTCGGGTCACCATCCCAGCGGCCGACCCGGCCAGAGCTGCCTCCTCTGGGGGGTGAGCTGGCCCCTTAGCCCCGGGGTCGAAGCCCACCATGTCTCCACGACCTCAGACACCCGTCAACACTGCACACAGAAGTCATTCACCATTTGTGTTAGGTCAATTAACCATCAGCTTTCGTTTAATGGTAAAACACTGAAATATTCAGGTGTGCAGAAGACAAAAAAAAAATTTGAATGTAAGATCTGTTTTCACACGTTTAAGTTCAATAACACAAGGGATCATTTCATTTGTATTTATTCAGATTTCTCTAGTATTCCAAGTTCTTTACTTTTTAGGTTAAAGTAGCAACACCACAGTGGGACTATTGATTTATTCCATTACATTAAAAATACTGGCAACAAAATGTACCAGTCGAACAGAATGGTCCCTTACAAATTGTTATATTATGATATATACGATAAATGACTAGCTAGTAGTTTGTGTTGTTATTCTTTCAACAACTCTTTCATGACTGTGTATTTATTTGTATTCATGTTATTTTTACGTATTTTTACTTGTCATTGTTTTAAGAAGTGCTACGTAAATGAAGATACACAGATGTAAGGTAAGTAAACAGCTGTTGGGTGAATCCACGTGATGTTACTGAGCAGAAACCTGCAGCAGATGTTGTGAGGATCAGAAGATGCAGCAGCTGCAGCGAAGTAGAGGACACGAACGGAGACCTTGACATACCCTCAGGAGACAACAGGGACACCGGGGGGTCGAGGGATCTTACCTTGTGGCAGAAGTCCGTCATGAAAGCAGCCCACAGGCTTGGATGTAAAGAAAATCTACAGAAACAGATCTGGACCCGGAAACTTCAAATCCGACATATCAGGACGAAAATAGCCGCTCATCACACGCCATGGACCGCGGGTATTACTTCCGGGTCGGGTTCTCCTGTCAGAGAAGAAATATTGCGGCAAGATCACTCACTGCTCCGCATAGAATACAGTCTCCTCTGTATTACCTGTATATTTATTTGAATCACTCCAAAATCAAAACGTGATTTATTCTGAGTCACACTGTATACACTGTATAAATCAGAATATTCCCTTTAATTTGAATGTAGATATTTTAACAGAGCTTTAATTTAGAAATACAAGCAGTATGTCCTGAAACTGTGCGACTGTCAATTTTGTGACGGAAATAACTAATTTATGACATTTATTTACGTATCTATCACTCGATATTCATCCATTTCATTTCATCCCCGTGTATATTTATGTTTCTGCACAGGAGCGTTTCTCTTATTGTGATATCAGTTCTTAAACACTGTGATTCCAGCCCAGCTTCATGATGTTTGTCTTGGCTGCAGAGACTCCTCTTGACCTCCACGCGCCGTCTTTGATGGGCTGTGACGGGTCCTCAGACGGAGATCAGACCAGATCACAGTCAATGGGAAGAATCCGTGATTATCAGGTAAAATAATCACAATGTATCGACGTGTCTTAAGCCAGAGATTTGTTTTGTGTTTTCTTTTGACTCAACCTGCAGCTTCCTGTCTTTATTTCTTTCTTTTTACGTGCGCGGGCTGCAGCGTAAACGTGGATTTGCTGCAGCTAACTCGCTAATAACATTAGTTAGTTTAGCTGTTAGCTCCTGAGAAGCTCACATGCTAGCATATAACTTGTCTGTGTGTTTACGAGTCAGCTAATGTGTTGTATTCACTCTTCGCTAACGTGGCGATAAAGCAAGTAACGTTGACGCTAAGCTAATGTTGATGCTACACGCAGTTAGCCTGGAGTTAAGCTGGTTAAATTTACTACACGTTGTGTTGTGTTGTGGGTGAAATGTGTTGACCTGGAGCAGGGAGCGACCTTTTTATGTGAGCTGGGTCTGCTCGTGTAATCCTCTCGATCCCCCATTGAATGAGCTGCGTGCAGCAGCCTGTGTGATGACAGCACAGGATTGTGTGCTTATTGTTGTGCTCTGCTCTGTATTGAGTTTTCTATGCAGGCTCGGATCTGTCAAACGCTCCACTGTTTCAAAACTGCTGTCAAACTTCTGCCGTCCGTCTGTTCTCAGGTGTGATTGAGCGTCTACAATGGAAAACTCCACTGACGACTACAGGATCCAGTCATTTGACCTGGACACTCAGATGTTGCTGAAAACAGCCCTGAAAGGTCAGCATCCCACTGAGCTCCCGTCTGCTTCCAGTGTGTCGAGAAGATGAACTCTCCCCAAACAACCCCTCTCTGTTTTCTCTCTCTGTCAGATCCCAGTGCAGTGAACCTGGACAAAGTTTCCGACATCATCGTGGACCAGTCTCTGAAGGACCAGGTGTTCAGTAAAGAGGCCGGACGCATCTGCTACACCATCGTGCAGGTCCATACCGACGACACCATGAAGGGCTTATTGTCCACGTTAGGTGTTTTATGGCAGCACACTGGCTAAGACACTGAGCGCCATTGAGGGTGAAGGATTTAAGAAACTAGAACAAGACTTAAAGATCTGATTGAGTCTCTTACCAAATTCCTAATCCTCTTACTCAATCAATGTGTAACCGTTAGTGTACACAAAGGCAACGGGAGGCTCTAAAGCCAGCTTACCTACATCACTGTGTTTCCCTGCTTTTTGTCCATACTTCACCCTCTGTCATCGCCCTCTCTCTCTCTCTCTCTCTCTCTCTCTCTCTCTCTCTCTCTCTCCTTTGTCACGTCGCGCAGGCTGAGGCCAAGCAAAACAACGGAATCGTGTTCAGGAGAAACTTGCTGAACCGACTCCAGCAGGAGTTCAAGGCCCGCGAGGAGACCAGGGGGCGCTCGTTGCAGGAGTGGGTGTGCTACGTCACGTTCATCTGCAACGTCTTCGATTACCTCAAAGTAAGAGCCTGGAAGGGCGTCGCTGTTGTGAAGTTATTCTCGGATTGATGTCTTTGATTATATATCGTGTAGCTGATTTAATATGGTTGCTGTCATGAGAGATGTGCTCCTTTTTAACATAACTAAAAGTCAGTTCAAAATGCTGTGTGTTGACATTTAGGTGAACAACATGCCGATGGTGGCCCTGGTCCATCCTGTGTATGACTGCCTGATGAGGCTTTCCCAACCTGATGCTCTAATGAATGAGGAAGAGGTGAGGAAGAGAATGTTAAAAAAAAATCTCTCTTTTGATATATATAGTAAAAGACCAGACAAATATTCTGTTGTTATATTTTGACTTGGTTCCTCATTGTTCATGATGTAAAAATGTTTGCACGGATATTTATTAAGAATATCGTTTTTTCTAATTAGCATCCTTTGTCACATCATGTTAGGTCTATTTTCATTTAAATAAACTTTACAGAGTATGTATCTGAGGTGTCCCTTCTCCCTCCCCCCCCTGCAGGTGGACTGCCTGGTAGTGCAGCTGCATCGCATCGGAGAACAGCTGGAGAAGGTGAACAACCTGCGGATGGACGAGCTTTTCTTCCTGCTGCGGGACGGCTTCCTGCTGCAGGAGGGCCTCACCTCCATGACCCGTCTGCTACTGCTGGAGATCCTGGAGTTCAGGGCCGGGGGTTGGTTGCTCAGCGGCACTGCCCACAAGTATTACTACAGCGAAATCGCAGACTAGGACAGTTGCAAGTGTGTGGGGTTGCCGAGCAGCTTTTTTGCAGCTGCGTTGGAAAAACCTTCAAGCACCTTGGATACCTTCGCGCTCGCCACCGAGCGCAAAACCAGCAATTTCATGACCAGCGGCGACATCTGCCAAGTATTCAACGGAGGGCTCGTGAAGATGGCGGCTCATGAAGTGTAAAAAGACTTTGATTTTGCTGGAGTGTTCCCTGCGTTTGATGATATTACTGAGACGTGCCGTGGATGTGGAACGTGCAATAGTTCACAGGGAGCTGAAATTCAGTTAACGAGGTTTAGCCACATTCGGGTACACTTTGTTCTAAAGTTTGGAGAAATGTTTTATGTTGTTAATTTTATTTTTCTGGCATTCCTGTTTTGAGAAAACATTTCAGCTTATTTTTTACCAAATTTGAAGGACATTCCAGTCAGATACAAGCTGATATGGTCTTTGCTTTACATTCTGTTGTTGTGTGACCAATGTTTTAATCGGTTGAAAAGAAATATTTTAATTATGTAGTGAAAATCTTTATAGTGCAGAGTTGAATTTGACAAGAGTCTTGATTTGCAGTTTAGTGGAAGTTTCGGTCAAACTTGTCCTGTAGGATTTCTGTTACAGTTTCTCTGCCACTCTGTGAAGTTCAGATGAAACATGTCTTAATTCAGGGATTTTATTTTTCTTATATTTCTTAAAACTTAACTTATAGATAAGAGAATCGTTCCATTTCATATATAAAAACGGATAAAAAAAAGTTTGACATTTAATCGATTTCTGGATTCACAAGTTTTGTTTGTTTAACAAGTCGTGCCAATTCAACACTCAGTAACCGACGCTCTTAATGTTGTAGTCAAGGTGCTAGTTGAGTAGCTATTTTCCTTCCTTCATATATTCACAGGTATATAAAATATTGCATTTGAATTCAGGTTCCACCAGCACTGATGACGATATGTAGCTGAACTCGAGTTTTTATGTTGGAGTCTGCTGTTACCTTGGTTTATTGTTCTCAGTAGCGGCGCCGATATCCTCAACCAAAGCTGTGCCTTGGAATCAGACAGACACAAGCATACGACTCATGTCACGTGGTTCAAATATTACCGCAGTTATTTTGCAAACCTGTTTGTGTAAAAGTACATAAAGCTTAACATAAAATTTACTTTAACAGCATGCGGACCAATCTAACAAGTGTGAATTCCCAGAAAGAATCCTCAATGTTAAAAAAAAAAAATTATGTGAAACATTAACTGTGTTAAGTCCAAATTGACAGGATTTAGGACATTTTGTAGAATATCGCCCAGAATCTTTTCTCTCTAGTAGAGTTTGATGATTTAGACATAAACTTTGGTATTTGTCACTACAATCAGACTGAATGTTTAATAGACATGATTAAAGTAGAAAATACCAGGTTACATGCTGTAGACAATTAAAGTCCCTGAATGGCAGGGCACAGACCTGACTGCAATATACTGTATGTTTCTATATTTTATTACAGCGTTGCAGCATTTTTACTTCACTTTATGGTTGAGTTGTACATTGAATGCAAATTTATTTGTTCTAATAAATCTCTGGAAGTTGTTCCTCAAATCAGTTCCATGTTTTTTGTTACTGTGTTTCAATTTATAATGCAACTGAGTACAACTATTTATTTATATGATACAATTCCTCAATGCAAAATCAGACAAGGTTTTCAGTCAGTTTGTGTATATTTCACTTCTTTAACAGCACTTTGTACAGAGGGGTCCTTCCACCGAAGGACTATCATGGTGGTTACTATTTACAGTGGCGCTTTGAGTGACACAATGTGTCACAGAATATTCCGTGATCAGCACAACGTCTGCTCGGTCCCACTCCTCAGTCCAAAGGAATCTTTTTCTACCACCAGCGGTAGTGGGCGTATGCTCTGTTGGCTTCCGCCATTTTGTGCATCTCATGTTTCTTCTTGATGACGTTGCCCTCCTTGATGTACGCTGCCATCAGTTCCTGGGAAAGTTTTTCATACATGTGCGTGCGTCGGTGTTTGTTGTCCCGACACTCTGTGATCATCCATTTCATAACGAGGAAGCGTTGTCGGTTGTCACTGAGAGGGACGGGCACCTGGGGGAGGAGAATACAGTCAGACTTCTCTATGGACCTGTTCAGACTTGGTATGAGCATCCGTCCAGAGAATTCCAATCAAAAGAAGACAGTACTAAGTCTATCTGTTCACACCTGACATTAAAATACGTCCTGAATGTGTCTCTAGTGACCACTTGTGATCGGATCTGAATCTGAACAGGTTCTATGCTTATGCTTTTTATTGCCACAGGATCAAATCAAACCTTAGTAACCTAACACTGACCTGATAGTACTTTCCACCTTTCTGTACACTGGCCAGCCCAACCACAGGCTTACAGTTGTCCAGAGCCTGGTGAAAGATGGTGTAGGGGTTACACTCAATCTCCTCCTTCTTCCCCTGGGGAGCTTTGTGGTATTTCTCCACCTGTTTCCTCTTGATGCTCTCTAGAGTCTGAGAAAAGACAAATGACAGTAGATTATTAGGCAAAAGCAAATCCTTGAGCTTTAAGAGATTGAAGATTGTTTCTAAAGTGTTTTTTTTTTACTTGTGACATGATATCTCTGGCCAGAATCTTGTCTCCATGTTTCATCATCATGTTGATGAATTTACTGAAAAGCAAAGACAAAAAAAAAGGATCAGCTTTGACTGAACTGTAGTCAGGAGTGTTGCCCTCCAGCAGGGACCTGAGACGGTTTGGTGGTTTCACCTGACGACCGGGTCGTTGAACACCGAGCTGGTGATCCCGTTGGTCGCTGCCTTGATGGGTCGGATGGCTTTAAGCTGCCGCTGCTCGTTCTCCTCGGCGGTCAGCTCTGCCTCTGGAATGCTGTACGCCTCCTTCCTGACCTCTGGCTCCAGGTAGTAAGGGTTGTACCTGCTCCATCTCACCAGGAACACTCTGCGGACAGTGAACACAACATGAACACCGTTTCAAGAACTAACCAGTGACTTTATGTGTCCATCGAACTCAGCGGATTCAACACCACCTTTGGTGTGGATGCTTGTAGTCTTCTTCCTCTGTGATCACTGTTTTCTATATTTATTTTTTTTCAATATGTACGCTTTATATAAATGTTGTCTATGCAGATGAATGTATTTGATTGTGCTTCTATACTACAAACACTGATGTCCTAGGCAAACTTCCCACTAGGATAATATCTCATCTTTTATACTAGTTACTAAATTACCTCATCAACCAGATTTAAAACATCTTTCTGGGAATATTTCATCATACAGTAAAATACTATTATTTAAAAAGATCGACTCTCGTGACATTATTGGATCAATGCTGTAAATAACAACGATAAAACCTCATGAAACAACATTGCGGGGTTTGATATGAAAGATCAGAAAAATACGTAAGTGGCATAATCATTTTTAAATCGAAGAATATGGTTTGTATGTTCTCAAAAGTAATATTTGCCAACCTTGGTATCCAGGGTTTTAACAGTCCTGACACGGAGGCCGCCATCTTTCCAATGTGAGTATCAGGTAGGACCCCGGCATAGTTATCCTGTAGGGTGCCTGAAGGAAAAGTTAAAAAAATTAATAACGGCACTTCCTCATTCTGCAAATTCTTTACTTCAATGAAATGTATGTTTTTTTATTTTCAAATGTCATAAACTGTATAATTATTCTGTTTATAACTCCGAGCATCAATCTTGGAGTCGGGCGCACACGCCGGTGACATCACGCGATGTTTTGAAGTGCTATGGCGTACCAGGAAGAAGAGTCGCTTGAATCCTGGCTCAGTGAGTGTTTCATCACATTTTATGAATTAAATAACGTGTGGAATTAGCAGGAGGAGGTTGGTGCGGGTGTCAGAGCAGCGGGAGGGCGAGAGGAGGCGATGTCAGCGGGGATGGAGGCTTCAGGTCCCGGTGTCGGTCAGCGGCGACGAGCTGGAGGAGGATGGGTGGAGAGATTTAATACAACACACACACACATATATAGAGACTAACAAACACACATAGACTAACAAACACACACAGACTAACAAACACACACACACACACACACACATACACATACACATACACATAGACTAACAAACACACACACACACACAAACAAACGTATAGACTAACACACACACACACACACAGTATAGACTAGCAGACAGAGACACACAAACGTATAGACCAACAGACAGACAGACACACACACACACACAGACTAACACACGTACACTTATAGACTAACAGACACAAACACATGTATAGACTAACAGACACAAACACTTGTATAGACTAACAGACACACAGACACATATAGACTAAGACAGACACACATGTATAGACTAACAGACAGATACACACATTCATAGTCTAGCAGACAGAAAGACACATACATATGGTAAACAGACAACACCCACACCACAGCTCCATCCTCTATGAAACACGTTGTGTGTGTGTGTGAGTGAGATGAATGCGCTGCACTGATAACACAACACTACACCAGTGTTCACTAAAGAGGGAGGGTGGTAACAATTACTGCTCGGTCATGTTGATCACCAGACTCGCAGCGATGCATATCCACGCTGCTTCATGATCCACAGTCAGTGGTGAAGTGGACTAAGAACATTTACTCAGATACTGTACAATTTTGAGGTACTTTTACTTTGCTTTTGTGTTCCCATGTTATGCTTTATATTTGATCCATTTTGTATATTTACTCCACGACATTTCTTTTTACATTTTACTCCATTTATTTGACAGATTTTTCATTCAATACCACCACCACCACCACCACTACCACTACTATTACTACTACTAGTAATAATGATGTTTTAAATATTGTAATTTTGTTGATGTGTTCAGTTACATGTGGCATCTATTGCACTTCTGTCCGTCCTGGGAGAGGATCCCTCACATGTGGCTCTCTCTGAGGTTTCTGTTAACAGGGTTTTTTTGGTAGTTTTTCTTTACTCTTGTTGAGGGTTAAGAACAGAGGATGTCGCACCTTGTTAAGCCCGATGAGACAAATTGTGATTTGTGAATATGGGCGACACAAATACAATTTGAGTGATTTGAAAGGTTCTTTCCTGAAGCATCCTTCTACCTTGTCGTGCTAATCCGCCCAGTAGTTAATTTGTAATCCTTCTTACTAACTAACAAACAAAAAATACTGTCATATGTGATTCCTCAAATCCTCATTAATGATAAAGCTAGGAACAGCAACGTTGCTATAAAATATTACTTAAACGATAAAGTTTCTCTTCAATTGATCAACTCATCATAGAAGCTCAACAACAGACACTGCAAAATGAGCATTTCTACATCAGTTTAAATAAGTATATAAAAGTATAAATGTCTTTCTGCAACAGATAAAGCCACCCATCCATCAAACAGACAGGAGGACTGGGAGTACATCATTGGCTTCTGTGACCAGATCAACAAGGAATTGGAGGGGTATGTCTGTGAAATACAATTTTTTGGAAAAACATGGTTCAGCCCAGGAAATTTTTTTCACCTGGAGTTTCTTCTTGCAGTCCACAGATAGCTGTAACTCTGCTCGTCCACAAAATCCACTCACCACAAGAATGGGAAGCACTTCAGGCTCTGACAGTAAGCTAGAACTCTGCCCACACTGTAAATGTCAACAAGCTGTTTTTCTATTTCTCCGACACTGAACCATTCACGTTAAATGTTTTGCGTGCAGGTGTTGGAGGCGTGTATGAAGAACTGCGGGAGGAGGTTTCATAACGAAGTCGGAAAGTACAGATTTTTGAATGAGCTGATTAAAGTCGTGTCTCCGAAGGTGAGTCATCACATGGGTTCAGACTCTATGAAAAGCCGGCTGATTGTACATCCTAAGATTCAGCCTCTTTTTCCTCACCCCTTCTTTCCAGTACATGGGCGACAGTGCACCTGAGAAGGTGAAGCTGAAGATTGTAGAGATGCTGTACAGCTGGACCATCGCTTTTCCCAATGAGGCCAAGATCGGTGAAGCCTACCAGACGCTGAGAAGACAGGGTGTGTTGAGATGTGGATGGACACACAGCAACTTCACTTTCCTCTCACTTCCTCATTCAAAACAGCTGCCTCAAAGGAATCGTGTTAATCCGCTCCGCACTCTTCCTCAACAGGCCTCGTGACACGTGATCCAGAGTTACCGCTGGACAGGACTCTGATTCCCTCCCCTCCCACACGACCCAAACACCCGGTGTTTGACAATGAGGACATGGGAAAGGTGAGGCATTACAGAAACACAAGACCTGCTCTGTACTGGGAGCAGGTTTTGGGAAGCAAAGAACACTCAACTCCTTTCTAGATCCATTCTTTGTCTTATGTCTTTATAAAGTTAATTGCTGGAAATGAAGGCCAACAACATCATCATCCTTATCGAACACACATGAGAAGAAAGCGTGAAAGAAGAAGTTATTTGTCTTACTCTCATACTTTGTTCTTGAGGAAACACAGACTGTCAATTTAAAAACAATTTATAAGTGAAGGATGGAAATCTGTTACTGCAAAATCAAACTGATCTCTGTGTGTGTGTCTGTGTGTAGCTGCTTGCTGAGCTTCTCCGCAGTAAAAATCCAGAAGATCTACAGGAAGCCAACAGATTAATCAAAAACATGGTGAAAGAGGTGAGACGTTAACATTAATGATTCATGATGTTACACTGCTGTTATTTGACCTGCTGGCTTCTATGGGGACACGTTAAAAGAACTTAGAACCTGTTGGACTTTGGCTGAGTTATATATATTTTTTTCCTATGTGGAATCAACAGTTTTACATTGTGTCTTGTCGTCTTTGTCAGGACGAGGCCCGAGTGCAGAAGCTCTCAAAGCGACTGCACACGCTGGACGAGGTGAACATCAACGTCAAGCTGCTGACTGAGATGCTGTCCCACTACAATAAAGACAGTTCCTCTGACTCCGACAAGGAGATCATTAAGGTGTGGGTCTGCACACACACACACACACACACACACACACACACACACACACACACACACACACACACACACACACACACACACAAATGAGATAGTAAACTGACATCAGCTCCTAGATACCTCTTTTACACCAAAATTTGCCGAATGGGAGACTATTTAAACCAGAGTCTACTGCAGAGTTACTTGACGTGAGAGTGAATGCCAGTCTTATCCCTTCCCATTGCACATAATAGCCAGATCTGGATAAACATTATCGTATTACGAATTTGTCTGTCCTCCACTAGACCTGAGTAAAACTTTTGGAACAGACTAGATCGTTAATACTCCATATTTTAATGAAAATATTAGTCGTTTTTAGCTGATTTGCACAGCTGCATTTTGACTGTTCAGCACCTTCTATGTGTTTCTCCTCAGGAACTCTACGAGCGCTGCGACAAGCTGAGGCGCGCTGCTTTCAAAATGGCCACTGAGACGGAGGACAATGACACCAATTTAGGTTTGACAGTTTGGGTATTTGTGTTTATCTGAAGAAGTCCCGTCTTTACATTTTGATCACGTCACTGTGTGTGTTCTGTAACCCCTGCGTTTGACTGCTCAGGTGACATCCTGCAGGCCAGCGACGAGCTCTCCAGAGTCATAAACTCCTATAAGAAGATAGTGGAGGGGCAGCCAGTCAACGGAGACAGTGAAGAGCCTCGATCCACAGCTGGTCACAGTGAGGGCGGTGAGAGATTTTAATCGTGCACATGCTTATGTACCAGACATCCTGCTTCTCTGTGATTAATTCAGCTGCCGGAATCAATTCTCCTTCCTGTCTCTTCACAGAGACCACGGACACGTTGATCGACCTCGCCGGCCTTGACACTCCGAGCCCTCCTCAACCTGTCCTCCCTCCCTCTCACTCCTCACAACCTTTCTTCGCCGATCCCACGGCTAACCCCATACCCTTCCTCCCTCCTCCTCCCAAACGCCTTGCCGGCTCCCATGGCAGTCAGAGCAGCAGCCCGAGCCACCCTCCCCTAGACACGGCCTCCACCGCTCTCTCGCTCCTTGATGATGAGCTGCTCTCCCTAGGTACTATATCTTAACATCTGCAAGACTCCCGATCGCAAGTTGTGTTGTGTGAAGTGTGACGATTTTGAATGTTGTGTAGTCTGAACATGGCATTCGCTGATGTTGATACCTTCACTGAGAGTTTAACCAGCTGAACTGAACAGAACTCTGCTTGTCCAAGACAGTATGAGAAGAAAGTATATCTCTTGTGACGATATAAAATGCTTCTTTCAGGGCTAAATGACCCCCCTACCTCTCTGAGCAGCCAATCAAAACCCAAGTTGAATGAAGTGTCCAATCAGTGGACTTCCTTGCAGGTAAATCTAAAAAGAGTTTGTGAGCAACTTTCACCAGACGACCTGGTGTCATTGTGTAATAACAGAGATTCATTCTGTCATCTCCTCGTCTCCTCGTCAGGCTCCGGCATCCAGTGTGGATTTGTTTGGCAGTGTAGCCTGCTCGGGTCCAGTGGCGCCCCCTGCTGAGCCAGCCGCCAGCGTAAACAGTCTCCAGAACCTGCAGGACCTGGCCATGATGGGCTTTTCAGATCAAAAGAGGTGCAGTTATCTATATTGTTTCTCTCTTTACTGTTCAAGTGAAAATCTGCACTTTCCAATGTAACAAGAGCACAATGTGATTGTCAGTGTGACGAGCCAGATGACGGCCAGAGGAAGCAGCTTTGGGGGAACACTTGCAGCAGCACCTCCTCTTCTAACTGGACAGGGCTCTCCCTCCTCAGCCTATCTTCTCCAGGGGACCATGCCCGGCTCTCCTGCCCTGTCCCAAGCTAAGGTCCAGAGCCTGGGCTCGGCCCCGGGGAGCCCACTGTTCCGCTCTCTGTCTCCCTGCCACCCCCCCTTCCAGGGCAGCCCGGCCAGAGCCACAGACATCTCCCTGAGCAATGTGCACGTCCCACTGGAGGCCATCAGACCAAGTAAGGACAGAGCAGGAGAGAGGGAGCGAGGAATGTTATATAGCTTGTGTGTGCTTGTTCTTGATTGGCTGTCTGTCTTCAGGTAAAGTGATCCCTGTGACGGCCTACGATAAGGATGGCGTTCGCGTGCTGATCAACTTTGCGTCCGACTGTCCCCCCGGCAGGCCTGATGTGCTTGTAATGGTGGTGTCCATGCTCAATACAGCGCCCCTGCCGGTTCACAATGTGGTACTGCAAGCTGCTGTTCCCAAGGTTGAAACTTCAATTTCTCTGTTAATATGTTCCTTTGTCTGTTGTGTTGTCAGTGCACAGCTTCTCCTATTGTTGGAAGCCCTCTAACTGGACTTGACCCATTATTAACCAATGAATCTGTGTGATAAGAACTATCTAATATGACAGAAACCATATTTGAAAGAGTAATGTTTAAATGTCTTTTAAAGGTCCAGTTTGTAAGATTTAGGTGAAAGGGATCTATTGGCAGAAATTTAATCTAAAATAATCCTAGTGATCTTTTCAGTGTGTTGTTGTTTTCTTTACCATAGAATGGGTCCTCTCCACTGAGGCCGCCATGTTTTTTACAGTAGCCCAGGCTGGACAAACTAAACACCTTTTGAGTTTTTATAACAACTGAAGGTTACCACAGGTTCTCTTTCATGTTTGGAAGGGAAGGTGAGGTGAGGGGTGTTCAGCTGCAACATGCAACTTCACCACTAGATGTCACCAAATTCTACACAATGAACCTTTAACAAAGGCATACATGGAAATAACAGACTCTTTCTTTCATCCTCCACCAGTCGATGAAGATGAAGCTGCAGCCTCCATCAGGAACTGAACTGGCACCATTCAACCCCATCCTCCCTCCAGCCTCCATTACCCAGATCATGTTACTGGCTAATCCAGCAAAGGTAGGTGACATTAAAACACTTGAGGCAATACACAAACCACAGAGTTTCTGAGCCACAGAGCAGTCAGACATAGTGTCAGGCCCTGAAACGTTGTGTCTTCACAGGAGAAAGTGCGTCTGCGCTACAAGCTGGCTTTTACACTGGGAGATCATCCGTGCAACGAGGTTGGAGAGGTGGACCAGTTCCCCGCACCAGAGGCATGGGGTCATCTATAGCAGCGTGCACGCTTGCTAACGTTCAGCAGGGACCGACCGGTTCATACTCCATGAAGGGGTGTGTGTGTCTTCACATGCATCCCAGAGAGAGAGAAAGGAGAAGAGGCTGGGGAAATTCAGCAGCGTTGTTACAGTAACAATAACTTTCAGCTTCACATTCCTTATAGTCGTTCTTCATTTTCTGGTCGTTGTTGTTCCTGGCAGTGAGATATTAACAACAGACACTAAATGTTTTATTCATGCAGAGCTTGTGCTTTTCTGCAGAAAGCTGAGAAAGTAAAGATAATCGCTGGTGAGTGAGTTAGTCGTGGTGTTCACAGGTTGATGGTTTAGAGACGAGAACTTTTATGGATTTTACTGAATGTACTTTAAATAATAGAAGCATTAGAATTCTGCCTCAGACTGAAATGTTGCACTGCAGCGTCACAAGTGTTTTTAAAAGAAGTGAACCTCTGCATTAACAGAGCCTAAGAGACAATGGTTGTGCTTTTATTTATTCCTCTGAACACGTAACCAGCCTACAAAAAAAAAATACTTGAATATATCCAGAAATCTGGAGACTAGTATCTAGATTTCTGAGGATGGAGTAACACACTAGAAAATAAATGGTTTGATTGAAAAGTACTGTCACATATTTGTTTCTGCAGGAAGATGGTGGACTGATATTTACTACATAATTATTTTAGTATCAGGATTTTCATGGTTAAATAAACATTGTACAGGCTAATGTAGCCTTGTTCTCGATTCGTGGACCAACAATGTTAAATACTGACGAGTAAAGGAAAAGTGAGGCGACCAACAGCACTATACACAGAATTTAATTTTAAATTCAAAAGGCCCACGTAGAGTGCAAACCTCCGCCATGGCCCAACAGTCCCTTAGATTCAATCAAGCTGCACCAGATTACACACACTCGTAGAAATCTATATGCCTGACGTGACTAAAAATACCCCTGAAATCTTGCAATGTTAATGAAAGTGACTCCAACTTCCGTGGTAATCTGTTAAGAAGTTTTTGCGCAATCCTGCAAATAACTTACAACAATTACCAACAATTGGACATGAGTGAAAACATATCCTCCTTGGCAAAGGTAATAATGGACATTCCACTAGTTAAGTCGACTGAAATCAACACTGGTTGGATTTAATGTGATTAGTTTCAGCACTTCAGCCATTTTTTTGTATTTAAATATGTTTACCAGTCTCAGTATTGGGAGTATTTGATTGTCATATTTATTATTTTCTGTTTTAGTGTTTCAGTGCATCACTGAACCTAGAAAATGTGAACTGGAAAAGTGAGTTCGGGAGATCTGTCACCAGGCAGATCAGTTAGCAGCGTGTAACAGTGGGATGGAGAAGAACTGTTATGAGCACATTTTCATCAGTTCACCTGATCCTCCCTAAGGTTCCCTCTCTGACAGTCCTCAGCTTATCATGTGGGATGTGTTTAATGTACATAGTATGTAATGTATGTGAAGTTACTGTATGTAAGTTATGTGAACATGTGACATGTAGGAGAGTGTTTGGTCTGTACATACCGTATGATGTGCCATTTGTTCGGTGCATGAAATAAAATAAATATCTCTTTCCATGGATGTCTGATTCGCTGAGGTTCATTTATTTTGTTGTATAAATGATCACAAAAGAATGAATGAAAATCATTTAAAGTTTTATTATCAAAGAGTACGGTTGGATTACTTGAATTTTATATACAGTACAAAAAAAATGCAAACGAAGAGCCTTCCTCTTTAATGTCACCACTCATGTTTCCACAGTTCCCTCTTTGACGATAGCCATGGCCAGGTTCCTGGCCAGAGCGAGTCTCAGGAGCTCCACCTTGGTCAGCTCAATGTCTTCCTCCTGAAAACACACACACACTCGAATCAGAGGAGGAGTAAATAGTACGTCTTTAATATTGCAGCAAATCCTTGTATGGTGGATGTAGAGCAGGAGCATAAATGAGCCATTGGTCCAATGCTGTTCACTCTAATTGGAACCGTCTTTGTGAGGAGATACATACCTGCATGGTTCTGTCGGTGCTGGGAGGTGCGCTGTTCAATGAGGAGGTCAGCTCCTCTAAACAGAACATCAGCTCGTAGGTTTGGTCCGCGGAGAAGATCACCTAAAATAAACAACAAAGACATCTTTTATTTCAGACCACAGAACAACCTTCTTCCTGTGTCCCCACATCTAACAGAAAAACAAGTTTGTCGCATGACGATAAAATCTGCAACACGACAATAGTCGACACTTTGTTTCTGTTTGGAACAACATGAATGAAATTGTGCTGATGACAATTAGATTAGAGTTTTACAGAACATGAATCAGCCACTATTTTTGATTTATTCAATTCATCG
The DNA here is from genome assembly GCF_009819705.1 of Hippoglossus hippoglossus. Taxonomy (NCBI): domain Eukaryota; kingdom Metazoa; phylum Chordata; class Actinopteri; order Pleuronectiformes; family Pleuronectidae; genus Hippoglossus; species Hippoglossus hippoglossus. The sequence goes on from NC_047158.1 coordinate 15,994,743, forward strand.
TTTAAGTTGTTTTTCAATTAGTCAACATAATTGAATAATCTCTATTTCCAGCTTCTGAAATATGAATACTGGCTGCTACTCCTAAGACAGTAAACAGAATAGATTTGGATTTATTTTACGGTTTTACGAACCAAACAATTGACTAATACTGACATTAATCCTTAATTTCATATTTTTATTTGTTGTCTCATTGATGTGTGATAAAATAGCATATTTCAAAATGCCTTATGTTTAACTGTATCTCCAGCAAACCATTAATATTCTCCTACATCATCATTAGAATGAAAACTATTAGAATCCAAATCCACTGACCTCTTTCTGCTCGAGCAGCGGCAGGGCGTCAGTCAGCAGAGTCATCCAGAAGCTGCGGGGGGCGATCTTTGCCGTCATGAGGGAGAGGAGCAGCTTGGCCGCCTCCCTGAAGCGCTTCTCTCCGTACAGCTTGTGGAACTCGCGGTACTTTCCTGAGAATAGAAAGAGGGCAATGTTTTCAGACAGTGATTCATGTTAAAGGTTTCTGATCACCAGTGAGAGTTTGATAACGGCATCATGTTACCTTTGATCTGTGTGAATTACGAATTGTTCCGTCTCTTGTTTACAGCTAATCTACTTTTTACTAAACTGTAATTTGTCTTGGCTCTTCCCAAAGTGCTTTAGACGTCACTGATTCTCTACAAAGAGACTTGAATGAAACACATGATTCATTTAACTTCTTAATGAATATGGAAATCTTTTTACAAGCTAATGGTTCAGTAGTTAACTAACGTTTATTTAAATGTGCTCTAGATTTTATTTTTTTATGATTAGGCTCTTTTCACTTTGTTTCCTCCAGTAAAACACAGTCACATGCTGCTGCTTTAAGCTTTATTTATATCTCTGTGTGTGTGTACACATGTTTGTGAGTCTTAGTCTCATGTGACAGCCTGAGACAGATGATAAGAGAAGCTGTGCAAGTCACAATCTGCCCTCACTGAAAATATTTATATTGATATGTGAATTCAAGTTGTGAGAGCGCTCTAGAGACCTGTTCAAGTGGAGGAGGGCTACCGATGCTGCAGTGTGTGTGTGTGTGTGTGTGTGTGTGTGTGTGTGTGTGTGTGTGTGTGTGTGTGTGTGTTTCTTGTCCATACCAAGGAAAGTGAGCCTGTCGCTGAGCAGCATTGCTGGGCCCAAGTTGTCTATCAGGTCAAGATCAGAGAACGTCCCTTTGGCGCAGTAATCCTGTAAGAACCTGACACAAAGACACACATATAAACCACTTGAACAATGAGATGATGCTCTGACCACTTCAGATTGGATTTATGAACATGATGCTTACTTGATACTAACTTATCTGTATTTGTAACTTATCCGGTAGAACATATCAATATTTCATCATCCAGTTCTTAAGAGTTATCTGACTAACCCTCTTCACTACTGGTGGTCTTTTAAGATTATTCTCCTCAAGGTTCCAGAACAACTATTCAGAGTGTGGATAAACCTCTTGAAGAATAAGTATCGTTAAGGGAACTAACCTCTCTGAAATGAGAGTGGCAAAGGCAGCATCCTTGGCCCTGATGCTCCAGGAGAGAGCCGAGCCCAGTCGGTTGTTCCTCAGAGCTCGCATAGCCATGATCTTACAGATACTCCGCACTGAGTGAAGACAAAACATTGAAGGTTGAATCAAGGTCTTCATCTGCGTTTGTGTAACACAGGTGGATAGAGAATGTGCAAAGTGGTACCTTGCTCGGACATTTGCCTTTGCTCACAGATCCTGAGCACCTTAAGGGCTTTGCGCTCAGTGTCGACAGGAACACGCTCAATCTGCAGCTCCAGGTAGACGCGACCAAACTCTGGACAGTGGTCAAAGTAATCCACCGCCAACTGCCAAAGACTTAACACACAAACAAACATCATATAGGGTCATCATAACAGCATGATGCCACCGACACCATTGAAATGAAAGTACTCATCAGACAACCACACATACCTGTGATGAGTGAAGAGGCCGGACGCATATTCCAACAGGAGAAACTCTCTCAAGTTGGAGCCAAAGCTGAACACACACCAGAAGGATATGGTTAATGTTCACGGAAATAAAGTGCATTCAAGTACAAACGGGGCCAAACAGAGTGCTTACTGTAGATTGTGAGACTGCAGGAGTTTGCAGTGATCCAGCAGATCTGTCAAATGGGCCACAAACCACCAGTTGTTGAGAGCAATGCTGGAGACACAGGGAGGAGAAACGGGGGAAGTGTGATGAAAGGTTAACACACCACAGACTGTAGGGAAGTACAGGCGTGTGCAAAAGTGACATATTGGAAAATTGTGGTTTTGTTTACCTTTAAAGGAAATACAGTAAGTAAAGTAAACACATAAAACATAACAGACAAAGTCTTTCTTCAAATAATAATGCCCAGTTATTTTAGAAACTATAAATTGTCTTACCTGCAGTCCTTGATGACCTGATGGATGTCAAACTCAAAGGCTGCTAGTAAAATGCTATCCAGGGGCTCTGGGACGCTCCTCGGGTCCAGAAACATGGTCATGCACGACTGTAAAATACACAAACAAGATGAATAAAAAGAATGAGGTGGCAGAGCATTTGAATGTTCACTGGTGCAGCAGCAGTTAGTGTTGCGTACCTGTGCAGAGTAATGTAACTCAGTGGGCTTGACTGTGGGGTGGCAGAACAGCAGCCTCGTAACCAGGAAGTGGTACCAGGTGCTCAGCAACTCCTTGTGTGCAAGCAAAGTGTCTTCATCCCCAACTAAGATCTAAAAAAGAGGTGTTGGATTATTATTTTAAGATTTAGAAACTCTGCAATCACTTTAAATGAATAAAATGCAACACAGGGCATTGCAAATACCTGAGAATGGGAGCTCCAGTAGCATGTATAGATTACTACAGATACACAGAGAGGTCACTGACCTTACAGATGGTCTCCAGGTGTTGGTTGCTGGCAAAAGAGCTGTCCTGCAGGCAGCGGTCCACCTCCTCATGCCAGTGTCTCCACTTCACATCAAACTCTGTCAACGTCTGGTTGCCACCAGGCTGAGAGAGTTCAGAGGTGAAAGTCACCATAGTTTGGTTAATGAGCCGACATGTTGTTTAAATTGCAATAGCCCTGCAATCAGTCATTCGGAGGATACATTAAAACTGTAACTTACATTGTAGAAGGGCATCTTGCTGAGCAGAGTGTCCATCAGCTTGTACATTTTTCTAGCAGCAGGCTGTAGGGTGGCCTGCTTCACCAGCATGTGTCTGGCTTCGTCCAACCTGCCCTGCAGCACATAACTCACCACCTGCACAACACAGACACACACACAAATGTGATAACTGAGATTTCACATGGACCTCTACATCAGATATATGTTATTGCAAGTTTTAAAAAGACATGTATGTGCTGCACCTACCACATCCCAGTAGTCGTGGTGTTCAGCAGGGCTCTCACTCTGCAGAACTTCTCTGGCCTTCTCATCCACATCAGCCTTGTGTAACCTCACCCAGTCCAGAAGGTGGAGCAACAGGGAACCCGCTACAGACACACATGCACTTCTTTCAATGATATATTTTCATAATCACAATAACATTTATTACAAAACATAAGGAGGGGATATTAACAACAAGCAGAAAGTCAAACTCTAACCAGGAGCTGCGTCGATGAAAAGCACTTCACACAGATTCCAGATCAGCTCTATGGCCAACAGAATGGACACCTGGGACACAACAAAACTGAGGTTATGACAGTGTCACTATAAAGCAAAACAATCCAAAAGGAGATTTAAGTAAAAAAATCTGTGCTTGCATGTAGCAGCACAGATGTACACAACAGCAGTACATACCTGATTTCCATATTGTGTTGCTACTTGAGCATCTTTTGTAGAAACTGCAGAAAAGACAAAGGGGTAAATTTGACTGTCCCTGAGAGATCACACTGGTCTTCAGTGGGATTAAAGCGTCGAGGTTATATTTCAGAATTCTCACCTGCAACTTGCTGAAGTTCTTCCATACATGCTCGTATCACAGATCTGTAGTTTTTACTGATGCTGACAAACCTGTAAAGTAAGAAAGACACATGTTTGTGCAGTCACTTATCATTTCCAGTTACCGTGACCTTGCTACAATCTGTTAACACTGGCACGTGGATGTTGATGTTTGAATGCTGCTGCTGATTGTGTTTGTTTTGTTTAGGTATTTTTGTGATTGGTAGACTGCCAAACTAAATTGCCCTTCTGGGATAAATTAAAGTTGTTTGAATTTAATTTAATTATGTCACTTGGTACCAATGCAGTGCAAAAGACTAGAAGACTTACTGAGGTTTTTTGTTCTTGCTCGGCAGGTCTTCTCTAATCGTCTGCAGGCCAACAAAGATGTGGTGTGACTCGTTGAAGAGTTTGCGCAGAATAGGGGAATATATGTCCTCGTCTTTCCTGACCTCGTGGATGAAAGGACAAGCAGCCGACCCGGCACTACCTGCAAACACAAGGGGAGAAAGCCATGAATGTTAAGTAACATCAGAAAAACACAGCAAAAGCATAGAAAGGGAGCCTGTGTTAGTATTGACACATACCTTTGTAAAGGGTCTCATACACAAGGATGTCACCAGGGCCCCACGCAAATCCCAAGTGCTTCCCATGACTGGCTGCGGGAATATTCTGCAGAGAGACAGGGTCATTACACTCTAATAATATACTGGGAAAAGACTAAATAAACTGGTGAGGAGAGCCAGCTCGGTCGTGGACTGCCCTCTGGATTCCACTGAGATGAGGATGTTGGACAACACCTCTCAGCCCCTACACGACACTGTGGGGGCCCCGAGCAGCTCTTTGAGCAGCAGACTGCTCCACCCACAGTGTGAGACGGACACTTCCACGGGTCCTTCATTCCCACGGCTGTCAGACTCTACAACACTGGTCATGTCACTCTACTTATACTATTTGCAGTGTTTCTAGCAGAAAATAACTTTAACATATTTGTGTTTCTTGTGTACAAACTTTGTTTCTACTTGCTCGAGCAGTCATCCTGTGCCACTGCCCTTTACTTTATACCATTTCTATACAAACCATTACAAAAAAAGGTGTGTTTTTAGATTTTTTATTCTCTTGTCTACCTCATTCTGACTTGCCTGCTGCTCTAACTACTGAATGAACTTTTCTTATCTTACTTTAAAAAGCTGATGGAAAGATGACACTTGAATGCTGCCTGGAATTTGATTTCTTCAAACACTTCGTTTCAAATTCCATAGTGATTTTTGACGTAATATTTGAAAGCAGACATATTACAATGCATGGGTTGACTTGGGAAATCAATTCTAGTTGCTTTCACATTCAGGATTTTCTGCAGTCGAGCACAAATCCCGACTCATTGTCAAATTAAAATGTACTTTAGCCCTCGTCTTTTGTTTTAGTCGAGTTGCCTGGCTGGATCTATTCTACTCTTAAGCCTCACGTGTATCTCTGAGGTTTTTCCTCGTGTAGTTGACACCCGTTACAGGACTGAGCGGGTTCGTTCAACTTAGATTCGTTGACAGGTTGTTCGGCTGCAGTTAGCTTGTTAGCATTACTAACCAGTGGCGGTAAAAAGGGATCAAACTGAGCTGCAGCGGTTACTCACGGTGGTCGCCGGCTCGACATCAACCTCCTCCATCTGTGAACGACGTTTTCAGCGCAGTAGAATATAAAAAACGCCTGAGTTTCCCGCTGCCGACGATTCACGCCATGAACAGGAGGAGCGGTGCTGCTTACGCGCCTCAGTCATTCAGCCCGAAGCCCCCGCGGCGCATGTGCGATGACGTCAGGGGGCTGCCCTCCCTGCTGCCTGTTCTGTGATCTGCTGTTTATGCTTCATGATGCGACTCCACCATTACACACACACACACAGAGAAAACTGAGAAAGACGGGATTGATGAATATGTAAAAAGGCGAATAATCGGTCACCGTAAAGCTCCGTGGAGCCAGGTTCACACACGAGGGGGATTGAGTTAATCATCAAAATATTGGGATTGATTTCAAAATGCAAACACGTCAATAAATGAAGTGCGATGCGTTCAAAACTTGTTTCTGTGCAAATACACGCTCTCCTCGTGTAAAACTGTTCCTTTAATGGAGGTTCAGTTCTTGTTCATCGTCAGACAGAAAAACAAGATGGCTGCTTGGATTTGAGGTTTGGACAAGAAGAGAAACATGGAGTGAAAATGGGACCTGTCCTGTGTGTGTTGCTCTATGTGCTGATAATGTCCAAGCAGCTTTAATGAAGGCTCAGCGCTGTAGTGCAGAGAGAATTATGGGATGAGCGCCGCCATTAACCTAACTAGACGTGAAACATCGCTGTGCGCGTGCATGTGATGCTGAGTGCTTCTTTAACGCGCATCGAGGCTCTCCCGCCCGCGCACAAACCGCGCTTTGAGCCACGTGACCACCAGCAGCCACTCGGGGCCCGGCGCTGTGGGCGCGCAACGGCACGGGGCCGCGCACGTTCGATTGGAAATTTTAATCGGGGACGAGTACGTGCGCGCACCCGTATTCTTTGTGTGGCAGCATAGAGAAGCGCCAAAAGAGTGACCATGGCTGATGAGAAACCAAAGGTGAGTGTTTCCGCTTTGTTTGAGGAGAGCCGCAGTGCTCCAGCGGGTCTGTGGCACCGGGGCTCGTGTAAAAACCCACATTTCCGCCTCTTCTATTTCACCTGCTTAAAGTTAGGAGCCGGAATTCAACTAGCAGCCATCCCCGCTTTGGTAGACCGGAAGGTTTGTGAACGCGCATCCGCAGGCGCGCACATCGCGTTTTGGTTGATCGCACAGCCTCAGCGCGTGCCCCGGTCCAACAACCTGTGTGTGGGTGTGTGTTCCTGTACTTGTATCTTTGTGAGGACCATTCAACACCATACAGAGTGAGGACATTTTGACCAGTCCTCACTTTTTTAATGGGCTGTTTGAGGGTTAAGACTTGGTTTTAGTTTTTAGAGTTAGGTTTAGGCATTTAGTTTGGATGATTAAGGTGAAGGGCTAGGGAATGTATCGTGTCAATCAGTGTCCTCACTAAGATAGAAGTACAAACGTGTGTGTGTGTGTGTGGTAATTTTGGTGAGTGGAAGGAAGTTTGTGGTATTTTCTTGTCATCTGTTTCCTCTGTTTGCTGACGTCAAGCTGTGGCTTGTTTTGATCATATATGCCCCTGAAACCGAGTGTAAACAAAAGGAGCTATGCTCCAGGAAGGTTTTTATAGTTAAGCTCAATGAATCAATCTATAAACACTTAGGGATGTCAGTTTTTTTTGCCAAATGCAGAAACTTCATTTCGTAATTCACATTTGCATCATGTTGCAAAAAACAGATTTCTCTGCAACATTGCTTATAAGTCAACCAGAGGCAATACAGGGATATTTGTGTTGGTCTGAGTACGAAGATCAGTCATCTGTTGTACTGTGTCATATTCACCGGTGTTCCTATTATTCTGCCTACCCCATTCAAATCAGTGTTGGTATGTGAAGATGGACGACTTGACAGCTCCCCTAAAGTGAAGCCAAAGCATCTCAATCGCCACCTGGTGGCTGGCTACAATATAGGTCAAAAATTCATCTTCCTCCATGTAAACGGATGAGACATGGACCAACCTATAAAGTAGTACATGTCAAGATGGTTTCTATAATTTTAGGTAGTTCTTATCACTAATGTATGTCCTGACTTGTGATTGGTCGAACATTTGTTTCTGTGCAGACTCAAGATGGCAGCGTCTGTACCTGCAAACTTTTAACTTCATGGTGATAGAGTGAGGAAGAGGAGAATTTTTGTCCATCTTTATTTACAATGTGTGGGGTTGGCATAGTAACAAGTTCAACAGTTCAACAACTTCCGGAACTGCACCATTCAAGTTTCAACAAAAACCTTTATAACCCTCACGAAGAGGGAATGTTGTATTAGACTGCATTGGTTTTAGCGAGGTGTACCTAATAAACTGACAACTGTGTATATGTCATACTACCCTACTTACCTTGATGATGTGTTGGAGGAGATGCTCACCCAAACAGATGCAAGCACCTGTAGCTCTTTTTCCAACCAACTGATTGCTCTTTTATCTTATTAATCAATGAATTGTTTAGTCTGTAAGATGCAAACAATAATAATAGCTGCCTATCATGAGTTACGAGAGCACAAATTGATCACAAGTATTTTGTTGATAATGAAAGATAGATCAATGCAGCTCTTTGTTTTTGTAAAGGTGTAACCTACGTGGTATTCTGAGAGATCAGAGATATTTGTTTTGTTTTTGTTTGGTGGATCAACTAAGCAATGCAAACATATTCCAGCTCTGCTTCTTTTCATGTCCACATTAACCGTGATGTTCTCTCTGCCTCTGTCCCTCAGGAAGCCGTCAAGACGGAAAACAATGAACACATAAACCTGAAGGTGGCGGGTCAGGATGGATCCGTAGTGCAGTTCAAGATCAAACGACACACGCCGCTCATCAAACTCATGAAGGCCTACTGCGAGAGGCAGGTGGGCACGGCTCAGTATCAGTGAGAAGCAACTAGAACATTCATGATGATTGTTCTTTCTCAGGATGATGGTTTAGTTGTTTCCTTTCTGGGGACCACTGGTTTAGGATTTCTCATACGAGGGGGAGCAGAGAGCTATTCCACAAGCTGGAGAAGCTTAAATTGTGCTACAGCTGTTTCAGGACGGATTTAGGACGTCCGTCAGACAGTTTATAGAACTGCTGCAACAGCTGGCACCAAGAAAATAGTTTTTCCTTGAGTGTTAATATTAAGGAAGGTCCAGTTTGTTTATAAGCAGTCCCATATGTCCATTTATGGTTTGTTCATTTTCTTCAAAAGGAATTTTGTCACCTTGCTTCAAGTCGGCTACAAGCACCTCCACTATAACATCGACATCACATAATACATCATCTCGGACATTTGATTTTAAAAGCAATATGTTGAGTAAGATGCATTGAAAGTCCCTCACAGTCAATTTAGAGCAAAACATAGGTTTAACTAATAACATTCAACATTTAAGTGAACCAACATGCTCATTTCTGAGGCCCTGGAACTGGTACATCTGAATGTAATCCAGCTATTATTAAAGTTATCAGTTACACTTGAGGTTTTCCTACTATTACATGTTAAAATGTCTGCTGAAAGAAAGGCCTGTTAGATTGGATTATTTTTAGTACAGCAGAGACCTCGTAGGACTCTATTTATCAAAGAACAACATTTACTCAGGTAGGCCCTTCAACCTGAAAAGCAAGACCAAGTTGCTTGTGGCCAAGTTATGATACATTTACATTATATGGAAATAATTATTTGCATTACCTGATGGTTCATAGCAGGACATTAAAATGATGCATGTTTAATGTTGTTCAAAGACATGATGATAAGCTATGATAAGTGATCACTTTCATAAAGGCATGGACGTGCTCATTTCTTCTTTATTTTGGCAGTGTACACACTGATGCTGCACTTTTTCTGCGCAACCTGTATGAACATCTGGGCGTTGGCGAGTAAATAGCCTTTGTATCATGCAAGATGCAATGCTGGCAAGGTAGAAAGACTTCCTGACGTGTCCGTGATGTCAAACATGACTCACCGGGGGGGGGGACAGAAAGGCCAACTCCTCTACTGGCAATGGGGAGGATCCGATCACCTTTTTAGTGGGTTTATCTGCGTACCACTATGCATACCTGTTAATTTTGGTTTAAAGAGGTATATGTTAGAGAAAAATATGTAATCAAACACAACCTCTGACAACCTTTGAAAGTCAAATGAATGTTCAACTCTCTGGAATCTAATCCCAATATTGTCTACTCCATTGAATGCAAGGAGGTCAAAAGAGTCATGTTTGTCAAGCAGCTCATTTTTTAAACTACAGTGAAAACCAGATGTTTTTCATCGTTTGTGTTTCACCGCAGGAGACGGAATAACTTGTGTTTCTTTGAACCTCAAATTTCAGAGGACACACCTTAAACAAGGCAAGATGTGCTTCAAAATATTCTTCAGTACTGCTCTTTACTGAAAAGCTCTGCTGGTGCTGTGTGCAACAGATAATTGAGAGGAATAGATTCATACTAATACTAATTTTACTAGATTTGTAATGTGCATTTAAGGTGTTTTAATCTGTAAAGATATAAATCAATTTTCTTTTCTTTTTTTTATTTCCCAAAACATAACTTTTATTTACTCCTCTGGCATCTGTATACACTCTTGTATTTTTTTTTACTTTATTAAAGTATTTGTATTAATTGTAGCTTTAACATTAGTGCTCACCTCTTTGAGACACATCCATTCTTTGGTCCAACCAAAAACTAAAAACAACATGTGTGGTCCTCACAGTGAATTCTCCATATGAGAATCTGGAAGCCTTCCCCTGACATTCTACATATGATTTCACTGTGTGAAATTTTGTTGGGCTGTTAAATGTTCACATTACTTGTAAAAGTCACCTGGTTAGTTCTTCCTGTGATATAATTCATGGGAAGGGGTGAAGGAAATGGTTTCTTCCTCTACTTCGCTAAAAGGTTTGCATGTCTTTGTCTCTCCAGGGAGTGTCGATGAGGCAAATCAGGTTCAGATTCGATGGACAACCAATAAATGAGACGGACACACCATCACAGGTGAGTTGGAACTAGTGACACAATGAGTTTAGCTACTGAAAAGAGGAGTGTGCTTACAAAATGTACATTCACAGGACACAATGTTAACCTCAAACATATTTCATGCAGTTCCACATGTCATGACTCATGCTGATGTGTTTGTGTCATACTTAATCAGTAAGGCCTGCATATTCCATGCAATATTTTCTGTCCCCTTTCATGGGGATGCTCATGTTAGTTAGTCATTTGTGATTTAGTAGTCGATACTGATACCATGAAATTTCCACTATTCTCGATACCAAGGGAAGAAACAAAACAATAAATCCCAATTACCTTTGATATGAACATTTTAACATACAAAAAACTACAGTGGGTATGTAGCCTTCAAGTAATAAATAGAAAGAAAAGACTATTAACATTATAAAACAGAACAGTAGCATAAAGGAACATTTTGAGATTTCAGGTATAGCTCAATGACTGTAAGAAAACTGCTGAGGCTGCACACGCAATGTACTAACATATACACAAACACATATATACTCAAAGTATCAGTACTCGTGACATCCCTAGTTTGTGTGATAGAAAATATTGGCTGAGGTTTAGGACATGTTACCATGGGGAGCATGTAGATGTCTCAGTGAACACCAAACTCAATTTTACTGGGTGCTTTCACAAACCTGTGTGGAATATGACACTGTAGGTTGAGGCCAATGCGCTCGCTGCAATTCAAAGTTGGAGATTACACAACTTGCACATTACTGAAATGCTGTGCACGCCTTTCCATGCAGGTGGCGAATGTCAAAGATGTGTTTTGATTGTGGCTGCATTGGACAAAACAATTCAATAAACAACACAATATATTGTAGACACATGCTCTATCCCCTTCTGTCGCTCTACTATAGATTTCCTGTCACTTAAAACTTTTAGCTTTAGCGTTTCACATGTTTGAATAACAGTTTTTTATCTCAACAGTTGGAAATGGAAGACGAAGATACAATTGACGTGTTTCAACAACAGACGGGAGGCCTGATTTAATGGACCACATTCTGCACCATTTCCCTCCTCGACACAACCAACTCTCTCGGCCTGTGATACGCAGCGGCTGCTTCTTCGCAACATGTCCCGTTGTCGTGTCAGAATTCCACTCAGATGAACTTGTCATTTCTCTGCCACACATAACTGCTGTATAGAATTATAATTCTTACTTCCGTTCCATTTCTGTTTTGTACATAAACCACATCCAGATCGCGCTGAGTTCAGGTTTTGTTTGTTCATGCTGTATCGTGGTAAATGTCAATGACATCCTCTCCCAGTTTGAACGGCTTGATTCCAGGTTTGCAGACAGATGGGACTGGTGATGGAGTGAGGATTAATTAAACTAACTTTACTGTTCAAATGTGGATGGGCTATGCTAGGTCAGGGTCCAGCAAATCTGTTCTTACAGTGTTCTATTTGGGCACCGGCTATCACTTAGTGAACATTAATGTCCAGTTTGGGAATGGGGCTGGATTGTCATTTGGTTTCTGTCCTCTTCAGAAAAAAAACATTTGATTTTATACATTTTTATATAGTAGCTGATGTGTAGAGAAAAGTTTTGATTAATCATTTGACTTGGCTAAGCTTCAAGTCCTGGGAAGTCTGAAGAGATGTTTCAGTTCATAAACATCTGTCTTGTCTGTTCAGATGCCTGTTAAAATAAAGCTTTTGTCTTTTTCCAAACTTTCACTATTTTCTTCTCTCTGGCTCTGCAGTGTAATTGTCTGACTCTCTTCTGGGCAGAAATGCAACCAAATGAAGACATCCAAAGAACTGCAAGAGCACAAAAATGTGCTTTGGTTATTGTTATTCATCTTAGATGTTTGGCCTTTATGAAGTGTCGATGTGATTTTTAAGAATTCGTAGTCACGTTATTGAACTTGACCCAAATTATTATCCAATGTACTTTTATTCATCAGACCAAAAAAAACTAGGTGTGATGAGTCATGTCCCTCTGTTGCTCTTCAGTTTGGTGATCCAAAAAGATTAGACTTATTGAATGAATCTGAGGTGATCAAGAAGGCGGTACGTTAAAAAGCCCTTATAATGCCCCATAGCTATTGGATCATACCATCAGTAAAAACATGTTTGTCCCAATAAAGAATTTAATGGCTGGAATGTACAGGTTATGTTTTAACTCATGATATGACTCAATAGCCAAAAGACACAATGTTGTTACCACCTGGGTTCCATCAACATACGTATACTTTTATATATCCTCCATATAATATAATCCACTGAAGATTAAAGGTTCAGTGTGTAGATTTTTTGTGGCATCAGCTGAACACCCCTCACCTCACCCTCCCTTCCAAAAATGATAGAGAACTGGTGGTAGCCTTCATTTGTCATAAAAACTCCAAATGTGTTTAGTTTGGTCCAGTTTGGACGACTGTAAACAACATGGCGGCCTCCCGATGTAAATATAAAGTATTTCAATATAAAGGGCCCCTTCTGGGGTAAAGAAAACAATAATTCGTACAGTTTAGATGAAACACACCAGTGAAAACATCATTAGGAATATTTTATATTCAATTTCTGCCAATAGATCCCTTCACTTAAATCTTACACACTGGACCTTTAAGTCCCAATATCTTCACCAGCTGTTTACACGTGTTTGTCCTCTTCCTCTGATCCGATCCGAACATTGTCATAATCAATAATCAGATATTGGGGCTGATTGGACACGAGGCCCCCCGAGGGATCTGGACTCAGCCACCAACAAGCGAGGGCCGATCGCAGGGGGTTCTGTCCAATGAGAGCTGAGTTCTGCGGCGTCCCGTCCAATCAGCGCGGGCCGGCCGCCGGTGGGCTGGGCCTGGTGGGCTGGCACCGCAGAACCAGCGGATCTGGGAGTCGTTATGTTTTTCACTGACGGGTGGAGCCGACATCTCGTCGCATCTCTGCGGGAACGGAGGAGGACATTTCCCCTTTATCACCACCGTTACTTGCCCCGCCACTGACCGTTTGTCGCCCGACCGAGACACCGAGGTTTCTCCCTGAAGATGACGACGACAACCACCTACAAAGGAATGGAGGCTGGCGCTAAGAGCAGCTCCAGGTAAAGAAAAAAACAAAAAAACAAGCTATAAGAAATGGAGCTGTTTGACGGAGGAACAAAAGAAGTGGGATGCGGAGGAGCCGCTTAGCCGCTAGCAAAACGCCTCTTTCCCCCTCCCTGGTTCGGATTCAGAGGCAGCTAACTAACACTAGCCCGCCGGTGGCTGGAGAGGGGATCTTTGTGGATTTAGCTAAACTGTCACATAGTCTTGCTAATTAAGTTAATCTTATTGGGAGACCGATGCGCCACAGCCATTAGCTTCGCCAAGTTAGTTTCGTTAACCTGCGCGAGCTCCGCAGCGCGAGCGGACACGCGAGTTTTTAAAGAAAGAAATGAAATGATTAGAATCGCACAAGCGGCCGAAGATGTGGTTTGTGGCTGTTTATTGGTTAAAAAGCTGAGTAACGTTAGCTCGACTCTGACTTGGGGCCCAGTGCATTATAACTTTTTTTATTTTTTTATTATAGCTCCAGTCACAGCTCACTTCCTGTTGTGACTCTAACTGCGATTCAGGGTGTCGTTGGAAGAAAAAAAACAACAAAAAAAAAACGTTATACTTGTATATTCTTTAAACAAAGAAAGTGCTCATGAGCCAGAGTCCGAATATGTGATTGATTACAGGAAGAATCTCAGACCAGACTGAGGGTCTGCATATGTCATTATGTCTGATTTCCTTTATGGCTGGAGAAAAATCTGAAGGATCTTGGATTAAGTCCATTTTTAATAGATGAATCTGATGCATGCACAGTGTCTGTTAAAGCTTTATATTAGTGGGGGGGGGGGGGCGCATTGAGAAGCCCAGTCATCCTGCAGGCATGCAGTCATAGCTTTCCAGTAAGTGATGCGTCTCGTCTGGATGTATTCCTCCCCCTGTGCATTGAAAACAATGCGAAAGGAGAGAAAATGGCTTTAGATGATGTCAGCGTTAGTGTTTCTGAATCCGACTATAAGGGAGGACGGGTCCTCGGAGCCTTTGCTGAGTGAGCATGTCAAATGTCGGTCAGTCATCAAGCGTTTTGAAGTCGCTTGCTGTTTGCGGATGATGATGATGGGAGCTTGGGTGGGGGCTTTGAGCAAGCTAAGCCCATAAATCTTCCCTTAGCTCTTTTGATTTTGCTCCTTAACCCCCCCCCCCCCCATACGAGCTGCTGGTCATTTCTGCTGCTGGCTGACCAAAGGGATCAATGCAGCAGCCGCAGCAACAGCAGCAGCAGCAGCAGCAGCTTGGAGCAGAATCAGGCTGAAATCTTTGTAGGCCATCAAAAGCCTTCCCACCCTTATCAGACATGCCATCTTTGGCTCTGGAGCTCAGCTTTATCTGCCCTGGCTCCACCTGCCTGAAGCGGCCTCCTCCGCCTGTAAACATCCAGGCCATTTCATTGCTATTACTTGCTGTGTCATTCTAGGGTGGGGTCTCCTGCCAGGCAGCTAAGAGCTTTTCCCCCTGTCGCAATCCGGGTGGAAAGCATGAGCTCATCCCCTCTGGCCGGGAGGTGAAGTCTGGTTTAGGCTTTACTGTCGCATCACAAGTGTCACATAAACTAGTGTGTGCGTGGGTGCGTGTGTGTGTGTGTGTGTGTGTGTGTGTGTGTGTGTGTGTGTGTGTGTGTACAGGGATTGATCGAGAAAATTTGGAGCAGTCCACGTGGTGTGGATCTTCCTCCTGTAGTTGCCTTCTTTGTGGTGGTGCCTCCGAAGACGAGTTGTTTTTTTGGACTCCATATGTCCGCCTGGCCCTCGGACAGCTGCTCGGGTGTCAGCTGGTGGCTTCAGGGACTCTGAGGAGAGTGTTCTGGAAAAAAGAGGGAGGGGTCCAGCAGGGGCTCAGCAAACAAATCAGTCTCCCTCGTCCACCCGACTGTCCTTCAGCACAGCACAGGGAAAAACGGGTTTCCCTCCTCATTATGGTTTTCCTTTTGTCGAGTTTCTGGTGGAAGGAATGTTGATGGGTAGTGGTCATTGTTAACCACGCACTGGCCTGCATGCAGCCTCTCTAATATTGTTCTACTCTGTTTATTGGGTGACCTACATTAACTGTGGACCTCGGACTTTTCACCTCTATTGTCTAGCACTGACCCAAAAGTGACATTAAATTGTATTTACTCAACAAATAATTTGATAACAATACTACCAAGAACTGACACCAACCCCTAGTGTGTCACTGCAAAGGAATTTGTGCTGAGGAGAGGCAGCAGCTAGCCAGCTAACTCTGATTATATGCGACTGGAGTCAGCTGCAGGGCAGAGATTGTGACTGTCTGTCTGACAGGCTGACAGCCGGCGCTTAGAGAGCGTAGACCTTGCTGGTGGCCTGTGTGTTTTTCATGTATGTGGACTTTGTTTGAAAGGGTACGGGTGGAGTAGGGAGACTGCTGTAAGTAGCTTTAGGCGACCCCATCTTTTGTTTTGCTTTATAGATTTTTATTTTATGTGTGCACTGTGAAGCTGATCGATGGTGTGTGACATGAAGGCCTTGAATTTTAAATTGGTCCAAAGAGTGGGGGGATGGGAGCATGGTTGCCAATGGACATTATATTTTTATAATTTCTTGCTCCACAGGGTACTACGACCGCCAGGTGGGGAAACGAGCTTCGTCTTCGGCACTGATGAAAACACGACCCCCCAGCGCAAGAACAAGATGGCCTCTAGCATCTTTGGAGAACCTGAGGACCCCCATGCTCATCGGAGGAACAACCCACCAAGTAATTCAGTCTAATATATCTCTAACTTAGCTTATTTCATTTTCCATGTGATAACATTAGAGACAAATGAATGAAAAGAACAGAGTTTTGACTTACAAGGCAACATTTGTCTTGGTTTAAGTTCTACAACGAGGAGGGTGTCTAAGTACTTGCAAGTTCATTCTTGCAAAAGTAGGCAGAACCACCAGAAGTCTTAAGTAAGCAAAAAGTCCCATGGAATTAATTCCTTTAACTAGAGCTAGGAAAACACACAAGCTGAAGTGTTATTTAGTATTTTTCCATTTAGGCTGTCAGAAAGAACATCCCACAAGTGTAAAGGCCAAAAAGCCTTGGAGCAGCAGCATACGGGTAATTTGAAGCTAGGCTTTGTTACATAGGAGGAGGATCAACCCTCAATGGAAAGAAATAGGTCAGATAAAAATTTGTCTATTGGTTAAATGTGTGGCTATCTATAGACACACGGGAAGTTTTATTTTGAAGACATGAGGAGAGGTATAAGAATGCAGCAGCGGGGATATGAGATCTGCAAATGGCTTTGAGTTGTCAAGGTCACAGCGAGCATACAGCCACAAGAGGCTTAAATGAAAAATTAATATAGGCTGACATTATTATCCCTGCCACTATCTTTTTAATGATCCAGATAAATCTTTAGCATATTATAATTCACCATTTGGTTTGTATTATTTTTATTTGTTGTAATTAATTAATTGAAATTTTTACACAGCTAGTCAGTCGGTGTGAGCTCACAGATTCGATAAAGTGCATAAAGAGGGAAAATTCAAGGCTTAACTGAAGTAGGATTCATTTTCAGCTCAGGATTGTGAAGCTGCCAGTGAAGCCGTGTTGGAGCTGGTGTTTTCACAGTTGCCACTTCAGTAGAAAACTGATCACATGGTGAATTAAACTTTCTGTGTGTGTGTGGACAATGAGGAATTGACCCTAAAATCATCACTTAAGCCTCTGACCACTGCAGCCAGCAGCTGCTCACAGTAAAGTCTTTTCCTGCTTGCATTGTCTCAGTTGGGTCTAGGTCGATTTCAGTTGTCCCACTTTAACAAATGCAGCTGGATGAGGATGTTTGCCTGAATGAGCAATACTCTATTGCATTAGCAGGTTTTAAATGCATTGTGCGATCCCTCTGGCCTGCGTATGAACTCCTCGTGCAGATGGACAGGTTTGTCTGCTTTGGCATGCTGTCCTGTCTAGATCATTTGTAAATGACCAGTGAATCCTTATTTATAGTACGGTCTCATGCTTTACCCTTTGGAATAGCTATTAGTGTTGCACAGGTTTGTCAACAGTCTGGAAAACACTCCTTTGCACTTTGTTTTTTTTCCTGGTTTTAAAGTCACAGGAAGTGCAGAGAGGAGGGGTTCAAACTACATGTTTTGTACATAGTATGGCACCAGACAGCCCTGGTGTTCACGTTCACCATAGGTCTGAGGGGGAAATGAATTAGGTCAACCTGTAAGCACAACTTTAGTCTTCGCTTTCGGCTTTTCAGAATGACAAAATTCTTCTCCTGACAGCTTCAGACAATGTCCTGTTAAGTCTGGATAAACTACATTTTCTTAGGCCCTATTTCTGCTTTATAAGTACTTGCAATAAAAGCAAGGTCTGTGGATCATCCAAGAGCGACCAGGACAACATTTTGTTTTTCAGGTGTCATCTTTTAATGCTTTTGTTTGGATCAAATCAAATTTTATTCACCTTAACTGTACTGGGGAAAAGAAATCTCACAATCTGAGTAAATACACTTAAAATTTAATGAGTAAAGCATGAGTAATGGAGAACATTTTTAATAATGTGTGTGTATATATATATATATATATAAATAAACTAATGGTTTAGGTAAATGTTTAAAAAGCAGTTTGACTGTAGGAATGTGCTGATATTCTGCTTATGAATACACATAAGCATATTGTTATTCTGCCAGAGTCTCTGGCAGGTTGCTGGTCTGGATTTTAGGATTTTAAGATACCAGAGCTGTTGGATTTGTTGAACCTCCCTCAGACTCTGGCCCCATGATGAGCAGAGCCATACAAGAGGAGGCCAGAACAACCAGCAGCAGCATGACGGCTGTTCCTGTCTCAAAGCTTGTGCAGCAGTGATTTCTTACATTTATACGATGCACCTAGGAGATCTATAAGATTAACTAGACGGCTATGTGTTATAGTGATGATAACATAATGCATCACTGTCCAGCCCATCAATCTAGTTTTATCTCCTTCCATTTGCAGTGTCGTTCACTGTCCATTGATGAGATTCAGAAATGTGCAGCCTGCAGTGAAGGAGCTCTTGTTTGCTCTCTGATTCACTTCACTCCATTAACAACAATGGCCACTCCTCTGCTTCTTCAGCAGTCGTTGTTCTCCCTCATGACAAAGACGGTCTGTCCCCTCCCTGGCCCTCTGGGGCTAGAGCTGGGTTGTTACCTTATGTGGCTCTGGTTTTCACAGCCTGCCTCCCCACAATGGGCCAAACGCAGGGTTTTAATGCTCTTTCTGCTAGAGGAGACTGC
Source organism: Hippoglossus hippoglossus (assembly GCF_009819705.1). Lineage (NCBI taxonomy): Eukaryota > Metazoa > Chordata > Actinopteri > Pleuronectiformes > Pleuronectidae > Hippoglossus > Hippoglossus hippoglossus. Next base: position 16,013,626 of record NC_047158.1, read on the forward strand.
GTGCGTTGCAGGGTTATGAGAGATTTGGCATTCAGGTTGTCTGCCTGGAAGTATTCCACTGAGTTTCTGGGTCTGTTGCAGACGCCCGAGCGGATTTGGTGATGTTTCCTGTTGATGCTCTGTGATTTTGTCTCATGTTATTTCAGTAAAATTCCCCATTAAAGCTGATGTTTAGTCCAATCTAAGAAAATGAATCTTGTGGTGAGCATGGGTTAGAAAAATCTGAGACTGGGGTGGTTTTGTGAATAATTGGATTAGTGTCCTAATGGTTTGTCTCTGCTGCTCTGAAACCTGACTCATGTTTTATCATCTGTCTCTTGTGTTTCCTGTCTGGCTTCATTATAATCTGTTGACTAAAAACTAAAATATAAAGTGACAGCTGATGTTTTAGTGCCATTTCTTGTCAGTCTTGTAATAAAGTGCATGCTCAATTCCTCTGTCTCTTCTTTTACCAGCTGGGGCAGCAGCAGGGACCCTGTGCGGGGAGCCCTCGGCTCCATTGAGGCGGTGCCAGCAGCCTCTCTTGTTCCCTAAGAACCCTCAACCGGAACTGACCACCATCCACAACTCTGGTGCAGCCTTGGTGTGGAACCAGAACCGAGAGGTACCTCTCATTCAGGCTGACCCTTTTTCCACAGCAGAGCCGTGGCCTAGTTTAGGGCTGAGAAGCACATGGTCATAGATTAAGTATAATTCTGAACAGTTCAGTGGAAAATTCAACTGGGTGGATGTGGGGGCTTTATCCATCCAGTTGAAACCGACCCAGGATGTTATTTTGATAGATATTCTCCACTGACATTTGTAATCCCAGTTGAGGTTTAATTTTTATTCTGGTAATGAGCCAGTCCTCGCTTGAAGACACGGGCTAAATGGTCATGTTGAGAAATTTGACGGAAGAATGAAACAGGATGTTAGTCAAACAAAGACTCTCCTTATCTTTTAAAAATATATCACATCTCAAGAATCAGAAAGTTGAGAAGTAATTCACTGGCTGTCCCAAGAAGTTTTTATTTGATTAATGGACTTCTGGATGGTGTTCTGTAAGAATGATCCTCTTCTCTTGGCTTAGCGGCATGAGTAACAGCACTTCCTCGTACACCAAGACAATTTAGCAGAGGATCTGTTATATCTGGCAGCTGTGGCAGTTTTATTAACATTGTCCAGAATCTGCCTGCCACTGTGTCGTCTTAAAGTAGATGCAGTGGGATTTATATAGAGCAAATACAAGAAGGCTATTTTTTCTTGTATGTGCAGATGAAAACGTCATTTTGTTTAATAAGGATATCTGATATTCTTGTCTCGTGTTTTCCTCGTAGGGTGAGAATGGCCAAGAACAAGTAAATGATGGTAAGTATCCTGCAGTCTTGGACCGTTTATAAAAAGCCTGTCACACCCTGACGATGTCTAACCAGCAGTGCATGACTTAGATTATCCAGTGAATAGCTGCATGGGACAGTATAACAGATCAGGTACTTCCACTCTCCCTCGCCACTGAAAGATCCGATTGTGGTTACTGGTTCTGCCCCATATGTTGTTGGCATTCCTTGACTTTTTTTCTTTTTTTTTTAAGATACAGTACATGTTCTCGCTTTCAAAGTCAACATCACATGATATCTTTTATGTGGTTTTCCCCCTGTCATGATGGCGTGGTGGTCTGTAGTCAGGCAGCTGTTCTTTGATGGCAGGCCTCACTTAGCATGAAAAGCTTTTTTATTAACCTCCAGGTGCATGTTGGTAAGAGAGTGGCTGGCTCCGTAGATAATGGAGGGTTCGACCATACATCTCTATGAATTTTATTGTTTGCGCTGCTTTCAAATATGATGGGATTATGTGTTTTAATAATTGTACATTATCAAAAACTTCTTGAGCACAGTGTGATCTGTGGTTTGTTTCTGCACATATCTCTTGAGCTCCTTTCAAATTGACAGCCAGCGAGTGGGCATGTTGATGACACTAACATGAACTCTGACGTGAAAATGGAAGAATACCAATGTGTCAAGATGAAAAACAGGAGCCATGCACGTAGAAGACGCAGTGAATTGTATATCAACCTGAAAAGACGATGAGATTCGATAGGTTTCGACGATAAGGGCTGATGCTGGTGTCTCAACACAAATGCAGCAAAATGTATATGTCATGTTCTGCCTCCTTTATGCTCTACACCGGCGCCACTCCTCGTCTGAATGTTCCAGAAAGGTTCCTGTTTTTGTAAAAGCGTCTGATCCAGACAATCTCCTGCTACATTCTTCACATGTGGGAGGCGAACTCCAGAATATGTCTGGACCCAGTTTTTTGGGATATTTTCCAGAGTTCATGACTGAACTTGCAGCAGGGAGTGGGTAGTTTTGAGTAAACAGTATCGAGTTGTCCTACCAAGATACAGAATTTAAATGCGAGCTTCACCAGGCTGTGTAGTCCTAACATCTGTGGCACCAGTAACATAAACCTGTGAGTAATGCCGTTGTCACCAAAGTGCCTGAACTCCCCCTGGTGTCAAGCAGAGAATATTTGGGAGTTGAGTGTCCTTCCCACCATTTTAAAAAAAAAAAAAAAAAAAAAAAAAAAAAAAAGATTTTAAATCAGTGGAAAAGATAAAGCATTTTCCTTATTTGTGACATTTAAGTCATTTAAATGTATTAAAGAATAAAAATGAATGTATTATATTGCTTTTCAGGGTAATTATTAACAATTGGTTGATGGAAAGCTGAAAGAACACTTGACACTGTCTTCCCCCCTCGTACTACTTCGTTTTTTCGAGTTGAGTCACTGTTTGTGTCGTCAGAGAATCTAAAAAGACATAAAATGAAGGCATTACCTCATACCCATCTGTTATACAGTTTACCAGATTAGATCAGCCTTTGTAGGGCAGCAGTTTCACCAGATACCATGTCGTTTTACTGTGGCTCGGTCACAATGCATTCAATATTTTCAAACCTGATCACATGTCCTGTCATCCAGACACCATCTGTTTTTCCATTAAGTGGAATATTAGCTGTTATTAAATCCTCTTTTTGCTGCATCTGTAGATTGTCCTAACGACGTGGAGCCAAACGAGCAGCAGCAGGAGCAGCAGCAGGACGCGCCACAGCCCTCTGCCCCGTCGGGAGGGGGCAACGCCATCGCCGGTGGCCGAAGAAACCCACCTGGTGGCAAGTCCAGCCTCATCCTGGGTTGAGACCACTCATTTGTTTGTTTTGTTTTGTTTCATTCAAACACTTTTTTTAAAGATGAAACCCCCCCTACCACTTTCTTCCTCCTCATCAACATGTCACCTTCTTTCCCTCTTCACTTGCACTCATGCTGTCACATCCCCAGACCCCCCTCCCCCCTCCCCCACCCCACGCTGTCCTCACCTTCCACCCTCAAACCTTTTGTTTTGATCCTTTTTTCAATAAAAGAAGAAAAATGTTGACAAAAGCACTTTATGTATTCCCTCTCTCCTTCCATTTCAGCCCATCCTGTAGTGCATCGCGCCTGCTGGGAAAGGCATGACTTTTAGCTTGTCTCTCATTCTTCCCTGTTGTAAATGGTAAAGGCAAAAAAATGATAAAAAAGATTTGATGCGTGGATTTCTAAATACAATAAAGATTGATATGAATTTGCTGTGACTGATTTTTCTTCTTTTTCATGTAGAAGTGTTTAATATAAAAAGCAAAAGAAATGTAGATGCAGGAAAATCTTCTTTTCCTTGCGCCTAAATGGCTCCTCACATTATGCTGGACATTATTTATGTGCCCTGAGATGGAGTCTGAAGACTGCGGCGGCTGAGAGCAGACACAGGCTCTTTGACTGGAAATCTGCCCGGCCAAAGTAATCACGAACGCCGCTGCCAATTCTGCTAAAAGAGAAACTGCCCAATCGTTTCATGACATCATGCGATGGTTATTTGGCTCTTTTTACACCGTTTGTGATTTAATGTGCGTGATGCAGTTTGTTCAAACTCAAAGTCAGGATTTTCTTTTAGACAAAAGTCTGGTTCAAAAGGTGAAAAAGGATTCATGCAAGATATTAACTTCAAAAGCGCTCCAGCAGATTGCTTTATTTGGGAGTGCTTGTCTTAATCTGAGGAACAGACGGGGGCTGCTGTAGTGCTTCAATAGTTCTTAACCAGTTCCTGCTGGTTTTGTATCTTTCCTCTACGCAAGGAGGTAACGATGTCGTTTGTATGTGTGTTTGCAGGATTATGCAAAAACCATGCAGTGGATTTCCATGACATTTTGAGAAGGGGTGGGGCGTGGCCCAAGGAGGAATCCATTAAATTGTGGTGCAGATCTGGATTTTTATTTGTGTTTATTTCTCAGATAATATTTCATAGATCTTGATGGACAAAAAAAAAACAGGCATGTTAGGGGGATGGTATTTATGTGTACACAGTTAGGTGCAGCTCATTGGCTGTCAGGAGACTGTTGGGCCTTGGTGGAGGTATGTGCTCTACAGAGTGCCATTCCAGTTCTGCCAGTTTTCATGTTGTGCTCACACTGCTTTTAACCCACTTTTATCCCTAAGAATATATTTTGCAAGCAGGACAGTATAACAGCTACAAAGAACGCCATATAGTCAGACCTGAATAACAGTTCCTGTCTGACTAGTTTCAGTGGTTTTTCTCTTTGTCTGCTGAGCTGTAGCTCAAGCTGCTTCAGAGCCAACCCCCGAGCAGCCTGTGAAGAGCAGTGTGGCACAGCGGTGCGTCTCAGCCCTCATCTGCCGTGAAAGGCATGCAGAGGTCACTCGAGATCAGGAACAGAACTTCCTGCCCTGGAGAAACGCCAGGACGTTGGAGTGCAGTCAATGAATGCTTGTTCTCTGTTAGTGCTGTACCCTCAGGGGAAGGTCCTGTGCCTTTCATTACTACCTTAGTGCACAGAGTCAGCCGGGATCTCTGCTGCCTTCCTCACTCTGCTCCTGCTGCACATAAGCACAGTGGTGAGTAGTAATAAAGTATATTTACTGGAGTATTTACAAAAGCACATACTTTAGTGTTTTAATGTCATGCTTCACAGCTGTAGGTACCAGTTAGGATACAGATGAATATTTACAGTAGTATAATTCGTCCAACCAAAGCTGACTAATAATAAGGCAATCCCTACTACAGCTACAATTGCCCTCAGTAGAGCACATACACCAGCCAAGGCCCAACAGTCCCTCTATGAAACCACGTTTAAATTCAATAGACAGCAAATTGCACAAACTCACAATATCTATCACTCCCCTAAACATGCTTCATTTGTTTCATGAAGATCCATGAATTATCCCCAGAGAAATCAACGAATATAACAATATCACAATGTTTAAGACAGTGAAGGTAAAATTCCTGGATCCAGCCCCTGATCCAGATCCACATCTGGAACCTTCCACTAGGTTTCGTGATAATCCATCCAGGAATTTTTGTGTAATGCTGCTAACTAACAAATAAACCAATTCAGATGAAAACATCATCTCCTTGGTGGAGATAATGAGCATGAAGCTATAATCTGGTACTGGTGACATTTATGATCGGATTACAGCCTCAATTAACAAAATAAATACATAGATTTTCAACATTTTTGTTAACTTTTTAAGGAATAATGCACAGATCTTGAGTTTCTACTGTTAAAGACCTTGTTTTGTGACATATTTCTACCAAGAGAACGATCGTGTTGAAGGATGTGTTGGTCTTGGGGGAGCACTCTGCTGTTTGTGGTATTGCTGCACTACTTTAGTAAAATAAGTGCATACGTCTTCTACCTCATGAGACATGAGTCAGTTGTGATTACTTGATTTTCATTTCGAGTTCAAAATGTTGAGTGGACAACTGCACTATTTTTTGCTGTGGCAAACAAATGCGACGCTGCAGTTTGCTCTTTAGTCCAGGTCAACAACTAATCAGTAAAAGCACATTAGAACCAGACTCTCATGTCTATCCCCCTTGATCATCCTACTAATCTTTCTAGAAAGACGGGAGATTAGCATTTTCCTCCCCCACGGCCATATGCTGAGTTATTTAACTCATCTGTCTGGGATGAATCCTCGCTCATTTGCAACTTCAGAGAGAATTGACTTGGTCATTATGGACGTGTTCCTCCAGATGAGGCCGCGTGTCCCCAGGGATCCGTGGAGAGGAACAGGATGTGCGAGGAAATGGTGTGAGTCATCTCTGAGCGTCAGGGCGAGCAATCAGTCAATCAATAACCCCATTCACTCCGTCATGCTGCTCTGACTCAGCATCTGTGCAGCTAAAAGGAGAAGGAGGGGGAAACACAGTTAAATTTGTTGATGAGTATGCAAACATCAAGCACTGAAATAGGCCGTACTTTATGTATTAAGCGAAGAATTAAACAATTTAATAATCTTTGGTTCTATTTTTTTGTTGTGGAGACAGATCCTGCTGATTATCCTCCCTCCCACCAGGAGCACCGAACAGGAAGCACTGGTCGGCAAATGGACAGGGTTGTTTCTATAGCGACAAAAGGGAGTGTAAATGCCCTCCTGCTCCTTAACTGGATGAGACTGGAGGAGGGGAACTAATGGAGGACAGAGTGGGATGGACAGGGACCTTTTTAAAAATTCTGTCCCAGAGGGAGGCGCAGAGAGCCGAGGGGGTTGGGGGATGTGTTTTTTTCTTCTAAATTTATCCCCAAAGACTGTGAAAGCCTGTATTGATTTTATTGATGTCGAGTTTACAATTCTACAGCGACCACTTAATGGGGATTTTTGAGGTCATTTCAGCTTCAAACTACTTTGGTCCTCATCTCATACATGTGCACCTCTCAGAGTTTTATAAAGTAAAACTGAATTTGCTTTATTAATGTCAACGTTTGTGGCTTTAGAGAGATTAAAGATTCAAGGTTTAGATGATTTGATCAACATATATTGTATTTTGGTTTAATGGATGTTGGTGTGTCATGTATGGTAAACAGTCTGTTATATTACTGTTTTATTTATCCTCATATAAATCATCAATATAGCATTGTCTGGCATTTTATCTGTTGCTGTCTCTATTTTAGTTTATTCATGTATCCTGTTATATCACATATAAGCAGTAATGCGATGTAACAAAATACATTTACTTCATTACTGTTCTTAAGTACATTTATCATGAATCAATACTTAACTTAAGTAGATTCATTTTTGGATACTTTTCACTTTTACCTCACTACATATATCAGCAAATATTTGTATTCTCTACTCTTTCAAACATTTTCTGTTTAGTTTGTGTAATATATCTTCACATTGTTTTTTTTATATTTTGTTTAAGTAATCGAGAACGACAGTAGAATTTATCCACTGATCCAATCAGGACAGGCAGCATCACTGGTGAAGACTCATAATGATGAAGACTAAAATATCAGGAATAGGATGCACTCATATTTAAAACATATCTGTTACTTTTTACTAGAAAATTGGTAGTTTTACATCAATACACATTTGTCTATTTACTAGTACTTGTACTTAAGTGAAATGTTTGAGTACTTCCTCCACCACTGCACATAAGACGTTTTTCAACCTCTTGTAGTTATAGGACTATATGCACATGACACAAAATTATACAAGAATAATTGTATTGATGGACATTACTCTACTGTGCTTTACTAAGTCATTATTCGTTTCCTCAGAGATATCTTTACTCACAAATACATTCATAAACACTTTCATCTGCATATAACTACATTGTAGTGTGTTGTTAACCACCTGTTTGATGTTATGTTGTGCTATGGAGATGCTTAAAGGAAAAAAAATTACATTCCATTTCTTTATAAATATTGTTCTTGTTGAAATGGTGGAACTATTTCTCATCTACTGTAACTGTTAGTTTGTTATTCAGCCCCTTGATGGCGCTGTACTCACTGGAAATGATGGTAGTGCTGTACCTGAGGATTTAGTCTCATGAAGATGTTGATGTTTATTTGCAGTGTGAGTTGTGAGACCTCTGAGAAAAGTATTTGAGAAAGTTAAGTTTAGTTAAGTTTTTTTTTTTTTTTTTGCATAAATTATTTCAAGCTATATTCAGCCTCATTACATCATTTATTTAATCCGGAGTAGAAATATCAGGCTCATAATGCAATTAAATGGATTTTCGCAATCTTCATTATTGAGGATAAAAAAAAGTCCTGATGTGAAGTCAATCCATCCATTCTGGTTCTGATGGGTTGTTCTGACCCTTTCAATTCAAGTTATATAAGTATAGGTCCGGAAGTGGCTCAACCACAGAGGTTGTTTATATGAATCTGCCATTCTATCTATGACAACATCTGTCAGAGTAGGTGAAAACACAGACGTTTCCTGCTCAGGAGTTTTGTGTGTCAGTCTCAGTCATTGTCAGCATGTCTGCTGTCGGCCTGAAGCTCGTAACCCTCCTCTGCTTCTCCTGTACGGCCCTGAGTGTCCCAGGTAAGACAAATTACATGTGAAGCGACCAAGTAAGTAATTTCAGTCATGTAAGGCAGGTTGAATTCATGCCTGGAGTGAACATGTTTCTGTTTTATATGTGTAGAAAGGTGCCAAGTGGTGTGGAAAAAAGCTGGAGAAACCACCACCATCGAGTGCAGGATGTCTGACAGGACTGATGGGTACTTGGATCTGTGTAGGGGTGTCTGTGAGGACGATAAAGTCATTTACGCGGAGTCAGAAAAAGTTGACATTGTGCCAGCATTCAGAGGCAGGGTTCACACCAATGGAACATATCCCAACGTGGACATTTCAATAGTAAACTTGACTTCTGCTGACACAGCGCTGTACTGGTGTGTGTACAAGAAATTTGACGAGGTGACCGGCAGCGTAATTAAGACGTCCGGAGGATCTGTGGTCCTGGTGGTGACAGGTGGGCTTCATTTATTTTTCTGCAAATTTGATACTGAATCTTTTGGCTCAAAATTTCTTCTGAGCATAAATGTAACACTGTGACAGAAGTGATTCAAAATGTGACATTTATACAATAATTCAAGCATTTATTCAGTCACAGAAAGTAAACTTCTGCTTTAGCATAATTTTTATTCAAATCTTCACTCGTGTTTTTAATTTCTCTGAGCGTAATATGCATTTGTAATGATAGCAGCATTATCAAACTTGGTTATGTTGAGGCTCTCACAGCTCATAAAGACTCCAAACAGACGGCGAGTACATGTTCGACATCATATTGTAATCAGGAAAACAGATTTGTAATATAAGAATTTGATTTCCAGAAGATGGGGGTGGGTCTGCCAATGGAAACCAAGCATGTGAAACAGATCATCAGAAGCTGCTGCTGGTGGCTGTTGTGATCGCTGGTGTTGTGCTGTTTGGCTTCATCCTGGGCGCCTGCATCTGGATCATCCTCAAGGTATCTACACTCAAACAATGAACACACTGGATTTACTCAATTCGATTGTGGACATTGATTGCACAAGGATGGTTTGTTAACAATAACATATACTGTATGTTCTAATAATAAGAGTGATACTTATAGATGCAATGATGCTAGTAATGATAGCAGCACCAGTTAATAATAATAATAATAATAATAATACCTGAGTCAGAGATACCTGCAGAGAGGGAATTTTACATTTCAATAAAAAAGTTATATTACAAAGATAAACTATGACCGAAGAGAAATTCCACAACAAACTGAAGCCTCAGAGGAGGTTGCGAAAAAACTCTGAAACGCTGAAATACAACACCACATATTGTTTAATTACCCAACAATATCTGTTGTTACCAGACCAAGACTTATCGCCTGTCAGTGAAACCGAGACGTGTCCCCAACAATGAGGTTTACGAGGACATGCGCAGCACCATCAGACGCTGAGGATGTCTGGAACCTGAAACCCTTCAACCTTCGTTCCACTGGGGTGCATCTGAAGTGATGCATGCGAGGCAGTGTAGCAACTCAGCATGTTTTCTCACACGTCTCTTCAGGATGTCAGTGTGTCAGTGAGAAGCTGCAGAGACAGTGATAAATTGGAAGAAGGTGCAAGGCAGCAGAACAGGTTGTTCCTGTTCAGCTGTGAAGCACAAACATCACAATTTGAATACTTTTCTATTTTTAATGTAAATACATCTTCTTTAATGTCAGTACTTTTTCTTTTTAATAGTTTTGTAAAGTTTATACCATGATGACAGAGGATTTATTGTTTTAACAAAATACATTCATTTTCATTTGAATGCCATATAAGATAGATGCTATGTATTGTGATAATAACTGCAATTTGCTATGTAATCAATAAACCTTTTCTATTTTTCAATTTTTTTTATTAGGGAAAGGCAATATAACATATTGTACACAGATCTTTTCAATGTCTTTCAAATGACCATTTTCTCCACTTACATGTATATAAGCTTATGCAGCGTGGAGTAGTCATACCTGAGTCTCAGACATTCTTTCAGTCTACAATCTTCACTTAGCGGAGTACATGTTAAATCATTATTTATCTTAATTACTTGTATGTATCACTACTCCAATCAGTATACAGCTTTTACTTTTCACCTTATTGATTATTCCCGTCACACCCATTGTTAAAGACTCAATTTGAAACCAAAAACAAAAAGAAAACAAAAAGAACAACAACCAAAGGGAGCTTACATTTCTACTTATTCGCTTTAGGAAGGAGAAAGAAAAATGAAAACAGAGGAGTAATACAAAGTCTGCTCGCATTGGGGGTTTAAATTCAATCCATTTATCCAATCTTCGGTGGACCTGGATTTAGCCAATTTCTTGTGATGGATTTTTTATTTGCTGCCAAAAGGGCCTGCAGCAGCTTTATGTCCCACCTCTGTTTCAGAACCAGAAAGTGTCCCGAATGAAGGGTCTGAAAGTTCAGGGGATCTGAGTCTGAAACTATTTTTCATGAACATGCTAATCTGTGTAGAGTATATTCTGATATCCAGGACATTCAATTCAATAAGCTGCATTGGGATGACATTAACAAATACAATTACAACAAATAAAAAATGGAGCCGTGACACAAAGTTGATCGTGGTAAAACACATTTTTACAGTTTTCTGTCTTTGTACCACAGACATGACAGGTTTTGCAGCCAAAACTACACACACAGCCTTAATTTGCACACAGAATGGAGGATAATGTATCTTCTATTGTTGAACTTTCAAATTCGAGGCAATATTTGTCTGAAATCAGTTCAGATCGCCAAATGACACATTAACCAGATATTATTCTTTTGTGATAAATCTTGAGAGTAATTGAGACAGTGACAGTGTGATTTTTTATGCTGTTTACCATAAGAGAAGAGTTTATATCTGAAAGTCTGAGTGATCTTATTCAAATATTTAAAACCAGCGGGCACCAGATTAAAATGGAGGATGCTTCTCACTCTCAGTAAGAAAACTCTTTATAATTATCTCTGAGCTTTGACGTCACACATGCTGAGAAACAGGAAAAGTAATATCCATGGGTCAACGGAACACACAACATCAACATGTAAAATCTGTAAAAAAAAAATAGTTGTCAATGTTAACCACACGAGAGGAAACTTGCTGAAAAAAAAAAAAACCCAAACCAAACCAAAAAAAAACCCCAAACCAAAACAGTAAGATAATTTATTACCATTGCCAAGTGGAGCCCAGAGCACATGTTCACTAATGCAAACACTGCATCTTCAAACACTGTTAATCAAGCACCAGTTCAAATAACATAAGTCAAGACAAACTGCATCTGAACTCAGGCCTGAGAGACACTGCACGAGTCAACATCGAAATGGCAGACAGGAAAAAAGTGGCTGCAGCAAAGCGTGCAAAAGCGGCGAATGTTTACTGGTGCGGTGTCTTTGTGGTCACAAGCTGTGACTTATTTTTTTCCATGACAAAGCAGCAAATATCATCCAAAAAACATTGAAGTGTTATTTGAGGGTTTGCGCTCGTTTGTGGTGGAAAGTGGCAGCGTACACTGCTGCGTGTGTGCTGTGGCTGCACGTGTGAAGGGGGACCACTAAGAGCAACCTGTAAACAGTTAAGCGGGGAATGGAAACTGCTTTGAGGTGAGTGCTAGTGCGGAAGCTGAGACCCCCTCTTACAAGAACAACATTTGCAAAAAGAGCATCCGCACCACAAGGTCACAGAAACTCTGAAGCTTTTACTTGGTACATACATTTCATGTCCTTTTATAATGATAATGTTGATTTCGCAACTGCAGCACTTTCTAGAAGGAAACACCAAGTGACAAGGTACGCCAGAGCACAAGAACACAGTATGTCACAGAGATAACGATCAGACATCGTTTTACACAGCCAATCGGCAAATGCTTAGATGAGTGTTTACAAAAAAAAAGAATATGCAGTTTTTACTTGGAAGCCACATGCACAGATGATCTGGTTTACTGTGGTTTCAATGAGGCTTTGAAGGCTGATAGTCCAGAGTCTATCAGTTCAGAGGTGCTGCTGAGGACTGCGACAGTAATGAATCAGTGGCTAAATGACTCAGTTCTCCTGTTGTTGTACTTGTTTTCTATGCATGAGCGGAAACAGTGACGTTCTCAAGGTGCTTTTCGAAGTGTAGGTAGGTGTTGGGTGAAAAGGGATTCGGAGTCAAAGCGTCTGCTTACAAACTCTGAAACCATCTGACAGAGAAAGAAAATGTGATGTTTAAAAGTTGAAGGGCTCTTGGGTCATGTACGTTTTGCACTAATAGAATCATAACATGGGTGACCAGTTAACACTATTGTATATCTATCTATCTATCTATCTATCTATCTATCTATCTATCTATCTATCTATCTATCTATCTATCTATCTATCTATCTATCTATCTATCTATCTATCTATCTATCTATCTATCTATCTACCTATCTATCTATCTATCTATCTATCTATCTATCCTCATACATACACATAAAAGTTTCCAAAGCTAAGTATAAGTACAACTTCCAACTCTTCCCCTGTTGCGCAGGTTTTTCGTTTCAACAAGGCTTTTCAATCTATTCAACTGACTCAACTCATACTCATTTGTCTTCAGTATTTTTCCGACAAATTCAGCAAAGACTTCATACATTATCATCTTTACTCACACTGCAGTTTCAGCAGGAAATCAATTTTCGACTAATTCTCCTTTTCTGCTTTGGTCAAGAATCTGGCCACAGAACTTGGAACGAGTAGATTTTTCATTGATAAACCAGTAGAGAGCACATCCAACTTACAGGGCTGACAATGTTTTTTAACTGACAATGTTTTTTAACTGATAAAAAGTATTTGTTCGAACTCATTTCCTCTTAAGATGGTCAAGCCACAGTTAGACTGACTCATTACAGATTTGGAGACAATTGGATTGGATAAAAAAACGCTTTCCTTCAGCATACTTCAGATTTTACTCATTAATCCTCAGATGAACATTGAGTTGGGAACCTGAGGTCCTCCTGTGTGATACATGTGCAGCTCAGAGCCGCGGAACCTCTGAATCAGCAGTCACAGGATCATCCAGATCCCACACAGCGTCATGTCTTCTGATGACATGATCTAAAGCATCCCACACAAAGGAAAATTAAATTGTTCCCTTTTGATACATATCCAACCATCTAGCATCTACTACTACATCTAGTACTTTGACCCCGGGGATGGAGGCTAATGATAGAAATGTTTTGACTTGCACCACAACATGATTAATTACAGAAAACATATATATTGAGTCAGAGCTTGACAAGGGCCCATCAACATGCCAGATAACATACAGTAGATATCTGCTGCGTGTTGTTGAGCTGTTGAGCATAGAGGTTGAAACCAGGTGGCGGCCACAAGAGGTCTCTGCAGCTCAGAGCTGCTTTGAACCAGGATATGAAATAAGTACATGATCGCCAAAGTTAGACATGTGGAATCTGAGGTCAAAGGCTGTGAATAGATATTTGATTAGATGTGGGCTAACTCCACATGTGGCCCCAGCCACCCACAAGGGTTATACTATCAACAGGCTGTCTCCCACACACACACATACACACACACACACACACACACACACACACACACACACACACACACACACACACATACACGCACACGCACACGCACACGCACTCACACACACACACACACACACACACACACACACACACACACATACACGGAACATATTTACATATATGTGACATGTAATATTGTATATTGTACATGTAGAATTTTTGTATATATGTTTTTTTCAATAAACTTGCCTATATATAAGATAGACATGTATGTTAAAAATTATGAACGTAAATAAGCATCTTGTAGTTTCGTATTTATGTTGTTTTAATTAACTTAATAGATATATTTTTCTATATGTACATACATGGGAATTTCACATTTGTTATTAACATATGTATTATGTCATATATCTAAAAGGGATGTATGTAAAAATGATATATCACCATATAACATACTCTTGATATCGGGCCATATAAGTCATATTTTACATTCTGTGAGGGCTGAGCTGTGCAGTTCATGAATCAATCACAAGCCCATGACAGATCATCATTCACACAGACACATGTATATAGATCCTCCTTCTTCCCACTTCCCGAGCTGCACCACGTGAAAGTCCCACAGTGACAGTAAACCACTCCCGCTCCTGCGCAGCGCGTGCGCGTCAGGAGCGCAGGTGTGACTCCCTCAGTCCGCCGCCTCTCTCTCTCCTCAAGGAACGAGTTCAAGACGGGGAATCAGTTTAGGAAGTTCAGCCAGAGGCGAGTTTTTGACTTTTTGAATTCTTACCTCTCACGCATCAGGTGCGTTTGGACAGCTGAGGAGAGACAGAAAGAGAAGGAGAGAGACAGAAAGAGAAGGAGAGAGAGAGAGAGAGAAAGAGGGGAGCGCACAAAAAAAGAGGAGAAACAACCTGGAAACGTTACGGATGCAAACGTGCCTCCTCTGATAAAACACTGAGAAACCGGACTTCGGCTGTGAAGATTTTTTAAGAGCTGAAATACAAGTGAACAGACAGAGGACAACCATGAAGAAAGGTTTATATCCAGGTGAGTGTGTGCAGATCCTGTGGTAACTTAGAAAATCAAACCTTAGTGGCAGCCTGGTGATAGAAAACGGTTTAAGTTGTATTTGATGTGACAACAGAGAGGGAGACTGTCATAACTTCAGGCAAATGGTTAATAGCATTAACACTGAATATGAAACCTGTTTTCGTTTACACTCCCACTGATGAGGAACATTTCAAACTCCTTTTTTTAATTTCCTGTTTTGTTTCTACAAAGGGCTCCACACATGCACCTGTGGGTGTGGTTATTGAGCTTTTCTTGCAGGTTTGGACTCCAAAGGTCAGATGATCTCTGACTGTAGCCACACGCAGGGCATCAGGACAGAGATTCCCGGGCCTAATGCAGCTTTATTTTGGACGAACATACAAAAGACGAAAGTTTAATGTGTCACTTTTGGCCAATTGTGGCTGTTTGTTTTTTGGACACTTTGGTCATTTGCTTTGCAGGATTTCAAATTTGTAGGAGGCAAAAATTTAAATATAACAATATTAATTCCCTTTACAAGACAGTTTGCTCGTTAATCTTCTTGGATTGACAGTTTTATGGTCCAGCTCCTTCACTCCTCCCTCACTTATTCCCTGAAGCATGACTTGATTCATGTATCTACATCAAATCTACAAATGCGTACGTTTATTCAGGGATAATAGACAGATTCTGCATGTGTATAGGCTTGGGGCCAGAAGTCTTCTGGTTTCCGATTTAAGTTTAACCATCCCATGAGACACACTGGGGGCCTTGTGGCCTGAATGGTGATGCGACTGATTTGTGCAGGTAAAGTCTTCTGTTGCTGCCTTGCTCAAAGACACTCCAGAGGTGTTTGCTGCCTTGAGGTTTGAACCTCGTCACGTACAAACAGTTTATTACTCTGTGTACATCCTCATAGAAACACGTCACATCCCTCTTCTCCCCTCTTCCTTTGTCCTTTTCTTCAGCGCTGCTTACTATCACTCTCCATCCCCCCCCCCCCCCCCCCCCCCCCCCCCCCCCATCTCTCTCTCCCTCTCTCCCCCTCTAAGCTCGGGCTCAGTCCAGTGTACACAACCCTAACCCCCGGAATGCCGGCTTTCCCGGCTCCTCTTCCCTCTGAGTCTTTGTACGATGGAGCGTCGGGCGGTTTTCTGTCGGAGCCAAGTGCATGTTGGGTCATGCTGCCTCTCCTCCTCCTCCTGCGTGTGTTCATGTTACCCCTTCGCCGTGCGACGTGTGTGGAGCTGTCACATTCTTTGTCAGGGCTACACTCTGGGAATAGTCTAATAACAAAGCATGTGTGTGTGTGTGTGTGTGTGTGTTGTCAAAGGCCCTCTTCTCCAGTGCGTAGGGGTGTTTAGACAGGCATCAGAGCTGTGGAGGGGTGACTTTGAGAGAGGAAGGGCAGTGTTTCTGTGTATGTGTATGTATGTGTATGTGTCTGTTTTGTACGCAAAAGCCTTTTAACACACACGCACACACACACACACACACACGCACACACACACACACACACACACGCACACACGCACACACGCACACACACACACACTGACTGATTATGCTCCCTGGCACATCTGAACTTTCAGTTTTAACACTCACGTACAGAAATGTGTGTATCTGTCAGGTGGTTGTGTGTTTGAATAGGTGTGTGTGAGCCTGCGTTCACTCATGCAGCCCCTCGCACATGAACCCTGCTCGTGGAGCCGATCCCTGCCTTGCACACCACTCCCTCCAGTTGTCTGAATCAATGAGTAACCTGTATGAATAACAGCCCTCTCCAACACACATACAGAGTCATTATTTTCAAAGTACTCTCCTACTGGTATGTGCCTTTATGTCCTCAACACACACACACACACACACACACACACACACACAATTCCACTACTTGTACCTGTGTGACAAATGCCTCATTCTGTGCTGCATTATGGCTTTTAGCTTGTTTATACTGGAGAGTCAGCAAGGCTTTGATTCGGGGCCTGGAGCTATTGTTAGATGGTAACTTGAAAGTCGAGCTATAAACTGTGTTGAGACATATTTGCCCTGTCATCTAGAAGAACATGCCGAGGATGGTCTAACCCTCAATTTGGCTTCCTAGAAGCCTGTGAATAATAATACTAATAAGTGCTCGGCTCATGTGGACATGCATGTACAGTGCTCTGCGCGGTAGGATCTCAAACGGTGTCTTGGAGATACAGGTCTGAGTTTAGGGCATAACTTCAAACGCAGCGTCAGAGGCCAGTGAGTAAAGGAAGCAGGATACATCTGTTGGCTGGATAACAGGGAACTTTTCATTTTGGTCAATATCAGTTATTATCACGATAAATGTCACATTATTATTTATTAATTTCTTTTTTGCTCCAGAGTGAAAGATTGTTCTTTATGGTCAGTAAATGGCAAACACTTTCAAACATAGTAATTCCAGTGATCCCCAAAAACGTTCATCTTATCGGCTTCACACTTTGCATGTGCATTGTTAGGAGCCCAAGGAAGTGCAGTGTCGATTTAGACTCGTTATATGCGTTCAATATTAATAGCTGGAAATCATCAATCACAACAACAGCCTGTCCAAGACAACATGCGTGTTCATGACAACAGCAACGACAACTAATCATCCAGTCCTGGTTTCTTTGTACTGAGTCGACCTTCATTCCATTTTGAATCAACAGGTGAATGTCTCTCTGTGCAGCAGCGCTGGCGAGGCTTCAGGGTTCTGTGGACGTTTGCGGTCTTTTTTGAATGGAAGAGGAAAAAATAAACAGTTTCTAAACATCAACAGCTTGCATTTTCAGTTGATTGGTGTCTTCATGGCTACATAAATATTAGTGGAATATGCATTTTGATTAGCCATGTAAACGGCTTGGTAACAATATTTTTTAGGGCAAACTTAGCAATGTGGAGTTCCCCTGATTGTGGGAAACGTGTCTATCTTTACTCTGCTGTGTGTGATCCTCCCCCCTCAGCCTTGTGGAGCCGGCTCTGAAGTGTCCACTCTGCTCCGTGTTTATTATCTGCAGCCAAGAATGCAGCTCTGTGATGCTGCTGCTGCTGCTACTGATACAGCAGGCTGCCTGTACTGTCGGCCCGGGGCCAGGAGAGAGCCTGTAAAAAGATAATAGCAGGCTCGGGGATGTTCTGATGTGTGGTAGAACATGTGCGCCGACATCTAGATGGGAAAGATAAAGAGCATGGACTCATACGTTTGTATCACCGTTTCAAATGGTGGACTGTTTGCAGCTCACCAAGCTTATCAGGGACATTACAATCAAGTTCCTCATCATCTGATTCATTTCTTGACTTGATTCGAAGAATTTTAACACTAAACTTGAAAGTTTTGATTGTGTGTGTAAGACACAGCCCGTACAAAAGAGGTAGCAACTCCGCTGTGTGGCAGGAGCAACCTTGTCCTGTCATGACATGAATAAATATTTTTATTGCAACAAGCAATCACTTTTAGTGTCAGTGATTCATATCTGTTCCGAGAACCTAGTGGAGCAGCGATAGAGCTCTGGAATTAGCGCGATAGTGTCATTTATTGCAAAGAGGTATTAAAGACAACCACTCGTTATAATATTATAAGCACCATGGAGTTAAATAAACATTATCTGCAGAGGGTGAACTGAGCTGTCAAGGGCCTGCTTCAGTTTCAGTTTCATTTTGATGAGAGTCTTAAGTCATAGTAATTTAAAGATGGTATTATAACAATTTATATAATGATTTTTCGTGTAGGGCGGCACAGTGTTACAGTGGTTAGCACTGTCGGCTCACAGCAAGAGGGTTTGAATCCCGGTTCGAGGCGGGGCCTTTCTGTGTGGAGTTTGCATGTTCCCCCCGTGTCTGCATGGGTTTTCTCTGGTCCCCTCCCACAGATTGGGGTTAGGTTGATTGGAGGTCCTCTGGACTGTAGGTGTGAGTGTGAGTGAATGGTTGTTTGTCTGAACTGTGAGACGCTGGCGATCTGTCCAGGGTGTACCCCCACCCCAGGGTGTACCTGTCACCCAAAGTCAGATTGGCTCCAGCTCCCCCCTTTCTGAAGATAAACATACATAAAGCTGCTCTCAGACATGCACTGAACTTTGGATAATCTCCTGAAATTATCCAGAGGGGTTGTATGTGAGAATGAAAATGTTCGAGTGAGAGGCTTCGGACTTCCTCTGGAGTTTCTCCTGCCAGCCTCCAAGTAAACAGTCTGAATAACGTCCGAATGAGCCGATGTGAGAACACAGCAGGAGATTCCCTGCAGGACAAACCGCGAGCGAGAGGGTGTGTTGATGACGTTACTAACACGCGATAACGCGATACCCGGATGAAAAAGTGGTGCGGCACACGAAGTAGGCACTGACGAAGATGTCAAGAGAGCTTTTGGTGATAAGCACAGACGCCGGTGTTGATGTGATGTAAGCGAAAACACGTGATCTCAGCAGCGGAATTAAAACGTCACGTCTGCTGTGAACGCCTCTGAGCCGAGAATCGTGAGTTCTCACCTGTGACTTACAGTAAGAACATGTTTGCTGGGGGAGGTTTCATCCCATGAAGCTCTATGGACTATTTCACTGACCCTGTGGGTTTTAACACACTCACAAGAAGAGAGGCGGCGTCTTATCTGCCACACCAGTATTGTTTTATAGGCCGATATCGAAACCTGTCCTTTTGAAGCACTTTTATATGATATCACTTGGGCGTATGTTTGCATTGGGAAGAGTAAGGAAAAGATGTTGAAAGTACAGAGGTAGGAAAAGGCGTAGCTGGTTTATACCTTTTGGCGCCGAAACAAGTGCTATTCATTTGGGCGCAGTGCGGTTCAGGGTCATGGTCAATGTCTTTCCTCGACTATATGGGCCTTCCTCAAACAGCCCCCTCCCCACCCCCACTTTGTCACAGTGTCACTCTGTTTGTCGTTGCACTCATGGAGATGGAGCAACCTTCTTAAAGGTGTAGGGTGTAAATACAGCAGACAAGGAACTGTTTTTTAACCATGATTACCCCCAAACCTTTTTTGGTGGCATTTTCTCTTTTATAAGCATCTAACATCTAATTTCTTACACTTATATTTTCACAATAGACTGAATATCAAGATGGACGACATGATGGCTCCTGAAAAGAGAAGGCAAAGTGTCTCGATTGCCACCTGGTGACTGGCTGTAGTATAAATCATAAATCCTCCTCCATGTTAGAAGATGGGACACGGGCCAATCTAAAAAGTCCATGTTAACGTCAAAATGTTTTTTTCCTCAAACATGGTTTCTATCATTCTAGGTTGTTCCTGTCACACTGATGTTTGCTGTTATGTTTATTTCTACTGGCAAGTTTGTTTTAATTTCTTATTTCATGCGGTAAACAATGGCGTGACACTTCACAGTTGGACTGCTGACTGACTGACTTGTGATTGGTTGAGCGTGTGTGTCGGTAGGACCTCGCTACCACAGCTCCACCCCCCCGATCACTACTGCGCAGACTCTTGCTCCAAATGTGCAAGATGGCAGCGTTCACATTGGGATTTTTTGGACATCATTTCTGGATAGTGGGAGGAAGTGGAGACCAGACCTTTATGTAGACCAGAGAAGGATATGATGCTGTTTGACGGTTTAATAACCTACTTCCACTCCCAGCTGATCGGGTTTAGGATTACACTTTATGTGGCGGCCCCTCCCTATCAACACAGCAAACAGTGTGGAAGTGGGCAGGGAGAGGATGTAGGGGTGGTTTGAGAACGTGTGTGTGTGTGTGTGTGTGTGTGTGTGTGTGTGTGTGTGTGTGTGTGTGTGTGTGTGCGTGTGCGTGTGTGTGTGTGTTCAGTGTGGTTCTGACTCATTTAGAATGCAGCCAGGTAAAGAGGTAAAAAGCTTTATCCGGTCTGTAAAAACAATCTTGATAAATGGCTCCCTTGTCATTCAGTCTTTCTGGAGCTCTGTCTCTCTTTCACTCTCTTCACCAGTCCATCGGATCTCTGCTCTTTCACAGGCAGAGTTGTGAAACGCATTTCCTTAACATGTGTAATGAGGGACATACAAACACAAAGGGACAGATAGGTGAGACAGAGGAGGGAGGGTTAGTGATGTGAACCGTTCTCACGTCTTGATTTTGACTTTTGAGTATAATATATATTTATTGATATATACATAATGTCATATATTTCAGCATTGTACAAGAGATCTGTTTCGACATAAAAATGAACATATTATAAGAGGTAAATTAACAATGAAAGATTAGACAAAGGAAAACATACTGAGAACTATTTTTTGTTGTTATTATTTTCAATGTAATTTAAAACTACATTTTATTATAACACTTCACTTTTGAATTTGAATCTAGAGCATAGAATTTCACAGAATTAGTGGCCATTGCAGCCTTGGGGGTGACTTTTATGTTATTATGAGTTTTAGTTAATTATGTGGTGGGACAAATTAAATTATGACAGGCTCAGACATAATAGAAATAATAATCATCATTTTTATGATTATTATTGTCAATATTATGATAGAGCACCTGTCAAAACACAGTTTCAATGTGCTTTACATATTAAAACTGAAGAATTGAGGGCAAACAATACAGTTAAAATCTTCGACAGCATTAGACAACAATAGTAGCACAAATATAAGAATAAGAAATGTTAGAGATGATAAAAGAGTGAAACAAACAAAATAAAGTAAAACATTATAAAATTATCAAAACAGTCAGTAAGAGCAGAGTTGGATCAAAAGTAAATAGATAAATAAAAATAAAAAGTAGTAATGTCTGCATAATGCATACACTGGAGCTTTATGTTGAGCAGGAGTTGATATTTAATCCAGTTAGGCATCTTAAGTAGGTACAAAGTATATCAAGTATAGAAAGGTTTAAAATGCAATAGTTAAAAACCATGTAAAAGTGAGAACCAGCAGGAAAAGTGTTAATCAGCAGCTGTAACCCTCTTGATTCACACTGTTGTAGTTGGTCTTCAACAATACCTGCCACTCAACTGATTCATGTTTTGATGAAAGTAGCACCTATCCACAAAGGAGAGGTCGGAAGTAAAAGAAGACAGGGGGGAGGAGGGGGGGGGTCCTTCACCTCCTCTGCCCTGCTGCTCAAATACGACCGGCGTGACCTCCTTTTGCAAACAAAAACCTCAGCTAGTTGTGTGCTCGAAAGAGACAGAGCATGCCCTATGGTGTAGGTTTTGCAAATCACTCAACCGGTGGATGCGTATCTGTTTGCAGGCCTTCGTTTATGTGTGAGTGCATGAAATTGCTCTTGGGTCTCAAGTGGGTTAAAGTGCTGCAGCCTCTCCCCTCTGTTTACCTTCTCCAGTTGTCCGAGACCATTAACTAATAAGGTGACATGTTTGTCCATGCAGAGCTGTGCACTTGACCGGTCATGACACACACATACACACACACACACACACACACACAAATACACAGCTTGGCCTAGCACTGCAATTGACATCAATCAGTTGAGGCCTATAGCAAATACATGGCCAGCCGTTCATTCACTCTGCTCCACATATGACTTCCAGCTCTAGGATTTCTTTCCATAAACACTGGATTCAGTCATGTGTCATGTGTCATGTGTGTGTAATGATCTGTGCTGTACATAACAGTGTCATGAGGCAAATATGTCCTCAGAAGATTACCAATCCCCTCGAGGTGGAAAAAAAGACATGGACCATAGTGTCGGAGATTTTTTATGAAACCTGTTGATGCAGTGTCTGTGTGTGTCTGTGTGTGTGTGTGTATGTGTGTTTTGTTTCCTCTTTAGGACCTTTTCCATTATAAACACTGACCTTTCCCAGTCCTATTGAGGCAAAACGTCATTTCTGAAGTCCAGGTTAAGGTTAGGGATGGTTAGGTTAGGAAAGTTAAACTGTGTGTTGATGCAAAATCATGTGTGTGTGCGTGTGTTTGTGAGTGTGTTTATGTGGCTCCGGACAAGACTGAGCAGGTAAGCACAGCCACGACCTTTGCACACACACACACACACACACACACACACTTTTGTGTCAACATACAGTTTCACTTTGCAGTCGTCCCTCCTTTACTGTGTATTCCAGCCCACTGTGATTGGTTGATACATATTTGCTTCATATCAGTCGTTTGTCCTCACTTTAAACTTCACGACTCCCCTCAGTGTCAAATTATATAATGGGACACACTGCTTGGTCTGATTGAAGCACTTTCTGTTGCAAGGGCATATGTGTGTGTGTGTGTGTGTGTGTGTGTGTGTGTGTGTGTGTGTGTGTGTGTGTGTGTGTGTGTGTGTGTGTGTGTGTGTGTGGGTGTGTTCAGCTAACCTTCCTTGCTAGAAGAGAAAATAGGCACAGACATGCATTTTGGCTGCGAGGCCTGCAGAGACTGAGCTAGCTCCTATTTGTTCTGTCATTTTCCACACACTGAAAGCTCTGGAACACACGTCGCTGTGCACACACTCACATAATAGTGTGATGACGTCATCACATGGCCCGTGGCAGATTAATGGTTTGCGCCTGAAGCAAGAAAAAGGGTCTGACTCTTTCACTATTGCATCTTTGACAGCCTTGACACGCCTCTGGGGATTTAAAGAGGCAGGACTTCCTCTGTGTCCACTGACACACACATCAACTATGGATCAGTGTTTACTGTTTCTATAACCTGTTTCTATTCACCCCACTGAAAACAGATGACAAACGCTTTACTCACATCCTCTTCAGTCAAACACAGTCACCCCCTCTCCCTCAGACTAGCTGTCTTTTTGCTGAACACAGTGACAACACAGGTGGAAAACCACTATGTTTGAGGCATTATTGGCAGAAGATGAATGGGTTAGGGTTAGGGTTAGGGTTCGTGCACTGATTTGCGGTGAAAAGTATTTCTAAGAACTTAAAAACAGGACGGGCCGACTGACTCACCAGCCACCGGACGAACTTATCTCGTCTGAACAGCACCTATACACTGTGTGGATGTGAGAGAAGAACAGATGACGGGGGGGGGAGGGGAGATAAGAAAGAGAAGAGATGATTTCAGAGAACTGTAGCTTGTTGTTTTGGTGCCATCGTCTCTGCCAGGAAATGCTGAGCTGTACTCTTCTCTGTCTGATCACAGCAGCAAGCACCATTTACCATAAATACATTGTGTATCATTAAATTAGAAGTCTAAAGTAGGGGCATAGTTTTTATTCACTCTGCATCCACATGAAACATGTTTAAATAAATGCGGGTTTGATTATTAACCTAAACCTAAACCTAAACCTAAACCTAAACCTAACCTTAACCTTAACCTCAACCTTAACCTTAACCTTAACCTTAACCTTAACCTAACCTTACTCTAACCTAACCTTACCCTTACCCTTACCCTTACCCTATCCTAAACCTAAACCTGAACATAAACCTGACCTTACTCCAACCTTAAACATGTTAAAGTTAACGTTATACATCATGGCAACTTGCCTTTTGTCCCCATAAGTCCTCATAATGTGACTGTGTTTAGGTTCTCTGCAACATAAATAACACACACACACACACACACACACACACACACACACTCACCAGTGCCAGTCAGTGGGGAATTATCTGTAGCATTCCGGTGTCACGGGGTAGACGATCAGCAGAGAGGAAGAGGCATTCCTCTGATTCCTAAACCAGCTAGCATCATGTAGGACTCAGCTGGTCACACTGGGAGCTGTTAGATGAGCTTGAATGAGGATGAGAAACCTTGTGTAACTATAAAAGTATCAGGTAACTGAGCTCAACATAACGCTGTGTTTGTGTGCTTGTATAGTTTTGTGCTGTTGTATATAGTTTACCTGCTGGTGTTTGTAACTTACTCTCTGGCTTTCAGCTTGGACTAAATCGTTATTACTTAACATTTTTAAATAATAATCAAAATGTTGCCTCATGCCCTGCAGTTTTATTGCTGTGCTACTTTGAGAGTTGTGTGCTACAACAACGTTTGACTAGCATTTTTTCCACCTCATACACTCGCAAAAATAGAAACAAACCACAAATGGGATCTAAAAGATGTCTTGTTTCTGTCACAGTCATTTTCTCTGTGGCCGGCAGTAATAACAATCTTTCATAAGATTGATCTTGTTTTTCCAGATGACAACCGTAGATTATTTGGCTTTGAGGAGAATGTAAAGTGACCGTTTTCCACCCAATGCCACAGCATCTGTTGCTTGTGCTTCTACAAAAGGGAAAATTTACCTCAGGAGTTGCTCAAGGGCAATTTGAATGCACTTGGATGTGTTATCCTCAATTAGCTATTTTGGAACAGTGCGTCATGTAACTCTTGCTATCAGGCTAATGCAAACCTGCCACTAGGGCACAGAACTGTAATGATCTATGCAATATTTCTTTCTTAATGCTGATCTGCATTATTACTGTGTGAGTTAAAGGTCCAGTGTGTAAGAAATTTTATATAAAATAATGTTTTCACTAGTTCATAATCATCTAAATCGTACAAATTGTGGTTTTCTTTACCCTCGAACCCCTATATGTTTAAATACTTTGTATTTACATTAAGAGCGGGTCCTCTCTACAGAGGCCCTCGTGTTTTTACAGTAGCCCAAACTGGACAAACTAAACTCCTTTTGAGTTTCTCTGACAACTGAAGGCTACCACAGGTTCTCTTTCATGTTTTTGGAAGGGGAGGGTGAGGTGAGGGGTGTTCGGCTGCAACATGCAACGTCACCACTAGATGTCACTAAATTCTACACACTGAACCTTTAAGACTTTTGAATGGGTGGTGCTACATCTGTTGATGTCAGTTTCTCTTGACGTTAGAGGAGACTTTACTCATTTGTTCTTCTTTTCTCCATTTACAGTGAGATCCGCCAGCGCTCGAGCAAGAAGAACAGACAGAGAGGGATCTGGCATCACCAGTCCCAGTGAGTCCACTGGTATTTTCATCTATCCATTCATCCCTCCCTCCCCACATACAGCACATCATCAGCCTTTTAAATTCAGGGATACATACACTGCCTTGTCCAGCTTCCATGTTATCACTCTCCAACCCTGTTAAGCGTTATGTAAATCAGAGAGATTGACCTTCAGCAGAGAGAAGAGGTTACTCTGAAGGCAGAGCTGGCACCGTTTCCTGTCCATATAATAAGTGATGGCAGGTAAACAGCAGATAAGCGATGCAGTGATAACGAGTTTCAGAGACCGTCCTACAATGACATTTTTTTGCAATATTTGCAAATTTTTCTATCATCACATTTTCCTGATCCCATCAGGTTTTGTTTAATTTGTAATTTCACAACATACATAAAAAAACAAGTGGCTGGAAACATGTGCAGTTCTGTGTTTTGCGAATGCACATCTGAACGTGTGTTTGCATGTGTGTGTGCATGCGTGTGTGTGTGTGTGTGTGTGTGTGTGTGTGTGTGTGTGTGTGTGTGTGTGTGTGTGTGTGTGTGTGTTGGCAAATAGGCTGAAGCTGTGGCTGAGGTTCACCACTGAAGCATCTTGCAGTGAGAAGAGCCAACACTGTCTGCAGCATCAGCATAAAGAGGGGAGGGAGAGAGGATGCACACTGAAACACATACACGCACACACAATAGTCTTTGCATAGTTGAGGGCACAAACACACAATGAGTGTGTCTTTGTGTCGTGCCGTGGCCCATTTCTCGAAGTATTTAAAAGCTGTGACTGGCAATATGAGCTTGTTTCCTTTTGTGTTTACTTTGACACCTTCAACCAAAATGCACGAGCATCCGAGGAAGATAAGCAAATGTATCTCTGATTGTGAGATGATAATCTCTTGTGAAACAGGATACTGGTTCCATTTATGTATTATTAGTCCTTGCAAAGTTGGGCATTAGTCCTTGTATTTGTCCCTCAGAGAGCTGACAGCCCATGAGACAGAAAACACATTCTGACAGCAACACGAGTGTAGTCAGTACAGGACCTCCTTTGCAAAATAGTTTCATATGTGCCCTCTCAGTTTTGGGTGTTTATCTTTTTGCTCAAACTAAAACTTGTGAAGCAAACTCATTTGATTCTAAGTGAAACATGTTCTGAATCTACCAAAGCATCTGGAGAAAGACGAGTGAAGCAGAAATGCTCTTTTGTTGTTCGTACAAATCTGTCCCTGCACGCTTTCAAAAACTTGTCATCACTGTGACTCTACATTATTTTCCTCTTATATCATTTCTACTTATGTGTGTGTTTGTGTGTAAAACTGTAGAATGTCTTCTAAACTGGAATGAGATACAGGCAAAAGCTTTGTGAAGACAAACATTCACATGCAAACAAAAGAATGCCAACAGACAGAAAACACACATAGATACAGAAATGTATTACTGCACACACACACACACACACACACACACACACACACACACACACACACACACACACACACACACACACACACACAGACACACAGGTCTTGGGGGAAGTGCTTAGGGCTGAGGATGAGGCCCTGCTTGTCAGCAGACCTCCCTGACATTGATTCAGTCGCCACAGGGCATGTGTGTCCATGTGTGTGTGTGTGTGTGTGTGCGTGTGTGCGTGCGGGAGATGCCCATACAAAACATCTGCCAACAGGGCAGATTTACGAGTCTGGCGGGTGTTTGGGAGGATGCTTTACTGTAACCTCAACTCATGCACACACAAACACACACAGATACCCACACTGTGTCTATTGTTAATTTGTGTGTGGTTAATTCCTATCTGGGAGTCAGCAGATCCTGCTGTCACAAACACACACACACACACACACATACACACACACACACACACTCTTCATCATCTCACCATCAGTTTTACATATTTCGGCCATAGGGGGCCGCCAAAGTGTGAACTTCCCTGATTTCATCACCCAGTGCATCTGATGGTTTTAATTACAGCATTAATGGAGATATATCTAGAATGGCCCTCAGAGAGCACATACATCCACCAAGGCCAAACAGTCCCCTCATGAAACCATATTTAAATTCACTAGATCCAGGTTTTAATTGGAACCTGCACCAAATTGTACAGAAATCAATGAAAATCTTGCAAAATGCCCTATATCACAATGTTGAAGAAAGTGAAGAAACATTTCTTGATCCAGA
The DNA here is from genome assembly GCF_009819705.1 of Hippoglossus hippoglossus. Taxonomy (NCBI): domain Eukaryota; kingdom Metazoa; phylum Chordata; class Actinopteri; order Pleuronectiformes; family Pleuronectidae; genus Hippoglossus; species Hippoglossus hippoglossus. Next base: position 16,041,527 of record NC_047158.1, read on the forward strand.
TCCGCACCAAACGTCAATGGGTTCTTCCATGGATCATATCCCGCCCCTCCACAAGATTCCATGGAAATTGGTTGAGAAATCCTGCTAACAGACAAACAAACGCAGACAAACACATAACCTCCTTAGCCGAGGTTATTACAGTGAACATTTAGACAACATTGTATATAAATGGAAAACAAGCACATTTAAAACAGACACTAAACACTTAGATGACTACACAAATACAGGTCAACGTGCGACAGGTCAGTGGAGCAGCGGTGGGTTGAACACGAGAGCAGACTTGACATGTCCGAGTGTGTTTGATCTCTCTATCGTAGCTGAGACGCTCGCCGCGCGACCTCTGAGCCCTGGCGCGGCGCGAGGGAAGCGCCAGGCGTTGGAGGTCATCTGAATTTCCTGAACTCAGAGACTGCTCCAGACCAAGCATGATTTAGAGCGAGGACGGGGAGGGGGGGGTTCACTAACCTTTCGAGAGCAGTTTTCTTTTGTCTTTCTCTTTTTGTCTTCCAGTTATTCGTGACTGGCCTGTGAGGACATTTCTGGGAAGTGTGTGTTAGTAGAAGTTCTCCCTTTCTTGCGTCCCACATGGTTTTTGCATTGTCAGGACTATCATCCTTTCACACGTGTACAAAGGCAGAGCTGTGTTTGTGAGCTGTGTCTGTGAGCTGTGTCTGTGAGCTGTGTACGGTGAGGACGTCTAAGGCCACAGTTTTGGGAATGTCTCTCGCACCAGCTTGACAAGTATCGGTGGGTATCGAATGAATCAAGGCCGCAGCGCACACACTCAAGCACCAGTGCGAGTAAGCTGGCAGAAGGTTTTGCAAGTACAGCGGGCTATTTTGGTCCGTGCATGTCACATGGTGGAGCTAATGGTTTCTATTTTCAAGATACAATGCTGCTTCAGTCTCTTGGTCCCATCTGAAGAAAGAGGGAGAAATAAAGAAAGAGGGAGAGAAGCGGCAAACGCAACATATGATCGGCACATGGGGGATGTCGTAATTCTGAATTCATTAGCAAGGCACACTGAAGGAATCAAGAGGGAGGGAGGGAAGGAGAGCCAGAGAGGAAAGAGAGAGTAAGAAGAGGAAAAGAGGGAGAGGGAGAGAGGGACGAGAGAAAGGGAAGTCCAAAAAAAGACAGAGAGAGAGAGAGGGAGAGAGAGAAAAAGAGAGAGAGAGAGAGAGAGAGAGAGAGAGAGAGAGACAGAAAGAGAGAGTCAAAGAGCAGACACTACATGTGGCTGTGGAGGGAGTGCTCTGGTTATGGAGGGGGACAAATTCTCAGGTAAGACCAACTGTCAGCCCAGATGAGGACGAGCTTCTCTGCTGAATGGAAAACAACAGCGTAGTTTTCTAGGTTCCTCACTGTGATCGAGTGACTTTTTCTATGAGAGCCTGCCTCTGTTTTCCCCTCCATGGTATTTTCCACTCTCTCATTCTGTCCTGTTTGCTGACTGCATGTTTTCTTTGGGGTTCTGGAGCTGGGAGCTCTGCGGGGCTTGTACGGCAGCTTAGCGGACTTGTTTTGGTTTATCTGCCCGTGGTGTTTGCCAGTTCTTTTTTCCTGTTTCTCCAGTTTGTGCCCACCATCTCCACCCCTTCCATCCCATCGTTTTCCTGTTAAATGCGTGGTGGTTGATCAGTCGCCCCGCCTGTCTGCCTGTCTCTCCCAACTTGCATTTCAATATTCGCTGCAACATAATGTGTGTTTTAGGAAGACAAAAGCTTTCTGGAGAGAGAAACAGATCTTATTTCGGAGACATTTCTCTCTTGCCCTTTTCTCAGTCTGCATTCTCCCATTCTTCTGTGGTGTGGAAACAGGAAAGAGCTCTGTTTGAACAGTACTACTCTTGTCCCTTGTGGCTCTGATCCCTCTTCGGCCATCAGTCACTCCCTCCTTTAGCCAACAGGACAGACCGAGCCCTGCCTCAGTCCCCTATAACAAAGCTGAGCAAACTTTTCAATATAATATCCTTCCTTTTTTCATTTTTACAATTTACCACAACTGCATGCATATAGAGCTGATAAGAGTTTGTGTGTGTGTGTGTGTGTGTTGCACATCATGCTAAAGTCATCAGTGAGGCGATGCAGTCTGCTTCTTAGTGGTATTTTTATGGGTGTTAGTGTGACTTGTAAAAAAGCTCATTGGCATGAAAAAAAAAACTTTGTTGGCGTGAAAATGGCGAAGTGGCTGCAGCAGCATGTGCATGTGTGTGTCTGTGCATGTGTGTACCTGTATATGTGGTTGTAGGTTGTTGGACCCACATGTTGCGTGAGATCTGGATGTGAACTCTTTAGTGTGTGTGTGTGTCTCACCCACTCTCTCTCGCGCGCGCGTTCATATTGTGGCCCCTTGTCTCCAGGTGCTTCCTCCAGGGAGCAGTAACCGCTTCAGCAGGACATACTTTGTGTATGTTTCAGTTTTGTGCGAATTTTCACTGGGGTACTTAGCACGTTGTAGTGTGTGGTGTAGTGTGTTGAACGTGTCTCTGTGTGCATATGGTCCTTCTCGGCCAGCGGGTTCGTCCAGGAGTCACCGTCTGCCGTAGCATCCATGCACACCAGCTAATCACAGGCCAGACTGACAGCAGGGTCATCCTTTTCCATCGTCAACAATCTCTTAACAACTCAACTCTTCCAGGAGCCCCTCTTCTCCTCACACATGTATCACTCTAACATGACTAACGGGAACTTACTCTGCACCTTTGATGTATTATTTTTTATTGAAAGGACAGTACAAAATAAATAGATGAATAAATAAAAATAAGATCAAAAAATTCAAAAGAACTGACAGGACAGTAAGCATGACATGGGGAGAGAAAGTGGGGGAAGACACATAGCAAAGGGCCGGGTCAGAGCAGGAGAGCTCAAGCCTTCGTATGCTGGACGGCGGCTCGACCAGGAGAGCTCGCAGGTGTCCCCCTGATCTCCCACACGTTTTGAATAGGGTTTAGAACTAAGCACTTACTTCAAGGTTTACCTACTGTAATGAAGCTTGAGTGTTGTCCCTGAAGGCCAAGCTAAGGAATCCTCCTCATTACTCAGTTGCATTTATTGGCTTCTACTGACTCACATGTCGTAATATTTCCGTGTCATCTGGACGTGAGCACCTCCCGTCTTCGTTGTCCAAATCGATTCACTTCACTTCTCGCTGATGTTCCTCTTGTTGATGCTGATTTGCGAGACTCTCCTCGTCCTTCCCACATGAATCAACAGAGACGATGCTGACAATGGAAATAATTATGTCCATCATCCACACAGAGACTGTGACTAAAGGGGCTGACGTGTCCCATTCTGTCCAGTCATAGGGAGGTCAGCTGATGATGTTTGATGAAGGTCTGTGAGACACAGCCACAGTCAGCCCCCGTTGAAATGTCAAGCTCATGACTTGTAGCGTAGCCTCAACAAACTACCTCAAACCAACCTTTTAATAAATTCAGTGAAAGTCGTGTTGAGTTTGTGCAAAAAAAGTTTGATATGTAGCATATACTTCCCCCAGCAGGTGGGGCTGCTGAGTTGAGTAAATCCCTTTTCTCACAGTTGAGAAACCTCAGTCAAGGCAGCAAGTGTTATTGTGCTGTTTCTCCTGTTATTGTCTTCGTCACACCCTACTTGTCATGAATATCGACCTGTATGGATTTCAAAAAGAGGAAATTTATTGAAGGATACGGTGGCCATGTTCCTTCCTGGTGAAACGCCATTGGTGTTGTGGGGTCAGTTGCCATGGCAGTGTGCTGAGCAGAACAATGTGCATGTGCAAGGGGGAACGACGAGGATGGCGATCACAATGCTGGCTTGTTGACGCACTACACGGGATTATGACCCAGCGGAGAGAGGGAGTGGAGGCGGGATGGGGATGGAGAGAGAGAGAGAGAGAGAGAGGCCTTATGAGAATCATCTCTGATGAAGGGCAGCTGCTCTCTCTATTGACTCAGCCATTCAACCACATGCATGAGGGAAAACACACACACGTTGTGCAGATGGTCGAGATACTTGCTCACACATACAGACCTCGCTCGCTGCAAAGAACTAAGCAAAAGTAATTGAGGGGGTATGCCAGTGTGTGTGTGTGTGTGTGTGTGTGTGTGTGTGCGTGCACTTCAGTGGAGCCATATTTCCGACAGGTGCTGTATTTGATTAAAGTTAGCACAGCCTGGCTGAGTGCCGCTGTTTGGTGGTTGAGGGCAGCTGCTGTCACTACAGCTGTGCATATACTTTAGAGGAAGCGACTTCACCAAGTGCGCTCTGGGGCCACATGAGGGGGATTTCGTGTGTGTGTGTGTGTGTGTGTGTGTGTGTGTGTGTGTGTGTGTGTGTGTGTGTGTGTGTGTGTGTGTGTGTGTGTGTCATATTGTGAAACTGTCTGACCTTTTCTAACACTCTTTCACATTCACTCTTACATTAGGGCCGTGTTATATACGTGAACTCATACCCTCGCCACCTTCATGTGCAAGTGTTCACTTCTCTTTTGTCAAACATCTCATTACATATTGGACTGTCAGAGACTTCATTCATTCCCCCATTAAGCTAAAAGTAAAGTACTGTGCCGTAGTGAAAGTCAGACTCTTTTCAGGTGCTGTTTACATTACCAGTGCTGCTGACTCCATTAGTCATGCTAACGCTGCACTCTCTGTCTCTTTCTCCTCCGCACAGTACGGAGAAAGTTTCCTTGTTTCCACGAGGGGCTCAGTGTCACTTTCTCTCTTTCTCTCTTTCTCTTTTTCACTCTCTCCTCTTTCCTGCAGAGAGCTGTCACACGTCCCCTGGTCTTTCCCCTCTTTTTCTTGTCTTGTCCGTCTCCTGAGTCAGGTAAAGCAGCTTATTGTGGGGGTTGCCATGTAAACAGAGCTGCGGTAACCAGCCAGTCACATCCAAAATATATACACGTGAACAGATGAACGCACGCGATCGACGTAAGCGTTGCACATACTTGCCAGAGCAAAACGCACACGGATTTTGACCTCTTCCAGATGTCTTCTTTGATACAGCCTGACTCGTGGGTGAGTTGCATCACGGCCAACAAAGCTTTTGTTGTTTAAGGATGAATCCAGCAGGAAGCTGGAGATTCCTCTGCTGCTGGGACCGATCATCATTAAATAACAATGAAATGAAACACTGGTCATCATTCATGATACAAATCTGCCACATTCTGTTCAATAAAATGTCACTAAGATGCTGAACTTCTTTACAATTTTTTATAATCACCCTCTGAAAACCTATTTTTATAAACTGGTGCTTAGATTATATAACTCAATAGGTTTTATTCATTATTTTCTTTATTTTGGCCATCTGCATCGTATCTGGTGTTAAAAACGGAATTAAATCTTCAGGGACATTCCAGGCTAACAGCTTTAAGTGGAAAATCAACCATGATTACCTCACTATAACATCATTACTTAATGGCGGAGTTTTCATTATCACGTGCTGTAATCGTGAATAAAAGAGTTCAGGTGAATCCATGCATCTCATAGCCCGGTGAAACCTTTCTTGGAGCTGCATCTCATATTCCAGACATTTCAGGATATTTGTCCACTGGCACATAGGCCAGACTAAATGGGAGGGGGCCAACTGGCGCCTTCGTATGTGGATGACTTTGTGTGTGTGTGTGTGTGTGTGTGTGTGTGTGTGTGTGTGTGTGTGTGCACATATTTGTGCACGTGGTGATCGACTGCTGACATTTGCCGCCCTGGCCCTTGTTGCCCTGGCACTGCCCTAGCAACTGCTACGCTGGCCTTGCATCCATTTATATAAGTAGCACACTGCTCCTCTCATGTTTTAGGTCTCAGCAGTGCAGCACCCACATTTGAGTGGTGGTGGTGGTCTGGGTTTCTTTAAGCAGTAGGCGGCTGTCTCTGTCTCTCATCATGCACACTGCAGTGCAACCTAACACCAGCAGCTGCCTATTCAAATACATTACAATACACTCACTCGCAGGAAATGTGGGGCACCAACAGATTTATGATCTGGATTGGACACAAGAACAGTTATTGACGATTTTGTCAGCTAATATTTAGAATGATGTTAAAATATCCTCATAATTAATTAAATTATGATGAACAGTGGTGGAGGAAGTACTTAAACAACTCGCTTAAAGGTCCAGTGTGTACGATTTTGGTGAAAGGGATCTATTTGCAGAAATTAACTAAAAAATAATCCCAATGATGTTTTCACTAGTGTGACTCATCTAAATTGTACAAATTGTTGTTTTGTTTATCATAGAATGGCCCCTTTATATTTAAATACGTACAAAGGGGAAGAGTTTGATTTATTATTAGTGAATTCCTCCTCCCGTTCTGCCAGATTGCAGATAACAATGCCACAGCAATAAAGTTTACTCAAAAGAAAAGCTGGTGAAGTGGAATAAACACAACGAGAAGCTAAACATTTAGATACTAATATATGCAACAGTCACACATTTCAACCTTTACATATCATATCCAAGGCCTGTGTTGTGCTAATGTCCTGAATGTGAGTGCAGTGCATGATCACCATGATATGAATAAAATTCTTCACAGAGCGGGGCAAAGAAAAATATCCCATGCAGTCTTTTCCCAGTGTGACAGTTGTTACAGTAGATTGGATTAGCACTGTCTGGGCTTGCTGGGGCTTGCGAGGATATGCAGTGGAAGGAAGTGAGCTTCTCCCTCTCTCTCTCCCTCTCTCTCGCTCTGTGTGTTTGTGTTGTGTGTGTGCGTGTGTGTGTGTGTGTGTGTGTGTGTGTGTGTGTGTGTACGTGTGTGTCTGGGTGTGTGATGTTCGGTTCAAATTGTTGGGTGCTGCCCTGAATGCATGTGTTGCTTGCCTCAGTGTAGGCATCTGCTGCACACATACTTGTTGTCTGTGTGTGTGTGTTCCTCTACTTATACCTTTGTCAGGACCATTTTAAGCATAGTCCCTACAGATTGAGGACATTTTTGGAAAGTGAGGACATTTTGGCCGGTCCTCACTTCTTCAAAGGGCTGTAGGACTTATATGGTTATAGGGTTAGAATTAGGTTTAGGTTAGGGTTAGGTTGAGGCATTTAGTTTGGATGGTTAAGGTTAGGGTAAGGGGATACAGGGAATACATTGTGCCAATGAGTGTCCTCACTAAGATAGAAGTACAAATTTGTGTGTGTGTGTGTGTGTGTGTGTGTGTGTGTGTGTGTGTGTGTGTGTGTGTGTGTGTGTGTGTGTGTGTGTGTGTGCGTGCGTGTGTGCGTGTGCGTGTTGGTTTGAAAATGACTATGTGCCAGGGAGCGGAGGAATCTGACACACATGTGTTGGGCAGGACGCGCTGTGTGGGATCAGGGTGTGTCTGGGGCAGGATTCTCCCCATGTCTCCATCTTTATCTGTTTCCAGATCACATTACTGTAGCCCACTGTTGCCCGTAGCGACGTGTTTTATCTATACGTGCAATGCTGACCTCTGCTGGAGGAAGTGGCACAGTGTCAGATATGGTGGGTTGTATGCAGGTTGGTCTTTTGAGTGAGGGATAAACAATCTGCTGTCGTCATGAACACTGAACTACGCAGTCGCCCTGCAACGTAATGTTCTGACATAGGTGACAACAAAAAGAACACCTTGCCCTCAGATAAACAACAAACAAATAAGTTATACAAGTTACATGTACTTAATTATGGCCTCATAGCCACCTGCCCCGGTGTTTAAAATGTCCAGGCACAGGCCCAGTCTTCATGTAAACACAGAATATTTATCGATGATTAAAGTGCTTGCTCACACATATCGTGGGTTACATATTTTGGACCAGGGCTTGGTACAGTAAAACCTCATATTTACTTTGAAAAGTGTGTGTTGTAGAGTGTGTGTTTGCACTCTGCAGCACATCTGTGTTTATGATCGCTGAGCACACCTAAATGAACGGAAAACACACGATCTGATTCCAATGTAAGCATCAAATTGGCGGTGAGCTCTCAAGACATGCAAGATAAATGACACATTGGACAACAGCTATTAAAGATAATTTTATTTCATGTGTCTTCTAATTTTCTTCCTCATGTGTTGTTTTCTCACGTATCTTCGCTGTTACGAGCCTTGTGAGCTGCTGATAAATGGGTCATTTTGGTGCAGCGGCCAATAGCAGCAGGTTTTTTTTCTTCTTCTTGTTGCCTTTGGCCTGTGGCTGATAAAGTCTGAATATGGCTTCGTTGCCTCAAGGTAACTTCTCATTGGGTAATTCCAGTTCTCGCACAGATTGAGAATGAAAGTGGCTTCACAGCGCGGGTCACACACATGAGTGTTTTGGTCAGAAGATTCAAGAAGCAACGAGTCACAAACTCACAGATATTTCCCAGCTGCCACATCCTTCTTACTTTTTTCACTCAAGCACACACACCACACACAAACAAACCACACACACTGACCATCGCCATGTTCCTCCGCCCCCACACACAGGGGCTCATTCACATGGTCATTAAGTCATTAGGCTACTTATTTATTGATGTCTGCCTCCAGAGCGACTGAGCATGTCAGACCATCTACTAAACGCCTGCATGAGCTTGTCCTGACCATATTAGTCCATAGAACGATTCTGTTTCCACTCCGGATTTATTTTGCTATTCGCTGTAACTGTTCCCTCCATCTACTTTAAGATAAGACCATATGGCGACATGCCTTGTTTTCTAGTCTGTGCATTGATGTATGTGCTCATAGGATGCTGATGTCGACTTGTTCAACAAAGTAAGGCCTGAAACATCTTAGTAATAGGCGATCTGTGTTTCATTAGTTTCTGTGTTTCTTTAGTGTGTGTGTGTGTGTGAGTGTGTGTGTGTGAGTCATGTGACTGAGCTTACAGGAAGTGTGTTCAAATGTTAGCATGCGTATAATTTGACTGACCCATGGCAAAAAAAGAGAGAGCTTTCATAGAAAGGAGCCAGTCTGAGAGGACGGCTACAGAAGAGGAGGGAGGGAGGGAGGGAAGGGCGGAGTGGGGGAGGGTTGGGGGACAGTGAGCTGAAGGGAGAGAGGGAGGAAAGAGGAGGGCGGGTGGGGGGTTGTCATCGCTGGCTCATTCCAAGCTCTGGAAGTTGAGAAGGAGGAGAAGAGAAAAAATAAGTTTCAGCGTTCAGAGACAGGAGAGAAAGGGAGAGGGTTTGGATCAGTGAGCTGCTCAATCCTTTTTTACTTCCCTCCCCTCCTCTCTCTTTCACGGGTCTCCTAATTTGGGATTTGTTTAAAAAGCGGGACTGCGCCTGAGGAAGACTTTTCCTTGCTGGGGAAAGGGAACCCTGCTCCCTCTTCTCTTGCATTACACACACACACACACACACACCTTCTCCCCAAAATGTCTGATTCCACTGTCAACGCTCACTTGGAAGGGATCATATCAGACTTTGAAGGTCAGTTTCTCGTGCTGCTTTTCCTCTTCTTCTCCTCGCTCCGTGGTGTGAGGCACTCTTTAACCCCGCCGTGAGGACACTATAGATGGTTTCCACATGTTTTATTGGAGCCGAGTTGATCTGGAAAAAAAGAAAACGGAGAGGGAGAAGGTTTTCGTTGACGTCTGTGGTGAGCTGTGGTGTTTTGAAAGGGAAATGGCGCTCCAAGTGTTGCTTTTTATGGCTCTTTAACTTTTGTTGGCGACGCATGGGTGTGTGTGTCTGTTATTGTTGTCATGTATGTAGTTTGAGTTTAAGTTTTGGCTGCATGTGCCAAAAAGGGAAAACTGCTTTCAGAGGGAAATGTGCAACTGATTTGGCCTCTCCTCACAGCAGCCTGCATCACATAGTTTGTTTGTGTGCTGGGCACTCAGGAGACTGCAATACAGCTGTGAGGGGAACACCTGGCCCACCTCCCACCTCCCCCCTCCGTTCCCTCTTCTCCTCTTCCTATTCATCTCTCTGCCCCTGGCCCACAGATTCCCCCTGTCATCCCTCTCCTCCCACTCCTCTTCCTCCTCCTCCTCCCAAGTCCTCGTCCTCTGGCCGTGCTTCCCCCTTTCCTCTCTCAGCAGCTCGTCCATCCTCGGCCTCTCCTCCCTCGGCCTCCCTGCTGGTGGTGGAGGAGGAGGGTGGGTGGGGCGCGGTGGGGAGGTTGACAGGCTGACACCTCTCCCCGCAAACCTGTCTGTCCATCTGATTCGCTGTCTCCTGCCTCTCACAAACACATAGCCATTAGGAACGCATCCACACTTGTCCGGAGCTGCTCCTCCGTCAACACCAGTTTGTCTGTGGTATGTATGCGTGGTGAATCCCCTCTCTGCCTCCCTCTCTCCTCTTGTCTTACAGTTTTTAAACCGCCCGCTTACGCAATGAAACGGAGCAGAAAGATAAGTGGCATTCAGAGAAGAGAGGCAACAGAAAAGGGGGCGAAGAAGTGCGCTCTGCCCGTCCCTCCTCATGTGTAACACCAGCATAATGGGCGACTGTTGTGATTGTCAGGGGGTATGTGTTGGGCTGAGTGTGTGTGGTAATACCTTTGTGACAGCCCCCCTGTGATCTATGGCCCTGCCTGGCAGAGATGCAGCAGTGCTGTGAGAGCCCGGGCAACAGGAGCCAGGATTTTAGGGTTGGAAAGTCAATAATTACACGTACTCATGTTACTGTAGCTGAGTTGGTTTGCCGTGAGCTTTTTGTTTGACTTCAAATACGAATTCCCCTCTTGATATTTAAAGAGAATGAAGCCTTCCAGATCAAATTTGCTTCAAAAAGAAGCATTCTTTCAATGAAAAGAAGAACAACACCTTGTACGTCGCTGGGTTTTTTCAATGGGCCTTATCACAACCGAGTAAATGTTACATCCCAAAACATCTGTTTGTGGCCTACTTCATGTTTACCCTTTAGTTGATCATGACAGTTAATATGAAAACGCTTGTAATTTTCTGAAATGAAGCATAAATAATTCTTCCTCTTACAAAGGAACACATGTCTAGAAAGAACCAACACAGTACACTCAGGGGTTTCTCTGCTGCAGCCTTACTTGGTCTGGTATGACCGGTGGCTTATGTTAGCAAACTTTAGATGGACATTGTTTTGTAGTGGATGATACTGAGTCACGGCACCGAGCTGAGTGACTCTTCTCTGCTGGAGCTATACTGTCACACTATGTCTCAGCATTTACCAGGAACCCCATTGTTACCACAGTGGCTGCCAATCAGCAAAATGTACAGTCTGGGTTTAAAGGTAGAGTTGGTAAGTTGTTTCTGAAACACTTTTGATCTTAATTGCAAGTCGTGGCTATAAATAGATAAAATCTTAGGCCCTCGCAGGACTGCAATAAACACAACCAAACATTTTACTTGTCTGTCACTAACCAGCCTGCCTGCCAGCACGCGCCCTGCTGTGCTCACACTGCGCACGACCTGTACACCACTGAGGCAGAGGCGATAACCAGGAGTTGGCGAGTGAGTCAGGGAAAAGTCACGTTTGTGTATTTTCGTGGGTGGAGCTTTGGCAAATGTATCGGTTGCAAGTGTAGCCTGCTCTCGCAAAGCTTTTCCAGGCATACCGACCCTAGCTTTAATTCTAGTTAGACAAATATTTAAATCAGGTTAAATTGGGAAGATTTTGTAGTCTTTCGACTTCATATGTGAAAGACCACACCAATAGTGTTCAATAGTTCAAACTTGTTTATTTTGTACCTCAGAAGAAGGCTTATTTTCTACGGCTGAATGGCTGCGTTGTGATTTATTTAATGGTAAGGGCCGGACTGTGAATGTCTTCGGAGGAGGTCTCTGTTTATTCTGACAAAATGAGCTCCAGTCAATTTTGTGCATATATGTGGAGCCCTTACACAAGTTAAACCACACAAATGAGCCAGCAAATTACACTATAACTTTAAACCAGCGAGAAAACATTAATGAGAGAGAGGCTAACAAATGGATATTTCAATGACCAAAATGTTACGTAGCTGTCCCATGCAGTACAACAATAGATGGGGGAGCGGGAGACACCCTTATAAAACTGGAGGAACGGGTACAGAAACTTTATCAAACATTCCACATTGACAATGAAAGCCTAAACTTGTCAGGTAATACATATTGACACCGATTACTTGTTGTTATCACAGATGCATATTGGACTCTGTTACACATGAAGCTGTATAATTGGCATTTACACTTGACCATGGATCTTTCATACTATCAGTATCTTGATCAACACCCTGAAAATACACATGGTTCACACATAGAAAGTTATTAACAAATATAGTCACACCTTGAGTTTGTGAAATGATTAGAGCTCTGAAATAAAAGCACAGTGGGAATGATGCATCATTTTAGTATTGAATGTGACACTAATTTGTGCAGCATGCCGCTGTAGTCTGTACAGTGACTTTGTGAGTGGAAGGGAGAAGAGGAAGAGTTTTCCATGTAGCAGTGAGTGTATTTGCCATGTCACCACTGCCGGACACTGATTCACTGTGATTCACTGTGTCATGCTTTGCTCTGATGACGCCGGTGAGAAGCTGAGAGACACAGAAGACAGGATTCTGTTGCCTGAGGCCGATGACCTCAGCTGTGACCTCAGCTTCGCAAACACACAGATCATTGACCGAAGACACTGGACCTTCCGCTGAGCAGAACACACACACACACCCACACAGTTTCATACAGCTTCATTTTGTCCTGCTCCTTGAAAGAGATCTGTTCTCTCTTTCCTCTTGCAAACAACCCTCTGTGTGTAATGACAGACTGCAGACAGTATGCATGGTGAGGTGAAGCTTGTATTCCTGTTGAAACAAGAGTACCAACCAGCGAGTTGTGAGTGCGAGTAGTCTCCTCTGTCCCAGCTGATCTCCTTCCTTTTCCCCCTCTCTCTCTGCATGTGAAGGGCAATTGCTGGACCAGTGAGAGGAAATTCCACAGAAGCAGATTTCTGTGGTGGGTGAAAATGTCGGGGTTAGGCAGTGGAGGAGTGGAACCGAGCACAGCCCGCCCTCTTTTTTTTTTTTACAGAGCTGAATGGGGCCCGTCCTGCATGACCTGCACTCGCCAACCAATCACTGTTGTAAAAGTTTACAGTCGGAAATGAGATCAAGTTAAATTTAATCACCGGGAATGGAAAGAAAAAAAACTTAGAGCACCTTCCTGATCCCTGCAGTGCAGAGCTTCTATTGGTTTGTACTCATTTTCCACAAGTGCTTTTTAATCACTCCAATTTATCAAAAGACCACGTGGAACTTTTCACCCTGAATCACATATAGAATTAGTCATTGCAGGTTGCTGCCATACTTCCTGCTCTTTAAACGTTGGGCAGAGCGCTTCGTACAATATTAATTTTGTTGGATGAAACTCACGAATCTTAATAGTGACAATCACAGTAGGATCTGCTTTTATAAGCCAACTGCCACCTAGCTGTGGCTTTGGATTGCACCGAAACCTTTCGTTGTCAAAGAACAGAAGTATTGGAGTCAATGTGCTGTATTGATTTCAACCATTAAGTCTGAGTCTTGTGACAAAACACCACGAGGAGCCTCGCTGACAGAGCTAGAGGGAGGAAGCGTCCTCTGACAGAAGCTGATGATAACCGGGCTCAGGCGTCTGCATCCTTATCAGCACTATCAGGCTCTATGCTCACCAGGTCGGACAGGTTTCCTGCTAATGACGCCAATAGCTTTCGTGCTGCTGAGAAGCACCAAAGGGTCATTCTGAGGTAGAGCGAACACAGTGGGTCTTTGTTGGGCTTTAAAGTTACTCCTCGCTGTTTCTCTCCCTCGTTGGACACGTGGAGCGAAACCTGCCCCGATGCCAACCCCAGGCAAGATCCCAGAGTTATCAGCAGGCTCATTGATGTGGCTAAAAACAACTGGGCTGTGATGAGAGATTTTCTTTGAAACATCAAGCAGAAACCGCTTTTGCTTTCAATTAGAAATGGAAAGTTTTAATTCATAGGATTTCTGTTCTGCTTGTTTTATCCCGTGGTTGTTGTAGTAGCAGTGGTTTAATGTTACAGCGAGCACTCGTCGAGAAACTTGTATATCAGTTTACAGTGCAGCCAACATTTGTTGTTTACCCTGCTGAGGAGTTGAATGTGTAGAGCCACAATCAGCTGTATGAGCGCTAAACCCGGTGACATATTCAATGCATTTTAATAAAAGCCACCTATAGTGTTTTGTCAGTTCAGTGCTTTTAATGATGAAAAAATCTTTGGTTTTCATTCACAGACACTCAAAAGAGCTCTGATATCGATCTCACCACAATCATCTTAACTCTGGAATGGCAAACTCCTCCAGTAACAATGAGAGCTTAATTATATAGAGATATGGTTTCATTGAAAGTTTAAGGATTATACGTTTCCCTTAAGCACAAACATTCCAGAACACTGCATGTGCTGTGTTATTTCATGGACAGACAAAAAAATAGATACGTTTACATTCAGTGTTATTCAGAAAGTATACAAAAGCATTCACATCACAAACTTGATGCTTCCACAAACTTCTTATAGAAGAGTCTATGCCCCAAACGTAACCTGGGAGGTGATTGAAAACTTTCTGGGGGCATGAACTGTTGTGTGTCTTCTCACATTTAGTATTTATCACCACAATGCATTTAGTATATTCTCAAATGAAAGTTGAATATATTTTTTTATTTTATTAATTTAATCTGTAAATATAAAAAAAAAACATTTTGTCACATCTGTCACATTCATGTTAACCAGCTTACACCATCTGGTGCATTGCTGTTTCGTCACTCGTTTCCCCATTGTTGTGCAAGTGCTTCCTGTTGTGCACACGAGACAAATAAAAGAAACAAAAAATGCTGTTCAGCTAATTTAAAAACTGATCTATATTACGAGTAGAGGTCAGAAGCTTCACATGCGACCTTTAGGTTAAATCATTTGCTTTGATGGCAGATTGTGACAGCAATCATGATCTGAAAGTTGAATTACTCTCGCCAATGGTTATGTTTGTTTATTGGTTTATCTGTTTGTTAGCAGTTTTACACAAAAACTACAGGACGGATAACCACGAAACTTAAGACTGCGTTTTTAGATATTTTCCCCAATTCCCCATGGAATAGTTTATGGATCTTGATAAAGAAAATTCAGGCACGTTGAAGGGGACTGATTTCTATGAGTGTGTACATTGGGCCTTGGTGGAGGTGGACGCTCTTCTGAGGGCTATTCTAGTTTAACAGTTTGACAATCTTCCCGCTAATCCTGTCGTGATTCTGTGTTTCCCTTAACAGCTAAAGACAAAAGTCAGCACTTCATCTCGTTGACCCGTTCACTTCATCTGCCGTCATGCACAGAGAGGCACAGGGAATGTCCATGTGCTGCTCATGCACTACATGCTACACTGGAGAGCAGAGTAGCAACATCATGTGTTTTCCTGGCAGTTTAACCATGTTTCAGTGCACTACATGGATTCAGTGCAAGTCTGACAGAGTGTTAGTTGAAAAACATCATGCTCGGCTGCTATGTCTTCCTTATTTGGCAGGTTGGGTCTGCTGACTTGAGTTTACAGTGTCTCATTCAGAGCGGAGTCCAAGATGACTGCGGTTCAAAAAAAATCTTCAAAGCAGATTCGGTTTCAGTTTCAGGTCAAATGAGAGGTAAAGGGAAGGTTCACATTCGGTTCACATTGGTGCTCGTTAGTATTATCTTAGCTTGGTTGGAAGGTCTGTGATCACTGCTTCATTCATAAACACACACACACACACACACCTAATGTGTCCAGAGACGTTTACAGAGGCAGAGACCAGGCTGTGTTTGCTTTACCCTACAGCTGAGTTTAAACACACACACACGCTCACAGGGAAGTATGGAAGCACAACTGACAGCGCCTCTGTCTCCAGCGTGTCTGTGTGGACCTCAATGTGTCGGGCCTTTCTGTCACCACAGAGCAGGCACGCCACACAGTTAGCTCAGTTCTATGCAAACGGGTCATTAAATTGAAATCTCAGAGTCTTAAGTGGTCTCTGGCACTTTGACTGTGCCTTTGCCTCTTCGGTTTCACTGCTCAAGATTTAAACACCGAAAGCTGAGCATCAGGCTGTCGTGCTTCATTCCCTGTCCTCAGTGAGAGATTTTACACGTAACCTTAATGCGAGTAATGAGTGTCGTTCCCTCGCTTATTTCTGACACTTCTAGAAGAGCAGAGCACACTGACAACATTGTCTTTCAGGGGCAGTTCTTTCACATGTATTTACTGTGTTTTATTTGAATGAAACAAAGAGTTGATTGTCAGAAACCGATCTGTTATGGTGGAGATGTATAGTACATGGGTAACAAGTCTAAATCTAAGTCAGAAGACTTTTTAAAAATTTCCTCTCTCTCTTTCTCAATGGTAACGCAGAAAACCCAAAATTGCCACACACAATAAACACAGGAATTAGTTTTTCAGGTATTCTGTATTCAGGAGGATGTACTGAGGGCATGATAAACCACATCCAAATCATTTGAGTACATTACAGCAGGAACATGTTAACCCGTGAGGCTCAAAGGTGCTGGGAGTTCAGTGGGAGATTCAGTGTGGCGGCAGGTATACAAGGGTGAAATGTGGGCGGCCAGTCGTGTTCTCATTCAAGGTACAAACAGGAAGCTCTACACTGGAGAACCCTCGTTTCTTCTAAGTATAAAAACTATAAAGAGATTTTGCTCCTGAGTGAATGTTTTAAACTCCATGGGCGAAATAAAAAACCCTTTGAAACTATTTTACAAATCAATCTTATGCTCCTCACTGTACTTGCATACTGAGCATTATATTACCATGTATTGGACTTCTGTCACATGAAATTTACCTTGCAATTAAACCTACCTGAGGTGATAAGGCTAGTCAGTGACTTATTGTATATATCACTGCTTAAAACCCATTTTTATAGACTTGCTCTCACGTGAGGTTGTGTTTTTAATGTTTTATTACTGCTTTTTATGTGTTCAAGTATTCACGTGACATAATTCTTCATTTCATTTGAACACTACCTTGTTTCTGACCACCTGAACCCGGACTCTTTATACTCTTATATTCTACCTTTCTTGCTTTGCTGTCAAAGCACTTTGTAAACTCAGTTTTTAAAAAGTACTATATAGATAAAGTGTCTTATAATAATTATTATTACTATCATCCGCATCATTATTATTATTTCGTCATTATTAATATCATTATTATTAGAGTTATTATTATTTATTGATATCGTTTCATCACCCAGATCGATTGATTGAGGGGTCGCGCGGGCCGGGTGCGCGCTCCCGTGGCGGGGGGTCAGGTGGTTGTCGTCATCAGGTGAACAGGTGCGCGAGGAGACAAAGATGGTGACGCAGTTATATTAAATAGATGCGAGTCCTCACCCCGACACGATAACTAAACTCGACCCAGGAAACACATCACAGGCGCCATGAAGCTCTCAGACTACGTGAAGCGCGTCAAATCCGGTAAGACCAGCGTGTTCCACCGCGGTTCGTCATGAACTGCAGCTCCGTGCGGAATGACGTTAACCGCGGCTTTCTCTGGAAAGAATTGCCGCCGTCATTAAAGTCATTTACGGGTGTGAAGCGTCACTGTGGTTAAACTAATAAACTGTCCATGTCGGTGCCAGGGTGCGAACCGGTCCTGTCACGTTGATCTATTAAGTGTTATTATCATTATTTAGAAAGAAGCAGGGTTTAATGTCACCTTTAATCTCCGTGGAAGTTAAGTTTGGCTTTGTTCGTTGAGTTCAGGGTTTCCAGCTCCGGATAACAAAACCAACTCCAACTCGAACATATCCCACTGCTGCACCATATACACGCTTTTAAAGATTTGCTGTAATGGCCAAATGTGCTGTAATATCAGTCATTTTAATCTCAATGGGGAATTTTCCTGGTCAAATAAAGGTTAAGATGAAATAAATAAAGTAGTAAGTAAAAAGAAATGGTCACAGTATATGATCATATTTAAATGAAATAGCTCTGTTGACGTGGTGATCAATTCACTCATCCACAAACTTTCCTCCTCCACCCGGACTGGATGACATGAATTGACTTTTAATATGTCATATAGACAATGGGGGGGTAGAGTGGGTCATCCACCAAACAGAAGGTTGGCGGTTTGAGCCCCGAAGTGTCCTTGGGCAAAATGCTGAACCCCCAAATTGCTCCTGGCGGTTGTGCTGAATGCTTGTGTGAAATGGGTGAAGCTTTTTGAACGGTCATCAAGAATAGAAAAGCATTGTAGAAATCCAAATCATGCACCATACATCATAATGCTGCTTCACTGTGTTTTACTCATGTACTCATAATAAATAAATGCGGAATTAGGCTGTGTTCACTCTCCGCTCCAGCATCTGAGATTCTTGGTTTTCCGAGGGACCTAGGAGGCCGTACATTGAACCAAGCCGAACGTCACCCTCCTCTCCCAACAAAGAAACGCATGATTCCGCATCATTCCGCATCATTCCCATTTTCAAAAGCTTCATTCCGTCTTGTGATTATAAACAAAGTGCATATTGTGCAGACACATAAATAATAGCAAAGTGTATGCGCAAACCCAGACCTACCCTGTTGTAACGGCACTGGTTTGACCTACTGTTCTTTTATTTTTATTTTTTCAGCACTGAAACGGTCGTTTGAGGTGGAGGAGGCGGATTCATCCACACACCCCTCGCCCCTGTCTCGTCGGACCACTAACCCTCTCCGCTCATCAACCACCTCCACATCCAGCCAGCGGAGCTACGACCTGAGCTCCCGCAACTCTGACTACTCCTCCACCAGATCTTCCCCCTCCGAGTCCTCCAATCCACGTTCCCCAAATACCAGCATGAGGCGCATTGAGTTATCAGGGGGTCGTAACCCCGACACAGCCTCTTCCCGCCGCACAGAAATCTCCATCGAGGTCTCCTCCAAGCAAATTGACAACTCGCCCAGCGCCGGCATCGCCCGCTTTGGCCTCAAACGACCTGAGGTAAGCCTGGGCAGTCGGAGCACCCCTCTCGACAGCTCCTCCAACTCCATCTCCACTTCCACAAACAGGCGTGCAGAGCTCGCCATGACACGGTCCAGTGAACCCCCCGCCCCTCCGAGGAGGATGGATGCCCAGCTGTCCTCTGCCCCAGTCTCTAGGATCCCTGACCCCCCCCAGAGAAAAGCAGAGACCCCGTCCCCCATCCTCAGCCCAGCTGATGGAGTCTCCCGGAAGCCAGAGATGCCTGTCTTCAGACAGCCGGATGGTTTAGTGCCAGGCAGCGCAATGGAGAACAACAACAACCACCCGCCTCCTGCCCCAAGCGCTCCCCTGCCTTCCCTGGCAGAGCCCCGGGTGGAGAGGGTGCGGTCGCCCATCACAGAGACACCCACGTCCCGACCAACAGACAGTGAGTACCTGCTTCAGCATGTTTTCTATAACTGTTTTTTATTAAGGTGCACGTTGACTGTGTTTGTCCTTGGAGATGTGGTTGTAACCAGTTTCAACATGGCCTATCTTCCTCAATCTAATAACTTGCAACGGTTTGGCAGCAGCCGCACTATGATGAAATCATTTGATCATTGCTTTACCGTGTTGTTGCTCATTTTCCCTTTTCTGTTCATGACAGTTTTATTTTACCTTATCTTGAAGCCATTGTCTTGTCACATCTTAACACACTTTTTTTTTTTTTTTTTTAAACTAGGCTTTGTATTTATTCAGGATATCCACTATTTTTGTTCCACGTAACATTACAATGCAGCTACGAAATGACGGCACCAGCCAAAGACGGTTCAAGCAGGAGTTTTGTGAGCTTGTCAGTCTAGACTGTCTGTGAATGTAGGTCAGTGAGGGTGATGATGAGAATCGCAGGGCTACTCCCAGGACAGCAGCTGGAAAATATCTCATACAGGCCAACAAACGAGAAGCTCAGCTCACATGAACTTAGATCAACTACTGGACTCAGACAGGGTAAAATCACTGTAAATTCAGATTATGTGAGATTAAGAAACTGCAGTTTATGTGGGGGTGTATTTTTAGTTAGTGTAATTGGTTAATGTAGAAATGCCAGTGACACAGCAAGTTTACTAGTGTTTTTGGCTTTGAGTGTGTTTTCTCAGTTGACTGCTCTACTTGTGTGACATACAGAGCTATAAATGAATGCAAAATCTATCATTGTCCAGACAGAGCAGAGGTGGCTTTTAATACTCTTCCTCTACTGACTAACATGAGACGTGTGGTGCAGAGATGATGCCAAACTCAAATAGAGACCATAAGTATTGGTTTTACTGGGGCAAAATATCAAGGGCGGCTCCATAGCTGTGGTAAGGTAGTGCTCACCAATGAGTCATTGTCTCACTGGATGAATCTGTCAGGACGACCAGGAAGAAAGACTCAGTAAATCACTCATTCCACAACTCGTCCATTCAGCTTGTTGGTTTAGATTTTAAAACATGCTGAAATTATTTGTGAGTCTAAATTTGAGTTTTTGTATTTCCAAGTGTCTGATTCCTAATATTTTGTCACCCGTTGAGATGCAGTTTGCACAGAAAACACCTTTAGTGCATGACAAGGAATCTCAAATATTAACTGTCCCATTTCCATGAAGTGCATTGTGGATATTCTTCATCCTCAGTGGATGAAACCTAATATTTATGGTAACCCCATGACCTTTGTTTTAGCACCACCCTGAGGACAATCTTTTTATTTTAGCTGGATTTCTGTGAATACCTAGACTATGTTGATTTCTTCCTTTGCTTCAGTTGGGCATAATGAATTGCAGCCACTAGAGGCTCTGCAGGTGGGCTGTCTTTTTTAAAAATTTTTGTTTTGTATTGCTTTGAATTGCAGGGATTTATAAAGCTTACAGTACATATGCTCCAGTGTCAGTGGTGTGTAGGCTTCAGTAGAGGTTGCACTTTTGACTGGTTCTTGTTATTGTGCCTGGGTGTGTGCAGTGACTTCAATCTCTCTCTGTGTGTGTGTGTGTGTGTGTGTGTGTGTGTGTGTGTGTGTGTGTGTGTGTGTGTGTGTGTGTGTGTGTGTGTGTGTGTGTGTGTGTGTGTGTGTGTGTGTGTGTGTGTGTGTGTGTGTGTGTGTGTGTGTGTGTGTGTGTGTGTGTGTGTGTGTGTGTGTGTGTGTGTGTCGCGCGCTATCTGGAGACAGCTGTACTCATGGGCTGCTCTCTCTGGTGGAGTAGTATCAAGGCGTAGGCGGCTGGGAGGTGATGCATTCCAAATCTGGAGGTCATAAAACATTCTACATAAAAATAGAAACCCTCCACTTTTTAATTTGTGTGTTACCTCTCTGTCCACTGTACTTCTTCTGCAAACAGATCATGATTTTATTTAATTCTTTTTTTTTTTTTATTGTTTGGCATGTACCACCCTTGGTGAACCAGAAAGCATATGTGCTAAATAACTTAAATGTGGTCTTGTGTTAATAGGAGGGGAATAAGCTAGGAAAAGTGAGAGGATTAAGTCTAAACTTCTGCCACATTTGGCTCAGAGAGAGAGAGCAGAAGGGAAGAGGAAGACAAAATGGTGAGAGAGATAAAGCGTGCGAGGAGGAGTGTGCTTTCCTGTAAAGTCCGTCAACGGGGTGAAAACAAAATGAGAAAAGCCCACTATAACCTCCAAGCATTTCGGAGTAAAGCTAAACCGACAGACCACATTTTGACGACGCTCCTAAAACTACAATTTACTTTCCATTTTCTCCACGAGTACACACAGAACGGATTCAGGCAACTTCTTTAAAAAATATACTTTTTCATAAAGATTTTCTATTAGAACAGTTTTAATGTTTATCTGATGAATTTATGTCACAAACAAATGGTTGCGACACTTTCTGTATGCCTTTTCAAAATAAAAGCACTCGAGCGTTTCTGTTGATGGAATCCACTCCCTTGTTTAAAAAGGTTTTTTTATTGTGAAATATTTGCTGGAGCGGAAGATGCACGGCTTCATACTGTGTAGTACTGGTATTTATTTGAGTACAAGGGACTTCTTTCATACAAGGCAATAATCATATTTGTGGCCATATTCAAATCAAAGCCGATATGTAAAAACATTGTGCTGCAGTAGCAGCTCCTCTGCAGAACATGATGTGGAACTGAGAAGCTACATATTTTGCATTGTAAATATGAATTGATATTAATTTGAATATTGTGCATTGAATAGAAAAAGTTGCACAACTGCCCTTCTTTGTGTATATTTATTTCTTGTACATTCAGCCTTTAACAGAAATTGCAAAAAATAATAAGCATGACCCTCCTAAGTGGGTTTTTTGGAAGATATCAACAAAATCACGACTGTTTGCTGTCCTGGCTCCTAAATGGTGGAATGAGCTCCACATTGACATCAGGACAGAAAGTCTACACATCTTCCGCCGCAAACTCAAATCACACCTCTTCCGACTATACCTTGAATAAAAGTTTAAACTAACAATTTAGTAGCACTTAGATGTCACTTACTTATAGCACTTTGTAGTTTGGCTTTCTTGAAGAAATTGTACTTTCTTGATTCTTGTTGTTCTGGGTTTGTTCCCTCATGGTTGATGCGCTTATTGTGAGTCGCTTTGGATAAAAGCGTCACCTAAATGTAATGTGATGGTAGATCTCGGCTTAAGTTTGGAATTAAAAAGTGATCTTGGGCTCGAAAAGGCTGGTGACCACTGTATTAGAAAGTGATGTTTTTCTGTTTCACTCTTTGTTGTGTACTTCTGTATGTTTGAGGGCCCATGTGATATGATCTGCCTGTGTTTGTGTGTCTGTGCTCGCAGATATTTGTGAGTACATGTGTCTTCAAAAAGATAATGAGGTTCAGAATGTCTCGCCAAGGGGAGAGTGACTGCATGAACATGCTGATAAGTGATAAGCTGGTAGTTTTTTGGTTTTTTTTTGTATCGTAAAACTCAAGGTGCTGTAATGACATGCTCTGCTTCAGTTGATTTGTCGGCTGTAACGAAGAGCAGCTGTGTCCAGTCTTGTGGCGCTTCCACAGGATGTGATCTCATGTTCACACACACTCACACTCACACACTCATTCATTCATTCTGTACACCGCTCATCGTAGTTTCCTGACCATGCCTTAAAGCTTGATTTATTTTGTCTGCTGTCATTGTGATGACATATTACAGAGTCAGTCTAATATCTGGTAAGAGGCACTGGGTTTATGAGTTTAAATCCCTGACGGACTGTCATCGATAAACCAGTAAAAGTGACGGCATAGTTTGATTTTTTTTTTTTTTTTTTTTTCCTCAACCAAGATTATGTTTTCACCATTGTCCTTTTGTTTGTATGTCAGCAAGATTACAGAAAAATAACTGAACAGATTCCCAAGAAACTTTGTGGAAGGATGTGGTGGGTCAGGGAAGAACCCATTCAATTTTGGTGTTGGTCTGGTTCAGGGGGCGGATCCAGGAATAATCCACTTTCTTCAACATTGCGTTTGTTGACATTTTCCCTCTTTTCCCAGGGAATGGGGAAAAGATCAGGCACTGATATCATGTGTGCAATTTGGTGCAGCTTGGTTGAATTTACAGGTACTGTTGGGTCTTGGTGGAGGTATGCGCTCTACTGAGTGTTAAGGATTTTTTTACCATCCTCACACATTACTGTATATGCCACTATATATTATGTATATTGTATATTACATTACATCTATACAGGAGAATAGTGCCTGTCTAATTCCACAGATTTGTCCTTTCACCAGCTTGTGTCATTCTAGTGTTTTCTTTATTTATTTTTTAAATCGAGATATTGTATTTTCAGTTACTTTCTATTGCCAGTATTAAAACATGTATGTTAGCATAGACAAGGCCAGTCTTATTATCAGAGTTGAACACAGAGAATCATGGTGGGTGTGGCACTTATCACACATACCACAAGTCAAAGTGCTTTAATAGAGATGAAGAAATGTAACACCACTGCATTAGAACATCAATTAGCCTAGTTGGTATGTAGGGCAGGGCCAGTTCGTATCGATCATTTTCACGATGAATGTTTGGACAGGTTTTTGCTTCTGCGTGAAGGCTTTGGTTTTAAACATCTTTGTGACAAACGGCAAAACATTTTGCATATCTGAGGTAGATCAATTGTATGTTTACTTCCTCACCCTGCTTGCACAATGCATGAGCAATATATCGGTATGTGTTGCACTAAGTTTTACTGCTGTGATGAAATGTATATTGCAATGATCATTGATCATTGTTATATTTCTCTGCCACAAATGGAGATTCTAAATATTTGGTATTATTTTGTAGCAGGAGTAAGACGTTTCCTGTAGATCATGATTCTTTGACTCCGTGTATTGGACTTGTATTATGAGATAATGAATGTGTCAACAAACAGCAGTGTCTGTTTGTCTTTAACACTTGGCTCTGGACTCTGTCACTCCAGAGAGGAACCTTTTTGATTTGTATTTTCTTGAAGCTCAATCTGCAACAGTTATTAGTAATGACTCATTTTATGACCTGCTTGGTCTTGCTGAGTTTCACCACATTAAAACGGTACTCATCTCTTCAACACAAACATAAAGGCCTTTTCATAGGTCTGTTCAGGACTTGGCTAGAAACGAGGACTTGTGAATTTCACAAGGGTTGGAAATTATCTTTCTGATAAATCGCTCATCTGTGTACGTGTTTTGCATCATGGGCCACACCTGCACTCAACAAAAACACTCTTTCTTTAACTTGCAATAAAAACACTGACATGGGTCTGATACATACAGTGTGATTTATAAAACTCCAATTTTCAACATTACAGGAAGAATACAAAACCATACTTGGAATACAATCCAGTTTCTAAAAGCTAATACATTATCAGAGCAGATCATAGTTTCTTTCACTCTTTCATTTATCCATCACAGCTATGTACTTTTTTTTCATCTGTACGAGACACAGGATGAAGCAACAGTGAGTCTCTATTATTAGATTAGACGTGCTGGAGCATGACATTGTGGCATGAATAAAGCCTGGAACTTTATGACCATACCAGAGCAATTATAAGGATTTACAAAAAGACATTTCAGAGAAGACTTTACAGTATTATTAAATCATTTCAGGTTTTTAGGTACAACCAATCAGCTCATAATGTCCAGATGTGGTTTTGGTGAAATACAACCAATGAGACTTCACTTCTTGTTCTGATGAAACTGTTGTTTTAATATTTTGTGATGTAATAAAATTCAGACAGGTGAGATCCCTTTAAAAGCTATTCACAGCAGGCTGAGGCTTTTCAGTCCAAGCAAACTAGAGATGTTCTGTTATTCAGTGCATTTGTTGTTTCATCACAAATATCTCTCAATGTTAAAAAAATTCACGAAATTGGCAAATACAAGACTCAATGAAATGAAACGTACAAAGGAAAAACAAATCGTACAACAGGACAGCATTTTGAAGAGAGATGAACAATATGTGCAAGAAGCAGGTGAACAAATAAAATCAACTTTAAAGCAGGGTTGATTTTCCATCCACTTAAACATTGTCTGCAATGCATATCCAGTCATCTTCATCCCCCCCAGCTTGGAGTGCATGCTTTAACTTCCTCAGGCTGGCCTATGAATCGTGCTTGGACTCCAGGGGCAATGGACATACCTGAGTGATAATCGTATACATCATAAAGGTAGTCCTGAACATCAGTGCTACGTCTGAATTTAGTTGCCCATTGCCACTGCCACCATTCATACTGATTTGTGGCTTTATCTGCAGAGGCATAGAAACCAACCCAAGAATTGTTAAATTCAGACTTCCAATTACTGAAGGTCTTCTTGACAAATAAGCGAGCACACGCCTTGCCATCTTTTACAAAGAGCTGGAGGTGTGCATCGTAGCCGCTTATATTGACTGCGCTGTCTGCTCTGGGATTCTTAAACTCAGGACCTCTGCATATCTCCTCTCCCACCACTTTCAAGAAGCACCACTGTCTCCTCACCTTATGTAGTCGAGCCTGAAGACCATCATTTAGCGGCACTGAGGTGTCCCAACTGCCTGAACTGTCCCCAATGCACTTAAAAGTCTTGCTTGCTTCCTGGTCCCTATTGTTATTGAAAAGCACTACCATCACTCCATTGTTTAGGCGATTTTCAGTAACATTCTCCCAAAGAATCCTGGCTTCTCCATCCTTGCTGGTCGTCACCGTAAGTTGAGTCTCATCCCTCAAATTCAACGAACCAGTCCCCATATGATTTTGTCTGGGATATGTCTGTGATGGGTTTTCTGGGATGTTGACAACAAAATCAGGTTGCGTGTTTCTTCTCGCTGGAGGCTGAGGTCTTTTGTTTTGTTTGTAAGAGGAGTGCTTTTCCTTGATTACAATAAACAGCAGCAGGCCAAGACAAGCCAGGTTACCCCACGTGTTTCTGATGTGCACTAATTCGCGATCGTTAGCACTACTGCCATAGCGATTTCTGAGATCCCACAGTGAGTCCTGGTGTTCTCCATCAGAAAACTCTCTGATCTGTCTTAGAAGGTTGGTACTGACCTGGTACGTATGTTCCGGGTTATACCTTGTCCCCTGTTGTTCAGAGGTCTCATAGTGCTGTGTGATGTACACTTGATCTGTCTGCATAGATCTTCCTGTGTTCTGTTGCCTGACTCTGAATATGATGCGGTCCATGTTTCTTCCTTCATACTCTGCCAGGGGATCGACGACGTAGTCTGGGAGTTGTTCATGACTGTCTACATTAAGATTGCCAACAGTGTAGTACCGGTAACCCCGAGGCAGTGGGTCCAGCAGCTGCTCATAGTTGCCATAATGATGCGAGCCATAATCTTCATTGTTTGGGTCGAAGGTCAAGGAAATGACATGGTTATTGTTGATATCAACTACATTGGCAAACCAGTAGAGCAACAGAAGAGTGTGTTTCGGCACAGATTGGTCAAAGTTGATTTTCTTCAAATCATTGATTGACTGGAGCTTTTGTACAGCTGACACAGATGCCACTGTAAGGAACAGAGCTGCACAGCAACTCATGACTCTTCCTGATATCCTCATCATCCTGTAATGATATTTAGAAAATATTAGCTGGATTGTTCATTCATACTGAGAATTCCCAACCCATACTTGTATTTGCAACAAAGGATGGATCCAAATGCTTGATTATCCCCATGATTGATAATTCTGATATCTAATATCCATTTTTTGTTTTGATCACTAGATGATTAATTTAGTTTACAGAGGTATACATTAAATTAATATACATTAGCAAACTAACAATAGCAAGTTTTTGTATTTTGTCTTGATTAATAACAACAATTACACATTATTTAAACAATGGGGAAACTTGGCTTGCAGTCAAGTACAAATAATAAACAAATGCATAACTCACTTTCTAGCTTGGAAATAAATAATTATTTCAGCAATTCTATTCCAGCTACTGAGTCACACCCAGGCTGTAAATTTGATGTGTTTGTGTGTGCTGTTGCTTAATTTGGAAATATTATGTGTAAGAGGATAAGATAATCCTTTATTAGTCCCATTGGGGGGGGAAATTTGCCATATTACAGAAACCAAAGGAGTCAATAGAACAGACTGAGTAAACATTACATAATATAAACAAGGAAATATGATGATATATACAATGAAAAGCGATGTAAAATAACAACACAACAACAAATTCTAAGAATACTGACATAGCACATTGTAAACCTCTCCAGATTCAATCTAACAGAACAAACTTTCAGCTGCCCTTTACATAAGGTTCACCTGAGTAAGTTTTCAGTGTAGAAACCTGCAGGTAGAGAACTTAAAATTGCTTCATCAATCATATTGAGAGAAAACCGAGGTAAATCAAGGAAATGGTGATCAGAAAATAAGAGCACTCACCTTTTGTTAGTTTGCTGCTGTTAGGGAATCGTGTCTGTGTCTGTCTGTGTGTGAGCTTTTATAACTCCCCTTCCTGTTTCCTTAGAAATGAAACCAATAACAAGTCTGTTGCTGGTGGTTACAGAAGGTACTGCAGCTTGGATCAAATGTCCTTTTGAAAAGAATCTGTTTAGTCTGTCAGTGTTTTGTCGGGGTTGTTGAACCCAACATGCTAAAGCTGATTATTTGTGTTTTTAATTATCAGAGGAATGATTCTGTAAAGTGTAATTATTCCATAAGTCATTTCAGATTTTGTGTTGATGAAGATAACTGGTCTGTGCAGGTATTTGACACTGTGTCCTTTTGGACTAAAGGCTTTCTAATCAATCCTGGCTTATTATTACCTAGTATGATTATCACAGATTAGTTTCTTATGGCAGTACTTGTTTGTTGTATTATCTTATTTACCTCCACTGAGGAGATTATGTTTTCGCCCGTCTGTTTTTTTTTGTCAGCAGGATTACACAAAACCTGCTAAACTGGTTGAAGTATGAGACTTTTTGTTAAGAGCCAGTTCCAGGATTTTTTTAACTACTTTCTTAGCTGTCGCAAAATAGGGCATTTTTAAAAATATTTTTGCCAATTTCCCAGATAATTCATGGATCTTGAAGGAAATAATCTGGCATATTAAGAGGACTGATATCTGAGTTTTCTGTAATTTGATGCATTTGACTTTAAGGGGACTTGTGGGCCTTGGTGGGGGCACGCTCTCTACTAAGTTTCATTCTAGATCTTTGTCTCCATACTTTTTGAACTCAAGTTTAAGTGTCATTGTGATTTTCACTGATGGCCACTATTCAATATTTCCTGTCTTATTTGTACCATGATTGTCTTTTTAAACAGAAAAGTTAAACGGTTCATGGTGAATTTCCTTAACACAAACTGATCCAGTTACTTCAGCTGAATTAAATTTGAAACTGGCTTAAGCACAACCAAAGGAACAGAGGATGTGATGTTTTTACAGTTTTTATGTAGATTGGAGTTTAACCCATATGTTGAATAAGTAAATGAATTCATCAACAATGAATAAACAAGGGGGTCTTCTATATCTGAGTGATCTCATATTGTGTCAGAAACAAAAATGTCTTTCTGTAGACCACTGTTCTCCCACACGTTGGCTAATTGAGGAAGTGGAAGGAAGAGATGGACAAATGTGTTGTCTTTTAAACTTTTTATTTACACACCAAACAAACAGCAGTGTGTATTCAATGAACACCCCATTTACAATATTATAGCAAGAATACAAAACCATATGTAAAATATACATCTGTTATTTTGTTTATGCTAATACATTATCAATGTGAGCTATGCTTAGCACGCCATCGATCCTTTCACTTGTGGGTCTCATCTATGCATCAGAGCTATTTACTTTCTCTTCATCTCTAGGAAACACATATGAAAGAACAGTGAGTCACCACTACTGGATTAGACGTGCTGGAGCATGACATTCAATATGAATTAAGCCTGAAGCGTTAAGACCAGTATAGTGCCTTACTATGTATAAAAATAGTTATTTTACAGAAGAGTTTGTGCTGTAATTAACTAGGTGTGGTTTATTTTTTGTAAGTAGAACCCCTTGGACCACACTTCTTGGTCTAATAAATGTAAAATATGTCCTTAATCTTTTGTTCTGTAATTTTCCCAGCCAAGTAAGATTCTTGCAAATTAAATTTGAATATGCAGGTTTTAATCTGAACTAATATAACATCACTGTCTTTAACTGATGTCGACATTTTGTGAAGATCCTGTACTGATCAGATAGTTTTTACGTTGGTACTATAGCCTAAATTAGTGCTGACCTGAGGTGACACCCTGAAGACTCTGGGATTTTTCAGTATTTGGTCCATGAACACAACCTCTATCTCAATATTTACCAGAACAGTGTTAAGAAAATAATGTAGTAACCATTTACATAAACATGAAAGCAAAACAAAGCATACACCAGCTTTTAGAATTAACCCTTATCCAGGTCCATTGATCAGTCCTAACTGCTTGATTCCCAATCATCTTAAAAGTAATATTGCGTATTGTATGTTTCGTTTTTTTTTCTTTTTTTTTTCTTTGTGAAGTTAAATATAATTTAAAAAAAATTGAGTAAAATAAGTAATAAACAGAAAAACGTTTGGTTTGGACAACATCTTTCTCATTTCTTGTCATCTTCCCCTACCGCTGGAATGCCCGAGGGAACAAAGAATGGCAAAGACAAATATACATATAAGCACTAAAATGAGAATGCATGTTTCACAATTCCACCCATTTTGTCTGGGGCCTTGGATGTTGTAATGAGGAATATGAGGTTGTGTCACAACCTTGTTTCCTCCTGTTGACCCACTCTGAAGGCTGGCACTTTGTTGGTCAAAGTTGTACCTTTCCTCGATCACAATAAACAACAGCAGTCCAAGACAAGCAAGGTTCCCCCATATGTTTCTGATTTCTGATAACTGGAAATCACTAGTGTTACTTCCATAGCGATTTCTGAGAGTCCTCAGTGACTGGTTTGCTCCCACTGAAAACTTTCGGATCTGTCTCAGGAGGTTAGTCGTGATCTCATAGGTATGTTCAGGATTATATGTCATATTTCGATGGTGCCCATAATGCTGTGTGATGTACACTCGATCTATCTGTTGCCAAGTTTGCCGTCCTGTGTTCCGCAGCCTGACTCTGAACACGATCCGGTCCCTGTTTCTTCCCGCATACTCTGCCCGGGGATGGGCAACATAATCTGGAAGTTGTTCACGTTTGTCTAGAAGGAGATTGCCAACAGTGTAGTACTTGTAACCCCGAGGCAGTGGGTCCAGCACCTGCTCATAGTTGCTATAATAATGCCATCCAAAATCGTCATTGTTTGGGTCAAAGGTCAACTGTATGATGTTGTTGCTGTCGATATCAACTATGTTGGCAAACCAGTGGAGAAGTAGAAGAGTGTGTTTGGGCACAGATTGACCACTGTAGATTTTCTTCAAATCATCAATTGAATTGAGTCTTTCTACAGCTGACACAGAGGCCAGTGCAAGGAACAGAGCTGCACAGCAACTCGTGACTCTTCCTGACATCCTCATCATCCTGTAATGATACAGAAAAATATATCAATGAAGGCTGGGCATGGTGGGCAATAAAACAATAGCAATACAATAAAGGTTGAATATATATTGATATAACAGTTATGGATTGTGTAAGGAGGTATAACACATAATTAGTCTTCCTCAGATTTAGATAATTATTTGCTGTTTATGAAATGTTTGTCATTCTCTCCTCATAAAAGAGTTTGAAACCACAACCTTCACTCGGGAGCAAAAATCAGTCTTTACACTTAAAATTAATAACATGACATTTAATATGATAATTATCGATAACCTTGGCCCAAATTTTTTGCCATATCGCCCCATATTATCAATCCATACATGTATTTGTAACTAGGGATATATCTAAAGATTATTTTTACTAGTGCAGTTCCCGTTCTCAACCTGCCTGTTTGGAATGGGTTGTTTGTTTAGCCTGTGGTGATGCTGGTTGCAGCTTTCATTCTGAAACTGTAAAATTGACCTGCAGTAATTAAGCTGCGGTAAGTAAAGATCAGCTGCTGTTGCACAAAGAGCTGTTCACCTGTCTGAATCAAAAACATTTTTTTTTTCAGATTGGCATTTGTTCACTGCAGTGTTAAAGTGGAAGTACAGGCAGCCCTGATGCTGACTACTTATTTCAACATATAAAGGACAAAAGGGGAACACATTTAAAAACTTGATTTTCACTGAGGGGGGACTTTAAAGGCTGTAAATTGGATGTGTGTGTTGTTGCTTAATTTTGAAATATGTGTATGAGGATAAGATGATCCTTTTATTAGTCCCACTGGGAGGGAAATTTGCCATATTACAGAAACCAAAGGAGTCAATAGAATAAACTTATAACATAATATAAACAAGGAAATATGATAATATATACAATAAAAAGCGATAAAAAATTACACAACAAATTCTAAGAATACTGACATAGCACATTGTAAACCTCTCCAAATTCAATCTAACAGAACAAACTTTCAGCTGCCCTTTACATATGGTTCACCCGAGTAAGTTTTCAGTGTAGAAACCTGCAGGTAGAGAACTTAAAATTGCTTCATCAATCATATTGAGAGAAAACCGACGTAAATCAAGGAAATATTGATCAGAAAAAAAGAGCACTCACCTTTGTTAGTTTGCTGCTGATAGGGAATCATGTCTGTGTCTGTCTGTGTTTGAGCCGTTATAACTCCCCTTCCTGTTTCCTTAGAAATGAAACCAATAACGAATCTGTTGCTGGTGGTTGCAGAAGGTACTGCAGCTTGGATCAAATGTCCTTTTGAAAAGAATCTGTCAGTGTTTTGTCGGGGTTGTTGAACCCAACATGCTAAAGCTGATTATTTGTGCTTTTAATTATCAGAGGAATGATTCTGTAAAGTGTAATTATTCCATAAATCATTTCAGATTTTGTGTTGATGAAGATAACTGGTCTGTGCAGGTATTTGACACTGTGTCCTTTTGGACTAAAGGCTTTCTAATAAATCCTTGCTTATTATTACCTAGTATGATTATCACAGATTAGTTTCTTATGGCAGTACTTGTTTGTTGTATTATCTTATTTACCTCCACTGAGGAGATTATGTTTTCGCCCGTCTGTTTTTGTTGTCAGCAGGATTACACAAAAACTGCTAAACTGGTTGAAGTATGAGACTTTTTGTTCAGAGCCAGTTCCAGGATTTTTTTAACCACTTTCTTTACCGTTGCAAAATAGGGCATTTTTTGCTGTTTTTGCCAACTACCCAGATAATTCATGGATCTTGGATGAAATAATCTGGCATATTAAGAGGACTGATATCTGGCATATTAAGAGGACTGATATCTGAGTTTTCTGTAATTTGATGCATGTGACTTTAAGGGGACTTGTGGGCCTTGGTGGGGGCACGCTCTCTACTAAGTTTCATTGTTGATCTTTGTCTACATACTTTTTCTTAACTCAAGTTTAAGTGTCATTGTGATTTTCACTGATGGCCACTATTAAACATTTACTGTCGTCTTATTTGTACCATGACTGTCTTTTTAAACAGAAAAGTTAAACGGTTCATGGTGAATTTCCTTAACACAAACTGATCCAGTTACTTCAGCTGAATTAAATTTGAAACTGGCTTAAGCACAACCAAAGGAACAGAGGATGTGATGTTTTTACAGTTTTTATGTAGATTGGAGTTTAACCCATATGTTGAATAAGTAAATTAATTCATCAACAATGAATAAACAAGGGGGTCTTCTATATCTGAGTGATCTCATATTGTGTCAGAAACAAACATGTCTTTCTGTAGACCACTGTTCTCCCACACGTTGGCTAATTGAGGAAGTGGAAGGAAGAGATGGACAAATGTGTTGTCTTTTAAACTTTTTATTTACACACCAAACAAACAGCAGTGTGTATTCAATGAACACCCCATTTACAATATTATAGCAAGAATACAAAACCATATGTAAAATATACATCTATTATTTTGTTTATGCTAATACATTATCAATGTGAGCTATGCTTAGCACGCCATCGATCCTTTCACTTGTGGGTCTCATCTATGCATCAGAGCTATTTACTTTCTCTTCATCTCTAGGAAACACATATGAAAGAACAGTGAGTCACCACTATTGGATTAGACGTGCTGGAGCATGACATTGAATATGAATTAAGCCTGAAGCGTTAAGACCAGTATAGTGCCTTACTATGTATAAAAATAGTTATTTTAAAGAAGAGTTTGTGCTGTAATTAACTAGGTGTGGTTTATTTTTTGTAAGTAGAACCCCTTGGACCACACTTCTTGGTCTAATAAATGTAAAATATGTCCTTAATCCTTTGTTCTGTAATTTTCCCAGGCAAGTAAGATTCTTGCAAATTAAATTTGAATATGCAGGTTTTAATCTGAACTAATATAACATCACTGTCTTTAACTGATGTCGACACTTTGTGAAGATCATGTACTGATCAGATAGTTTTTACGTTGGTACTATAGCATAAATTAGTGCTGACCTGAGGTGACACCCTGAAGACTCTCTGGGATTTTTCAGTATTTGGTCCATGAACACAACCTCTATCTCAATATTTACCAGAACAGTGTTAAGAAAATAATGTAGTAACCATTTACATAAACATGAAAGCAAAACAAAGCATACACCAGCTTTTAGAATTAACCCTTATCCAGGTCCATTGATCAGTCCTAACTGCTTGATTCCCAATCATCTTAAAAGTAATATTGCGTATTGTATGTTGTTTTTTTTTCTTTGTGAAGTTAAATATAATTTAAAAAAGATAATTGAGTAAAATAAGTAATAAACTGAAAAACGTTTGGTTTGGACAACATCTTTCTCATTTCTTGTCATCTTCCCCTACCTCTAAAAACCACTGCGAATGGCAAAGACAAATATACATAAAGCCACGAAAATGAGAAGAACCAGGGCGAATGTGTCACCATTCCCTTGATTTTGTCTGGGGCCTTGGAAGTTGTAATGAGGAATATGAGGTTGTGTCACAACCTTGTTTCCTCCTGTTGACCCACTCTGAAGGCTGGCACATTGTTGGATAAAGTTGTACCTTTCATGGATCACAATAAACAACAGCAGTCCAAGACAAGCAAGGTTCCCCCATATGTTTCTGATTTCTGATAACTGGAAATCACTAGTGTTACTTCCATAGCGATTTCTGAGAATCCTCAGTGACTGGTTTGCTCTCACAGAAAACTCTCGGATCTGTCTCAGGAGGTTAATCGTGATCTCATAGGTATGTTCAGGATCATATGTCGTATTTCCAGGGATCCCATAATGCTGTGTGATGTACACTCGATCTATCTGTTGCAAAGTTTGCCATCCTGTGTTCTGCAGCCTGACTCTGAACACGATCCGGTCCCAGTTTCTTCCCGCATACTCTGCCCGGGGATGGGCAACATAATCTGGAAGTTGTTCACGTTCGTCTAGAAGGAGATTGCCAACAGTGTAGTACTTGTAACCATAAGGCGTTTGCTCCAGCACCCCCTCAAAGTTGCCATAATGATGCGATCCATAATCGTCATTGTTTGGGTCAAAGGTCAACCGTACGATGTTGTTGTCGATATCGACTACGTTGGCAAACCAGTGGAGAAGTAGAAGAGTGTGTGTGGGCACAGATTGACCACTGTAGATTTTCTTCAAATCATTAATTGAATTGAGTTTTTTTTCAGCTGACACAGAGGCCAGTGCAAGGAACAGAGCTGCACAGCAACTCATGACTCTTCCTGACATCCTCATCATCCTGTAATGATACAGAAAAATATATTAATGAAGGCTGGGCATGGTGGGCAATAAAACATTAGCAATACAATAAAGGTTGAATATATATTGATATAACGGATATGCATTGTGTAAGGAGGTATAACACATAATTAGTCTTCCTCAGATTTAGATAATTATTTTCTGTTTGTCAAATGTTTGTCATTCTCTCCTCATAAAAGAGTTTGAAACCACAACCTTCACTCGGGAGCAAAAATCAGTCTTTACACTTAAAATTGATAACATGACATTTAATATGATAATTATCGATAACCTTGGACCAAATTGTTTGCCATATCGCCCGATATTATCAATCCATACATGTATTTGTAACTAGGGATATATGTAAAGATTATTTTTACTAGTGCAGTTCCCGTTCTCAACCTGCCTGTTTGGAATGGGTTGTTTGTTTAGCCTGTGGTGATGCTGGTTGCAGCTTTCATTCTGTAACTTTAAAATTGACCTGCAGTAATTAAGCTGCGGTAAGTAAAGATCAGCTGCTGTTGCACAAAGAGCTGTTCACCTGTCTGAATCAAATTTTTTTTTTTTCAGATTGGCATTTGTTCACTGCAGTGTTAAAGTGGAAGTACAGGCAGCCCTGATGCTGACTACTTATTTCAACATATAACGGACACAAGGGGAACACATTTAAAAACTTGATTTTCACTGGGGGGACTTTAAAGGCTGTAAATTGGATGTGTGTGTTGTTGCTTAATTTGGAAATATTATGTGTAAGAGGATAAGATGATCCTTTTATTAGTCCCACTGGGGGGGGGGGGAATTTGCCATATTACAGAAACCAAAGGAGTCGATAGAATAAACTTAGAACATAATATAAACAAGGAAATATGATAATATATACAATAAAAAGCGATTAAAGAACACCACAAATTTTAAGAATACTGACATAGCACATTGTAAACCTCTCCAAATTCAATCTAACAGAACGAACTTTCAACTGCCCTTTAAATATCGTTCACCTGAGTAATTTTTCAGTGTAGAAATCTGCAGGTAGAGAACTTAAAATTACTTCATCAATCATATTGAGAGAAAACCGACGTAAATCAAGGAAATAGTGATCAGAAAAAAAGAGCACTCACCTTTGTTAGTTTGCTGCTGATAGGGAATCGTGTCTGTAGGTGTGTGAGCTTTTATAACTCCCCTTCCTGTTTCCTTAGAAATGAAACCAATAACGAATCTGTTGCTGGTGGTTGCAGAAGGTACTGCAGCTTGGATCAAATGTCCTTTTGAAAAGAATCTGTTTAGTCTGTCAGTGTTTTGTCGGGGTTGTTGAACCCAACATGCAAAAGCTGATTATTTGTGCTTTTAATTATCAGAGGAATGATTCTGTAAAGTGTAATTATTCCATAAGTCATTTCAGATTTTGTGTTGATGAAGATAACTGGTCTGTGCAGGTATTTGACACTGTGTCCTTTTGGACTAAAGGCTTTCTAATCAATCCTTGCTTATAATCAGCTAGTATGATTATCACAGATTAGTTTCTTATGGCAGTACTTGTTTGTTGTATTATCTTATTTACCTCCATTGAGGAGATTATGTTTTCGCCTGTCTGTTTTTTTTTGTCAGCAGGATTACACAAAACCTGCTAAACTGGTTGAAGTATGAGACTTTTTGTTAAGAGCCAGTTCCAAGATTTTTTTAACTACTTTCTTAGCTGTCGCAAAATAGGGCATTTTTTAAAAATATTTTTGCCAATTTCCCAGATAATTCATGGATCTTGAAGGAAATAATCTGGCATATTAAGAGGACTGATATCTGAGTTTTCTGTAATTTGATGCATTTGACTTTAAGGGGACTTATGGGCCTTGGTGGGGGCACGCTCTCTACTAAGTTTCATTCTAGATCTTTGTCTCCATACTTTTTTAACTCAAGTTTAAGTGTCATTGTGATTTTCACTGATGGCCACTATTCAATATTTCCTGTCTTATTTGTACCATGACTGTCTTTTTAAACAGAAAAGTTAAACGGTTCATGGTGAATTTCCTTAACACAAACTGATTCTGTTACTTCAGCTGAATTAAATTTGAATCTGGCTTAAGCACAACCAAAGGAACAGAGGATGTGATGTTTTTACAGTTTTTATGTAGATTGGAGTTTAACCCATATGTTGAATAAGTAAATTAATTCATCAACACTGAATAAACAAGGGGGTCTTCTATATCTGAGTGATCTCATATTGTGTCAGAAACAAAAATGTCTTTCTGTAGACCACTGTTCTCCCACACGTTGGCTAATTGAGGAAGTGGAAGGAAGAGATGGACAAATGTGTTGTCTTTTAAACTTTTTATTTACACACCAAACAAACAGCAGTGTGTATTCAATGAACACCCCATTTACAATATTATAGCAAGAATACAAAACCATATGTAAAATATACATCTATTATTTTGTTTATGCTAATACATTATCAATGTGAGCTATGCTTAGCACGCCATCGATCCTTTCACTTGTGGGTCTCATCTATGCAGCAGAGCTATTTACTTTCTCTTCATCTCTAGGAAACACATATGAAAGAACAGTGAGTCACCACTACTGGATTAGACGTGCTGGAGCATGACATTGAATATGAATTATTCAACGTTAAGACTAGTATAGTGCCTTACTATGTATAAAAATAGTTATTTTAAAGAAGAGTTTGTGCTGTAATTAACTAGGTGTGGTTTATTTTTTGTAAGTAGAACCCCTTGGACCACACTTCTTGGTCTAATAAATGTAAAATATATCCTTAATCTTTTGTTCTGTAATTTTCCCAGGCAAGTAAGATTCTTGCAAATTAAATTTTAATATGCATGTTTTAATCTGAACTAATATAACATCACTGTCTGTAACTGATGTCGACACTTTGTGAAGATCATGTACTGATCAGATACTTTAGCCTAAATTAGTGCTGACCTGCAGTGACACCCTGAAGACTCTGTGATTTTTCAGTATTTGGTCCATGAACACAACCTCTATCTCCATATTTACCAGAACAGTGTTAAGAAAATAATGTAGTACCTATTTAAATAAACATGAAAGCAAAACAAAGCATACACCAGCTTTTAGAATTAGCCCTTATCCAGGTCAATCAACTTAAAAGTAATGTATTGTATGTTTCATCTTTTTTTTTCCTTTTGTGAAGTTAAATATAATACTAAATAAATAAATAAACAGTAAACAGAAAAACGTTTGGTTTGGACTACATCTTTCTCATATCTTGTCATCTTCCCCTACCTCTAAAAAGCACTGCGAAGAATGGCAAAGACATATATAAATACAACCACTAACATGAGAAAAAACCATGTGTCACCGTTCTCCTGATGTTGTCTGGGTTCTTCGACGTTACAATGAGGAATATGAGGTTGTGTCACAACCTTGTTTCCTCCTGTTGACCCACTCTGAAGGATGGCACATTGTTGGATAAAGTTGTACCTTTCCTGGATCACAATAAACAACAGCAGTCCAAGACAAGCAAGGTTCCCCCATATGTTTCTGATTTCTGATAACTGGAAATCACTAGCGTTACTTCCATAGCGATTTCTGAGAATCATCAGTGAGTTTGCTCCCACTGAAAACTCTCGGATCTGTCTCAAGAGGTTTGTCGTGATCTCATAGGTATGTTCAGGATCATATGTCGTATTTCCAGGGATCCCATAATGCTGTGTGATGTACACTCGATCTATCTGTTGCAAAGTTTGCCATCCTGTGTTCTGCAGCCTGACTCTGAATATGATCCGGTCCCAGTTTCTTCCCGCATACTCTGCCCGGGGATGGACGACATAATCTGGAAGTTGTTCACGTTCGTCTAGAAGGAGATTGCCAACAGTGTAGTATTTGTAACCATAAGGCGTTTGCTCCAGCATCCACTCAAAGTTGCCATAATGATGCGATCCAAAATCGTCATCGTTTGGGTCAAAGGTCAACCGTACGATGTTGTTGCTGTCAATATCGACTACGTTGGCAAACCAGTGGAGAAGTAGAAGAGTGTGTTTGGGCACAGATTGACCAAAGTTGATTTTCTTCAAATCATTAATTGAATTGAGTCTTTCTACAGCTGACACAGAGGCCAGTGCAAGGAACAGAGCTGCACAGCAACTCATGACTCTTCCTGACATCCTCATCATCCTGTAATGATACAGAAAAATATATCAATGAAGGCTGGGCATGGTGGGCAATAAAGCAATAGCAGTACAATAAAGGTTGAATATATATTGATATAACGGTTATGCATTGTGTAAGGAGGTATAACACATAATTAGTCTACCTCAGATTTAGATAATTATTTGCTGTTTATCAAATGTTTGTCATTCTCTCCTCATAAAAGAGTTTGAAACCACAACTTTCACTCAGGAGCAAAAATCAGTCTTTACACTTAAAATTAATAACATGACATTTAATGATAATTATTGATATCCTTTGCACAAATGTTTTGCCATATCGCCCCATATTATCAATCCATACATGTATTTGTAACTAGGATATAGCTAAAGATTATTTTTTCTAGTGCAGTTCCCGTTCTCAACCTGCCTGTTTGGAATGTGTTGTTTGTTTAGCCTGTGGTGATGCTGGATGCAGCTTTCATTCTGAAACTGTAAAAATTGACCTGGAGTAATTAAGCTGCGGTAAGTAAAGACCAGCCGCTGTTGCACAAAGAGCTGTTCACCTGCTTTTTTCCAAGTTCGGTGAAGCTCGACTCTGTACGAACAACCTTGACCTAAATTTATGAGTCCCAGCCGCCGCTGCTGCTGCAGAGCACTGACCGTCTCTTTATTCACAGTTTATTGATATTGAATGCATTTTGCAAATCGTAAAATTCAACACTGCACTTCCCAGGGCTCTTAACAATATATATGCTATGTGTGAAGGCAATGAGATGAATGCTTCTCGAGATGTGAGGCACAGACTTAAAGACAGGGAGAGAGAGACATATGTCTGAAAGTACTAGATGGAGATAATTTATGTATTTACTAATGCAGAAAGGGCTTAGGTTTTATTAGGAGGATCTTTATTCTACATGAAAATCTATTAAAGTTTTTCTGACTATAATATGAGCTTCTATGTTTTGTTTCTAAAGTATTCCAATGGGAGAGGAGTAGTTTAACAAAGGGTGGAGTCCATACTGAAATGGCCGCTGCATCAAGGATGTATCTCTGATAAGGAACAGTTACTAGTAAAACCTGTTTCAGTGTTCATAAGGATGTCTATTGTTATAAATCATAGAAAAAAGGATGACTTGTCCTGACGGAGAGGTGAAAACATCATTATTTTAATGCCTCTGATCAAACTATAAAATAATGTGTGTTGTATCACTTGAGAAATAACAAACAATAATGACAATATATTATTTGTTTGGTAAATCGCCTGTATGATTTTAAATTATCACAGTTCAGGAAATGGAACAAAGTAGGTGAATGTTTCAAGGCTATAAAGTGGATTAAGGATTGTGTATCTGTTTTTGCTGAAATTTGGAAATAATGTTTTTGGTAATGTGTAAATGACTGTATTCCTATGACACAACAAAGATTTCATAGAAGAATGACCAAGTGTAGCATCACCGTCTGAACAAATGATGTTGTTCAATAGAGAAAAACTATTTAATAAAAGGAGAAACAAATAGAGAACCCCTCACAAAGAAGACTGGGATTAAATGCCTCAATCAAATCTTGCGTGAAAACTAAATCAAAAAGTAGTGATTAGAAAATTTGAGCACTCACCTGCCTTAGTGTGCGGTCACTAGGTATATGATCTGTGTTAGTGTGAGAGTCGCTACTCCCTCAAGTTGCTATTTCCTTGAAAGTGAAACCAGCATAGCAACTTCTGTTTGTGGTTACACGGAGTTTGGGTTTATCTGTAATGTACTTGTAAAAATACAAAAGCTGATTGTTTGTATTGACAGTTATTTGTGGGATTGTATCTTTTTTGTTTTAGCTAGATTGTTGCAGAAATCATGGTTTGAGAAAGTTGAGACATTACTTCCTGTTTAATTGTAGATAAAATCTTTTCTGTTATTCAGTGAATGGAACGGAAATTTAAAAGTGTGGTGCCTCTGCTGGACCTTTTTTGAAGAACTCCCTTCATCAATCACTTCTGAATTATATTATTATTATATATATATATTATATTTTTCCTTATTTTTAATCAGTCAAGATTCAGTGTGAATGGCATCAACTTTTCTAAGACACTCCTACAAAATGTTACTTTCACAATTGGATAAATCTTTATATAAATGGTAATATTGATACGGTTCTTCAAAGCTGATCACTAGATTTCAATAGCATGTTGAATTCTATGGCTCTAATGATCTGCAGTGGAACATGGAATAGTTGTTTCAGCCTGCAACTCTCCCAGCAACCAGCAGGAGATGCTGTCACCCAGGTAGTTGCCCTTGCTCACCTGGAAGGTTACTTGGCCTCAGGCTTGTTAAAGCTTTATGTCAGTGCTGCGTTTAAAGCTCATTATAGTTCAGAGACATGCGGAAGAGCAGATCAGCTGTCAGGCTGTTTGTCTGTACACACACAGGCTGCAGCAGCTGTTTTCAGAGCAGCGACAGTGTCTCATTTAGCTGTTTACTATGTATCCTCCAAACCAACCAAGTATTTCCGATTTTCCCAGAGAACTGGATTCATGTGACACACACACAGGTTTCTTTTGATATCCTGTAATGGAGCCTTTTGTGTTGGTCAGGACAGAAAGGGAGTCAGAACACACAAAGGAAACATTTAGTTAGTTTGCAGTCACCACCTACATCTTTTGTAAATGCAGCTTAAGATCATCCACACACGAGATGCTGTGTAACAATGCTCTCATTGCTGTGTGTTTAGATTTTTTTTTTTCTTCTTGTTGTACTCCAAAATATCCTCAACAGGCAGTGATATCATGTGTGTAATTTGGTGCAGCTTGGATTTAAAGGTACTGTTGGGTCTTGGTGGAGGTATGCGCTTTACGGAGTGTTAAGGAATTTTTGACCATCCTCACACATTACTGTATATGCCACTATATATTATGTATATTGTATATTACATTATATCTATACAGGAGAATAGGTCTTGTCTAATTCCACAGATACTCCCTTCTCCGTCTAAGCAGTACCCAAGGTCAGGTTATAGATAAAGGACCAACCAATGGTACATTGTAGTGTCTATGTTGATGGGCTTTCATATCCAACTCAGATGTGCAAGACAGAGGAACCAACTCTCACCAACTTTAACTCTTTTGCGTATTTCACCAGTGGCAAGACGTAAGGACACAATGTGATTTAGGAATGCATACTTTAGGATGTGAACACCTACATGTAACATAGCGAGTGAAAGCAATTCTAGCCATTCATGGATGTGCTGTTAGAATGGGTGACGCAAGTAAAGGAAGATGCATGGGGAAACTGTGGGAGACATCTTCAGACCTGGGGGTGACAATTGCTCATGTTGCTCTGTTAGCGTTTGTATATTGTTCCACCTTCTGGTCTCCTTGATGCATCAAGTCCACATTAAAATCTTCTGCATAAGACATCAGCTGCTGCCCGAGTTCTCCTTTCACCAGCTTCCAGAAAACGTCCATAACACTGAGTGGCATTCGAGTGTTTTTTATTTTTTTAAATCGTGATAATGTATTTTCAGTTACTTTCTTTTGCCAGTATTAAAACATGTATGTTAACATAGACAAGGCCAGTCTTATTATCAGTTGAACACAGAGAATCATGGTGGGCATGGCACTTATCACACATACCACAAGTCAAAGTGCTTTAATCGAGATGAAGAAATGTAACACCACTGCATTAGAACATCAATTAGCCTAGTTGGTATGTAGGGCAGGGCCAGTTCGTATCGATCATTTTCACGATGAATGTTTAGACTGATTTTTGCTTCTGAGTGAAGGCTTTGGTTTTAAACATCTTTGTGACAAACGGCAAAACATTTTGCATATCTGAGGTAGATCAATTGTATGTTTACTTCCTCACCCTGCTTGCACAATGCATGAGCAATATATCGGTATATGTTGCACTAAGTTTTATTGCTGCAATGAAATTTATATTGCAATGATCATTGATCGTTGTTATATTTCCCTGCCACAAATGGAGATTCTAAATATTTGGTATTATTTTGTAGCAGGAGTAAGACGTTTCCTGTAGATCACGATTCTTTGACTCAGTGTATTGGACTTGTATTATGAGATAATGAATGTGTCAACAAACAGCAGTGTCTGTTTGTCTTTTTGTCCTTGGCTCTGGACTCTGTCACTCCAGAGAGGAACCTTTGATTTGTATTTTCTTAAAGCTCAATCTGCAACAGTTATTAGTAATGACTCATCTTATGACCTGCTTGGTCTTGCTGAGTTTCACCACATTAAAACGGTACTCATCTCTTCAACACAAACATAAAGGCCTTTTCATAGGTCTGTTCAGGACTTGGCTAGAAACGAGGACTTGTGAATTTCACAAGGGTTGGAAATGATCTTTCTGATAAATCGCTCATCTGTGTACGTGTTTTGCATCATGGGCCACACATGCACTCAACAAAAACACTCTTTCTTTAACTTGCAATAAAAACACTGACATGGGTCTGATACATACAGTGTTATTTATAAAACCCCAATTTTCAACATTACAGTATTGCAGTATTATTAAATCATTTCAGGTTTTTAAGTGCAACCAATCAGCTCAATCATGTCCAGATGTGGTTTTGGTGAAATACAACCAATGAGACTTCACTTTTTGTTCTGATGAAACTGCTGTTTTAATATTTTGTGGTGTAATAAAATTCAGACAGGTGAGATCCCTTTAAAAGCTATTCACAGCAGACCGAGGCTTTTCAGTCCAAGCAAACTAGAGATGTTCTGTTATTCAGTGCATTTGTTGTT
The DNA here is from genome assembly GCF_009819705.1 of Hippoglossus hippoglossus. Lineage (NCBI taxonomy): Eukaryota > Metazoa > Chordata > Actinopteri > Pleuronectiformes > Pleuronectidae > Hippoglossus > Hippoglossus hippoglossus. Next base: position 16,085,359 of record NC_047158.1, read on the forward strand.
TCATCACAAATATGTCACAGTTAAAAAAAATTCACGAAATTGGCAAATTCAAGACTCAATGAAATGAAACGTACAAAGGAAAAACAAATAATACAACAGGACAGCATTTTAAAGAGAGATTAACAATATGTGCAAGAAGCAGGTAACAAATAAAATCAACTTTAAAGCAGGGTTGATTTTCCATCCACTTAAACATTGTCTGCAATGCATATCCAGTCATCTTCATCCCCCCCAGCTTGGAGTGCATGCTTTAACTTCCTCAGGCTGGCCTATGAATCGTGCTTGGACTCCAGGGGCAATGGACATACCTGAGTGATAATCGTATACATCATAAAGGTAGTTCTGAACATCAGTGCTACGTCTGAAATTAGTTGCCCATTGCCACTGCCACCATTCATACTGATTTGTGGCTTTATCTGCAGAGGCATAGAAACCAACCCAAGAATTGTTAAATTCAGACTTCCAATTACTGAAGGTCTTCATGACAAATAAGCGAGCACACGCCTTGCCATCTTTTACAAAGAGCTGGAGGTGTGCATCGTAGCCGCTTATATTGACTGCGCTGTCTGCTCTGGGATTCTTAAACTCAGGACCTCTGCATATCTCCTCTCCCACCACTTGCCAGAAGTACCACGGTCTCCTCACCTTATGTAGTCGAGCCTGAAGACCGTCATTTAGCAGCACTGAGGTGTTCCAACTGCCTGAACTGTCCACAATGCACATAAAAGTCTTGCTTGCTTCCTGGTCCCTATTGTTATTGAAAAGCACTACCATCACTCCATTGTTTAGTTGATTTTCAGTAACATTCTCCCAAAGAATCCTGGCTCCTCCATCCTTGCCGGTCGTCACCCTCAAATTACACGAACCATCAGTCTCCATATGATTTTGTCTGGGATATGTCTGGGATGGGTTTTCTGGGATGTTGACAACATAATCAGGTTCCGTGTTTCTTCTTGCTGGAGGCTGAGGTCTTTTGTTTTGTTTGTAAGAGGAGTGCTTTTCCTTGATTACAATAAACAGCAGCAGGCCAAGACAAGCCAGGTTACCCCACGTGTTTCTGATGTGCCCTAACTCGCGATCGTCAGCACTACTGCCATAGCGATTTCTGAGATCCCACAGTGAGTCCTGGTGTTCTCCATCAGAAAACTCTCTGATCTGCCTTAGAAGGTTGGTACTGACCTGGTATGTATGTTCCGGGTCATACCTTGTCCCCTGTTGTTCAGAGGTCTCATAGTGCTGTGTGATGTACACTTGATCTGTCTGCATAGATCTTCCTGTGTTCTCTTGCCTGACTCTGAATATGATGCGGTCCATGTTTCTTCCTTCATACTCTGCCAGGGGATCGACGACGTAGTCTGGGAGTTGTTCTTGACTGTCTACATTAAGATTGCCAACAGTGTAGTATTGGTAACCCCAAGGCAGTGGGTCCAGCAGCTGCTCATAGTTGCCATAATGATGCGAGCCATAATCTTCATTGTTTGGGTCGAAGGTCAAGCAAATGACATGGTTATTGTTGATATCAACTACATTGGCAAACCAGTGGAGAAGTAGAAGAGTGTGTTTGTGCACAGATTGGTCAAAATTGATTTTCTTCAAATCATCAATTGAATTGAGTCTTTCTACAGCTGACACAGAGGCCAGTGCAAGGAACAGAGCTGCACAGCAACTCATGACTCTTCCTGACATCCTCATCATCCTGTAATGATACAGAAAAATATATCAATGAAGGCTGGGCATGGTGGGCAATAAAGCAATAGCAATATTATAAAGGTTGAATTTATATTGATATAATGGTTATGCATTGTGTAAGGAGGTATAACGTATAAGTAGTCTTCCTCAGATTTAGATAATTATTTGCTGTTTATCAAATGTTTGTCATTCTCTCCTCATAAAAGAGTTTGAAACCACAACCTTCACTCGGGAGCAAAAATCAGTCTTTACACTTAAAATTAATAAAATGACATTTAATATAATAATTATCGATAACCTTGGCCCAAATTGTTTGCCATATCGCCCCATATTATCAATCCATACATGTATTTGTAACTAGGGATATATCTAAAGATTATTTTTACTAGTGCAGTTCCCGTTCTCAACCTGCCTGTTTGGAATGGGTTGTTTGTTTAGCCTGTGGTGATGCTGGTTGCAGCTTTCATTCTGAAACTGTAAAATTGACCTGCAGTAATTAAGCTGCGGTAAGTAAAGATCAGCTGCTGTTGCACAAAGAGCTGTTCACCTGTCTGAATCAAAAACATTTTTTTTTTCAGATTGGCATTTGTTCACTGCAGTGTTAAAGTGGAAGTACAGGCAGCCCTGATGCTGACTACTTATTTCAACATATAAAGGACAAAAGGGGAACACATTTAAAAACTTGATTCCCACTGGGGGGACTTTAAAGGCTGTAAATTGGATGTGTGTGTTGTTGCTTAATTTGGAAATATTATGTGTAAGAGGATAAGATGATCCTTTTATTTGTTCCACTGGGGGGGGGGGGGAATTGCCATATTACAGAAACCAAGGGAGTCGATAGAATAAACTTAGTAAACTTATAACATAATATAAACAAGGAAATATGATAATATATACAATAAAAAGCGCTAACAAATAACACAACAAATTTTAAGAATACTAACATAGCACATTGTAAACCTCTCCAAATTCAATCCAACAGAAGAAACTTTCAGCTGCCCTTTACATATGGTTCACCTGAGTAAGTTTTCAGTGTAGAAATCTGCAGGTAGAGAACTTAAAATTGCTTCATCAATCATATTGAGAGAAATCCGACGTAAATCAAGGAAATAGTGATCAGAACATAAGAGCACTCACCTTTGTTAGTTTGCTGCTGATAGGGAATCATGTCTGTGTCTGTCTGTGTTTGAGCTTTTATAACTCCCCTTCCTGTTTCCTTAGAAATGAAACCAATAACGAATCTGTTGCTGGTGGTTGCAGAAGGTACTGCAGCTTGGGTCAAATGTCCTTTTGAAAAGAATCTGTTTAGTTATGTGACTTTAAGGGGACTTGTGGGCCTTGGTGGGGGCACGCTCTCTACTAAGTTTCATTGTTGATCTTTGTCTACATACTTTTTCTTAACTCATGTTTAAGTGTCATTGTGATTTTCACTGATGGCCACTATTAAACATTTACTGTCGTCTTATTTGTACCATGACTGTCTTTTTAAACAGAAAAGTTAAACGGTTCATGGTGAATTTCCTTAACACAAACTGATCCAGTTACTTCAGCTGAATTAAATTTGAAACTGGCTTAAGCACAACCAAAGGAACAGAGGATGTGATGTTTTTACAGTTTTTATGTAGATTGGAGTTTAACCCATATGTTGAATAAGTAAATGAATTCATCAACAATGAATAAACAAGGGGGTCTTCTATATCTGAGTGATCTCATATTGTGTCAGAAACAAAAATGTCTTTCTGTAGACCACTGTTCTCCCACACGTTGGCTAATTGAGGAAGTGGAAGGAAGAGATGGACAAATGTGTTGTCTTTTAATCTTTTTATTTACACACCAAACAAATAGCAGTGTGTATTCAATGAACACCCCATTTACAATATTATAGCAAGAATACAAAACCATATGTAAAATATACATCTATTTTTTTTATACCAATACATTATCAATGTGAGCTATGCTTAGCACGCCATCGATCCTTTCACTTGTGGGTCTCATCTATGTATCAGAGCTATTTACTTTCTCTTCATCTCTAGGAAACACATATGAAAGAACAGTGAGTCACCACTACTGGATTAGACGTGCTGGAGCATGACATTGAATATGAATTAGGCCTGAAGCGTTAAGACCAGTATAGTGCCTTACTATGTACAAAAAGTTATTTTAAAGAAGAGTTTGTGCTGTAATTAACTAGGTGTGGTTTATTTTTTGTAAGTAGAACCCCTTGGACCACACTTCTTGGTCTAATAAATGTAAAATATGTCCTTAATCTTTTGTTCTGTAATTTTCCCAGGCAAGTAAGATTTAAATAAACATGAAAGCAAAACAAAGCATACACCAGCTTTTACAATTAACCCTTATCCAGGTCCATTGATCAGTCCTAACTGCTTGATTCCCAATCATCTTAAAAGTAATATTGTGTATTGTATGTTTCGTCTTTTTTTTTTTTTTTTTTCTTTGTGAAGTTAAATATAATAAAAATTTTAAAATTTAAAAAAAGTAATGAACAGAAAAATGTTTGGTTTGGACAACATCTTTCTCATTTATTGTCGAATTCCCCTACCTCATACTAAAGTAAAGGTAGACAACAACAACAACAACGACAATTATACAAAAAATGACAGACCATGTTTTACAATTCCCCTGATTTTGTCTGGGGCCTTGGAAGTTGTTATGAGGAATATAAGTTTGTGTCACAACCTCGTTTCCTCCTCCTGTTGACCCACTCTGAAGGCTGGCCCTTTGTTGGTCAAAGTTGTACCTTTCCTCGATCACAATAAACAACAGCAGTCCAAGACAAGCAAGGTTCCCCCATATGTTTCTGATTTCTGATAACTGGAAATCACTAGTGTTACTTCCATAGCGCTTTCTGAGATTGGACAGTGACTGGTTTGCTCCCACTGAAAACTTTCGGATTGTTCTCAGGAGGTTAATCGTGATCTCATAGGTATGTTCAGGATCATATGTCGTATTTCCAGGGATCCCATAATGCTGTGTGATGTACACTCGATCTATCTGTTGCAAAGTTTGCCATCCTGTGCTCTGCAGCCTGACTCTGAACACGATCCGGTCCCAGTTTCTTCCCGCATACTCTGCCTGGGGATGGACGACATAATCTGGAAGTTGTTCACGTCTGTCTAGAAGTAGATTGCCAACAGTGTAGTACTTGTAACCATTAGGCGTTTGCTCCAGCATCCCCTCAAAGTTGCCATAATGATGCGATCCAAAATCGGCATTGTTTGGGTCAAAGGTCAACTGTATGATGTTGTTGCTGTCGATATCAACTATGTTGGCAAACCAGTGGAGAAGTAGAAGAGTGTGTTTGGGCACAGATTGACCAAAGTTGATTTTCTTCAAATCATTAATTGAATTGAGTCTTTGTACAGCTGACACAGAGGCCAGTGCAAGGAACAGAGCTGCACAGCAACTCGTGACTCTTCCTGACATCCTCATCATCCTGTAATGATACAGAAAAATATATCAATGAAGGCTGGGCATGGTGGGCAATAAAACAATAGCAAAAAAGGTTGAATATATATTGATATAATGGTTATGCATTGTGTAAGGCGGTATAACTCATAATTAGTCTACCTCAGATTTAGATAATTATTTGCTGTTTATCAAATGTTTGTCATTCTCTCCTCATAAAAGAGTTTGAAACCACAACCTTCACTTCACTGAGCAAAAATCAGTCTTTACACTTAAAATTAATAACGTGACATTTAATGATAATTATCGAGAACCTTGGCCCAATTTTTTTCCCATATCGCCCCATATTATCAATCCATACATGTATTTGTAACTAGGATATATCTAAAGATTATTTTTACTAGTGCAGTTCCCGTTCTCAACCTGCCTGGTTGGAATGTGTTGTTTGTTTAGCCTGTGGTGATGCTGGTTGCAGCTTTCATTCTGAAATTGACCTGCAGTAATTAAGCTGCGGTAAGTAAAGACCAGCTGCTGTTGCACAAAGAGCTGTTTACCTGCTTTTTTCCAAGTTCGGTGAAGCTCGACTCTGTACGAACAACCTTGACCTAAATTTATGAGTCCCAGCCGCTGCTGCTGCAGAGCACTGACCGTCTCTTTATTCACAGTTTATTGATATTGAATGCATTTTGCAAATCGTAAAATTCAACACTGCACTTCCCAGGGCTCTTAACAATATACATTCCATGTGTGAAGGCAATAAGATGAATGCTTCTCGAGATGTGAGGCACAGACTTAAAGACAGGGAGAGAGACATATGTCTGGAAGTACTAGATGGAGATAATTTATGTATTTACTAATGCAGAAAGGGCTTAGGTTTTATTAGGAGGATCTCTATTCTACGTGAAAATCTATTAAAGTTTTTCTGACTATAATGAGCTTCTATGTTTTGTTTCTAAAGTATTCCAATGGGAGAGGAGTAGTTAAACAAAGGGTGGAGTCCATTCTGAAATGGCCGCTGCATCAAGGATGTATCTCTGATAAGGAACGGTTACTAGTAAAACCTGTTTCAGTGTTCATAAGGATGTCTATTGTTATAAATCATAGAAAAAAGGATGACTTGTCCTGACGGAGAGGTGAAAACATCATTATTTTAATGCCTCTGATCAAACTATAAAATAATGTGTGTTGTATCACTTGAGAAATAACAAGCAATAATGACAATATAGTATTTGTTTGGTAAATCGCATCTGTATGATTTTGAAATTATCACAGTTCAGGAAATGGAACAAAGTAGGTGAATGTTTTCAAGGCTATAAAGTGGATTAAGGATTGTGTATCTTGTTTTTGCTGAAATTTGGAAATAATGTTTTTGGTAATGTGTAAATGACTGTATTCCTATGACACAACAAAGATTTCATAGAAGAATGACCAAGTGTAGCATCACCGTCCTGAACAAATGATGTTGTTCAATAGAGAAAAACTATTTAATAAAGGAGACAAAATAAGAGAACTCCTCACAAAGAAGACTGGGATTAAATGCCTCAATCAAATCTTGAGTGAAACTAAATCAAAAAGTAGTGATTAGAAAATTTGAGCACTCACCTGCCTTAGTGTGCGGTCACTAGGTATATGATCTGTGTTAGTGTGAGAGTCGCTACTCCCTCAAGTTGCTATTTCCTTGAAAGTGAAACCAGCATAGCAACTTCTGTTCGTGGTTACACGGAGTTTGGGTTTATCTGTAATGTACTTGTAAAAATACAAAAGCTGATTGTTTGTATTGACAGTTATTTGTGGGATTGTATCTTTTTTTGTTTTAGCTAGATTGTTGCAGAAATCATGGTTTGAGAAAGTTGAGACATTACTTCCTGTTTAATTGTAGATAAAATCTTTTCTGTTATTCAGTGAATGGAACGGAAATTTAAAAGTGTGGTGCTTCTGCTTGACATTTCTTGAAAAACTCCCTTCATCAATCACTTCTGAATTATATATATATTATATTTTTCCTCATTTTTAATCAGTCAAGATTCAGTGTGAATGGCATCAACTTTTCTAAGACACTCCTACAAAGTGTTACTTTCACAATTGGATAAATCTTTATATAAATGGTAATATTGATACGGTTCTTCAAAGCTGATCACTAGATTTCAATAGCATGTTGAATTCTATGGCTCTAATGATCTGCAGTGGAACATGGAATAGTTGTTTCAGCCTGCAACTCTCCCAGCAACCAGCAGGAGATGCTGTCACCCAGGTAGTTGCCCTTGCTCACCTGGAAGGTTACTTGGCCTCAGGCTTGTTAAAGCTTTATGTCAGTGCTGCGTTTAAAGCTCATTATAGTTCAGAGACATGCGGAAGAGCAGATCAGCTGTCAGGCTGTTTGTCTGTACACACACAGGCTGCAGCAGCTGTTTTCAGAGCAGCGACAGTGTCTCATTTAGCTGTTTACTATGTATCCTCCAAACCAACCAAGTATTTCCGATTTTCCCAGAGAACTGGATTCATGTGACACACACAGGTTTCTTTTGATATCCTGTAATGGAGCCTTTTGTGTTGGTCAGGACAGAAAGGGAGTCAGAACACACAAAGGAAACATTTAGTTAGTTTGCGGTCACCACCCACATATTTTGTATATGCAGCTTAAGATCATCCACACACAAGATGCTGTGTAACAATGCTCTCATTGCTGTGTTTGATTTTTTTTTTTTTTCTTGTTGTACTCCAAAATATCCTCAACAGGCAGCGCAGCCAAAGATTCACTGATATTTTTTGTGAAATAGCATTCACTTCACTGTGCGTTTTCTGTTGAGGAAAAAGACTAGCCACTGATGCATTAAATCCAATGCACCCAGTGACTCAGGCTACTATGCTATCCATCATGTTTCTGTGTTATAAAAGACCTTGGACAGCTGTTAGGAACACTGTCAGGGGTCAGCCAGGCAGCCCTATACTCCGCCTGCCAATATATGACACCATTTTGGCTCCAGAAACATCAGCCCCTGCCATTGGCTCTCTGTCACCACATCCCCCTGTCTCCTCAAAATGAAGATCTTTTTTATCCGAAAAGGCCATGTCCCCAGCAGGGCAGCAACTCTGTTACAAAGGAACAAAGCCAAGTTATGTCGGCTCAAACAAATGATGGTTGGCTCACACTGCCGGGTTCAATCAGGAGTCAGTAGCTTCAGGAAGAAGCTTCGAAGGTGAGGGAATGGAAATCATTTTTATCTTACGGTTTATCTTAATTTATTTATAACATCTGTAAAGTTGTGTGTCACCTTTCATGAGCTGCTTTCAGACATGCACTGAACTCTGAAGCAGGAAAATGTCCAGAAAATGAAATGTGCATGTTGATGACGTTTCTTATATGTGACGGACGGAGAAGCTCTCAATTATGAAATATCTCAGGATGAAAAAGATACACGTTAGAAGACATCGAAGAATGTCATCTTGTAAAGACAACAGGATTTCAGAGCTTTTGGTGAGAAGCGCAGACATTGGTGTCGAAACAAAGAGTTTTGTGTTTTCTGCAGTGGAATTTATACCTTATGTCCTGCCTCCTGCATGCTCTACCCAGACGCCACCCCTTGCTTGAAAGTTCCAGACATTTTCTTGTTGTAAATGAGTCTCATCCTGCTGCGTTCTTCATATCCAACTCCCTAAAATGTCCACAAACTATTTCTTTGGACATTTCTAGGAGTTCACGTCTGAAAATGTCTTTTAGTTTGAAAGTTGACACGGACGAAGTTCAAGCTTGCTGTAAGCTGGGTATGTTGGCTGTCAGTGGTGAGTTTTACACTGTGGGTAGCTCAAAGTAAAGGGTAACTCAAAGTTTTTTAGTGAAACATTAGGAGAGAGAGAGAGGCTGCACAGAGGCAGTCATGAGGAAAAGATTGTGTTTCGAGCTCAGAGTTGGCAGGAGATTTAATTTGCACAAGGCTGTTCTCATTTTGAATGAGAAAGAAACTATTTCATGACACATCGTCAAAATCACACACTGCATTAAAATGACTAAATCTGGGTCTCAATTGTTTTGCCTTGAATGAAACCGGCAAGTTTCCTTTCTTTGTCTCAGTCCATTACACTGTGGATTGTTTTATCTCTGGGACTGTAAAGACGAGAAGTAGCAGTAAGTGTATTCTCCTATGCTCATGTCCGTATTATAAATGGGACAAAAAAATGATCTCTGCTCCAATAACTGCACTGGGGACCTGGTGTTAAGTTCACAGAACTGGAGCTGAGGTGATTTTAAAAAACAGCAAACTCAACATGTCAGCCTTTAAATCCACTGATGCCTCCTGTGTTTTATCTACATTTTAGCACCAGTCTATAACTTCATACGTACGTTTGGTTTAAACCATGGCTTTTACTGGGGCGACAAAGTGGAATTTCAGAGAGAAGGGAGATGAAAACAGGAGGCTTGCCTTGGACTGAAAGGTTTTAAGGGGGGGGGGGGCTTAGTTAGGGGAAATGTACAATTTACCACTTTGTAAGACTAAGTGCAACAAAGGTTTAATTTGAACTCCATATTAGGTCGAACCTGGTTCGATCACACTGACGAGGCCCCCTGCTTGTGTGTTGCGGCAGTGGCTCAGGAGGTAGAGTGGGCTGTCACCTAACCAGGTGGTCATTGGTTCGATCAGCGGCTCCTCTGAACCATAGACTGTATATAAAAGCTCTGAACCCCAAAAACTTGATGGCTGTGTGAGCAGTGTCTGTTACAACAAGTGCAGCTTATATGAACGATGTACGGATGAGTGAATCTGGGTAAAATGGGGAAATACAGCCCATTTACTGTGTGTTTTGTATACATACATATATTTGTGTGTCATGCCAATGCATTTGGCACATACCCTCCTTGGATTACAAAACACCCCGAATTTACAGACACCTAACCAATCATTCTCTGGTATTACGTAAAACAGAGGAGACATGCGCTCAAAAGAAATAGAAAATCCAAATGAACTTATGTTTACAAAACTTTTGCAGATGTTGCATATCTATAAATTAGCTCAAGTGTGTGTATATATATATTTACTGTCTGGTATAGTGCAGAATAGGGTGTGTACTGGGAGAAGGGTTAATCCTATGTGTAGATGAAATGAGACAAATCCATCTTTGCAGCCCGTTGTGCCTGTTTTCTTTTTATTAGGAATATGACCCTTCATCTCGAGGAATGCAGGTGCTGCCGTGTGCGTGCGCGTGCGTGTGTGTGTGTGTCTGTTCACGTGGCTGTTAGGTCGCTCTTCAGCCTTGTACTGGTGTATAATTACACTTCCTGTGAGGCTGGAGACAGCTGTTTCCTCTCCTCTTTAATCACACAAATATACATACTCCAAGAACAGTAATCAGCCAAAGTAATTGGTTGGCTCTCAGGTCTTAAAAAATAAGTGAAGGCTAAAAAATCTGCATCAGACGAGACACTTAAGTTTTAATTGTTTTAGTTGTTTATGTTGAAGAGTAAACTGTTATTCTTATATTTGGCTGCCCCCCTTGAAGACATTTTATATAGATTTATATGTATTCCCCGATGTGTGGATGAATACAGTTCTATCTAATCTAGGATGCTGGAAAACCTGGTGACTTTATTTACTTGTGGCTGCCTCATCAAATGTTACCGGGCTGGCTCTGTAATTGATCATGGCTTTATAGTGATAGTAAATATACATTTACATCATGCCAGAAATATTTTAAAACAGGTTGTGATGGAATTATGCAATACCTCAACCCCCCAGCTTTTTAACATTCTCTTCTTTTGGGAAAGAACAAATCTCTTACACATCCTATGCTCACCCTGCAGTGCATGAAAATACCTGAAACATGAAACCTTTCCTTCAAAGCATGATTTTGAAATCGAAGATGTTGCATAATACCATGAGCTTTTCCATAAACAACGTATTTGTTAGTATCATGAGAATTGAAAAATTATTCTGAGCATACTGACAAAGGGTTTGATGTGACGTGTCTCAGGTCTGTGTGCGAGGAATGAGTGGGATGTGATGAATGCAGAGCCTGGAGAGGAGATGAGGAGGTCAGGCCAGGTAATTAGATTAGGGTTGTAAATAATCCTGGGAGTTTAGGAGAGGGACATTCAGCCGGCCTGAAGCTAGAAGTCAGCCTCAGTGCAGATACACACATACAATCTTTTTTTTAAATGTTCCCTTCAAACTCTGCCTCAGACAAATACATGTGCTCTCTTTTCCTCTTAAATTTATTCTGCATTTTGGGGTTTTTAACTTTGAGGCAGGGGGTGGTGGGGATATTGGAAGGAAGTGGGCGTGTCTTGTTCCCTTGCATGCTGTCACATGACAGGCATGGGTGGGAGGGACAGGCAGGGAGCCTCCAGAGCCACGGCAGAGTTTGGCCTCTTTCACAGTGAGTGCATACACACTTGCTGAACTTCGGCAGGGGACGACACATACTTTACACACGGTGAGTGTTTGGCATTCTGGACGTGCGTGCGTGAGTGTGTGCGTGTGTGTGTGTTTTGCAAGGAAGCAAAACAAGAGGAAGCAAATGTTTTTTCTTTCATTGTCTTTTTTTTGCTTGCATGTCTCTGTTCTTCCAATGGAAGAAGAGCTTTGATCATCTGTGGTTTTCACATACTTTACTTTATAAATATCTTCTGCATGCCTCTCATACCTGACTGAGTCCATAAGTTAATAAGTGTTTACGTGCTCCTGTTATTTTTTAACAGTTTTGTTTAATATACATAGGAGATGTTTTGAGTTCTGGTATCAAAGGGAATTTTTCAGTTCTGTGTTATTTGCATATTTTCCATTTATATGTGATATGTGTGTGTGTGTGTGTGTGTGTGTGTAATTACCCTTCTTAAGGTTTTACATTCCCTCTGTTTTCCGTGTCCTTAATGTTGTGTGTTTCTGCCCTGTGGCAAGCTTTGTAATCGATATACACAAAGGGATCTGCCATCATGTTTCAGCTCCTACTCTGTTTAAGTTCACTTTGTGTGTTCTGCTGTTTCTGATATTGATCCATCACCAGATAAGGTGTGTGTGTGTGTGTGTGTGTGTGTGTGTGTGTGTGTGTGTTGTGTGTGTGGTGTGTGTGTGGTGTGTGTGTGTGTGTGTGTGTGTGTGTTGTGTGTGTGTGTGTGTGTGTGTGTGTGTGTGTGTGTGTGCCTACCTACCTACCTACCTACCTTTTAGTTCTGTGTCTGCTTTGGAAAATGCACTAAAGGAATCAACGTAGCTGATGGTAATTAGTGGAAAGTTGTCCTTGTTCCTTTCCAGTGGAAAACATTATGGATCAAATTTGACCAAAATCAAAGGCTGTTGTTGGAAATGTTTTGTTGACCCCGTCCAGCTTCCCTTTAGTCTCCTTTCTGATTAGTCTCTCTGTCATTTTGTGGTTGTGGTGGATTCTGGGTAACCTATGGCTGAAACTGGAACATTGTGTCATCCAGGTTTTGTTGTCGAGGGGGTGGGGGGGTACATGGCACAGCGCTCTGACAATCTCCAACTGATGGAAAACAGCAACCACCCTACACCTTCTCAGAGAGTCACAAGCCTCTGGTTTGCCTCAGAAGCATGTGCACATACACACACACTTTCTTACACAGAGTTGCTGAAAGGAGCTCTGTTGTGGCCCCTGTGTAATGCCAAGCGAGAACAGACAGTGGCCTTTCACCAGTGTTTGACGGGACGCTGAAAAGGTCATCGTTACCTTCTGTATCTTGTGTCTGTGCATTTTGAGAGTTGGCGCAGCAGTAAGATTATGTATCTATTGTGGAATTCAGAATCACAACCTTGAAATGCAAACTATTTCATGCATGCTACAGCTGCGTAAAGTAAAATTGATAAAGTTTCAGCTGTGTAACTTGACACGCCCTACAAGTTTTTTACTGTGTGCATGAGAACTTACATTTTTTTTTTTATAAAATTCGAAAATTTGAATTCCAGGGCATACTCTGATGTAGTAACTACAGTCTAAAACGACTTTGTGTGAGGAATTTAACTTATTTTAGATGGTAATGTATGCAGTGTCAAATTACGTATTGGAATTTGGATATAAAGTCCTTTTGTGTAAAATATGCCAAGAACTACAACACTGTATGAAGCTGCTAACGTGCTGCAGTGTGAAGTGACAATGTGTATTACCCCTGCCAAGGAGGATATGTTTTCATCTGCATTTGTTTTTTAATTAGTCAGCAGGATTACACAAAAACTACTGGAGAGATTACCTCAAAACTTAAGGACCAAGTAAATTTTGGTGTGTATCTGAATCAGATCCATATTTTCAGTTAAAGGCTTTTTCAACATTTTCACAAATTTCCATTTCCATGTATCTTGATGGGAAGAAAAACATGCATATTTATGGGACTGATATCTATGAGTGTGTGCAGTTTGGTTTAGCGTTATTAAATCTAAGGGGACCATCGAAGATTTCAAAGTATCAAAGCTGACGTTGGTGATGAGGAGGCTTTTTATAACGGACTGAAATTTTACCTGAATTAAATGTGGAAAATGGTGCGCACAATTATATCCAACTGATATTGAGACCTAATAAATGAACTTAGTCGGTGGTGAATTCTACTTAAAGTAGTGTCTACTATCGTATGGTTGAGCTTTGTATGTGCGTCAGTCACAGTCCATAAATACTGCTGCTGAAGCCTGGAGAGGACCAGAGTGAGAGGCTTTATCTCTCACACACACACACACACACACACACACACTGTGGGGAATGTCAAAGACTCTGTAAGGACTGCTGGTTATATTACTGATGGAATGATGGACATGTACTTGTACACCTTCACACATGCAATGAAACATTTTATGAGTGGCCTTGGGGACCTCAGTCCAGCCCACTTCCCAACACTGATACACCGTCGCCCTCATATGAATTAACATCCTGATCTGGTTAGACAGCATGCTCCTTTAGTTAGGTAAAAATCAACCAAGCGTTTTTTTTTTTTTTTGCAGTCTGGATAATGTCATATCTGCTATTAACAACACACTGACTTAAGTATGAACATTGGGCCTTGTCGCCTCACCTAGAGTCAGGGGATATGTTTTACTCACAGCCACACAGCCTGCCATGAGTCCCACTGACAGTTGTAGACAAATGAAGAAAATCTTGTTTTATGAGTTTGAAAGCTTCTGGCTGTTGTCCCTGAGGTGAGGTATGCGTGTGGACAGAGGTCAGATTCCTGAGCCCTCTGGCCCTGTGGACCCACACCCGCTGTCAGCCAACCGATTCACTGATAAAGTTTGACCTGCGCACTAAGATAAAGAACTGCACTGGCTCGCCACCACAGTGACCAACAGCTCCTGTGAGGGAGCCGCTAGCAGATAATAGCTTGCTTAATTATTTTTGCAAAGAGCCTCAGAAAATTGGCAACTTCTTGATTAATTTAGTGTTTGTGTGAACACTTTAAGGGGTTAATGTTTACTAGTTGCTTTGGGTGAGGATATTGTTGTGAAAAGCTTAAAATGTAATCAATTGCACACTTATGTGAGGAACGTTGTATTGTGGTGGAATTGCTGTCCTATGTAGATACTCGGCAAGAAATCAAATAAATGAGCCACGGATCACCCCGTCCATAAATGCTCTTCTTTCGTAATATAAGCATTCAACCTTGCAAAATGTTCATTGTGAGCTGCGAGTTAAAAGGAGCTTGGAAAGACAACAGCTCTGTTGTACACCACCACAGTGTGGAGACTGAACAAATTCCTCTGGCAGTCTAGACAAACCTGTGGGCTTCTACTGTCATTACTGTAATTTACCAACATTTCTCATCTGTCTGCAAAGTAACACAAGCTTCTGAAGCTGCTTGCACCGACATGGATGCATCTTGATGGTTGGAGTCTACATGTCCAAGATTGGAGTAAAAATGCAAGAGATTGAGTAACACTTGTTTGTAGCTCCAGAGAGATAAGGTTTCCTACACGCCTTAACAAATACACAATACTGTAAAGGCATACTTATGATATGCAACACACATACACACATGTTGTCCAATGCCAGGTGACATGATGAGCAAGTTGGTTCTGCAAGGGTCAAAGGGCACATTTCTCCAGAGAGCTGAATGATGGGGACTCTGGGAACTGGGCCTTGCTGCACAAACACTCTGACTTTAATAACACAACAGACCATGTTTGCACTGCCACCACTCCAATTTCCCCCTTTTATTAAGGGATTCACTGTCAAAGGGTGGGAAAAAAGTGTTTGTCTGTGTGTGCACAAGTGTTTATACATGTCCCTCCCCTGGGTCTGTTGCAAGCCCAAGTGGCCCATGGTATTTAATTGATTCTGTGCTGGAGGGCTGTGCTGGAACCCCAGTTCAAAGTAATTTAATGGCCACATGGACTTTATTCTTTCTGCACAAGCTTTCTCAGTTGTCGTTGCAGCATCTCCTTATCTTATGAGAAATGAACCGTGTGAGACTCATTGACCAGACCTCCCAGAAACTTTTGTTCTTTTTAATTTTAACACAGAATAAGCCTCTCAAGCAGCTCACAGTCTTCTAAAGAACTCAACTGTGAACCAGCTTTGTCCTGTGCGGGAATGTAAATAAAGAACAAAAAGAGGCAATGCTTTTAAAGAGGGCCCATAAAAACATTTTAGACCAGAGCAAAGAGGCAAACAGCCCATTTAGTGGATTAGTCCACTAATGTGTGTTTGACATGGAGCTCCAGACATGCACTGAAATGCCATGAGTATTACAAAGTCTTAAAAGTGTCTAAATAAAGGAAATCATTTTTAGGATCCAAGTTTTTAGGATTCGGTGAGTGAGTGAGTCACCCTCCTAGATACCAAACACACTTCCATTGAGCCAAGTTTCCAATCCTTTCTTTCTCCTGATTCCTCTCTGATTCAAGTCAGTTTTTTACACGGGGTCAAACCACTGGTTTGTCATAACCTCAGCACGGCTCCTTTCCAACCTAAACTGGGAACACGACCTCTGACCTGTATGCACGCCACGCTGTCAAAATCAGCACCCTGGGCAGTAGAGGCATGGCTCAGTGGTTCTGACCACGTCTCTACAGTCGTAGCGTTTTTCACAGTTCTTGGCAGTTTTGGTGCCTTTTTTAAAAAGACTAACAAATGTGGACATGTTTTGCTGGTTTTCAACTGTATTTACATCCCTGTTTGGAGGCCTGTGTGTAGTTAGTGAGGAATGCCCCAGGCCCAAAAGTAGAATAAATCACAAAATGTACGTTTTTTTCTTTCCTCCCCTCCTCCATTCAACACTCCTTCCTCTGTCCTCCTCTTCCTGACCTTATCTTTTTTTTTTTTTTTTTTATCCCAACTCCTCAGTGGTCCTCTTCCTTTCTGCTTCTAGTCTTTATCTCCCTGCTTTCTTCCTCCTCTTCTTCACCACATTTCTTTTTAAATTCACTTGATGCCTGTTTCTTTTGTTTCACATTTTTTCTAGCCTCCAAAATGTTTTGTGGTCTTGGAGGCTGCTGGAAATGTTTGACAAAAAAGCTAAGTAATCGGACACTGCTGGAAGCAAGAAAAAAAAACATTCTTTTGTGCCTATAATTGAAAACAGGATCCCAGCAAGTCAAATGACTCACTCCATGCTTTCCAATTTCTAAAATTAATTTTGCTCATCTACAGACTCACATTATCCAAACCATCCCATAACTAGATCTGACACAAAGGAAATCCTTGCACAAATTTGAGGGATGGTCAACACTTCAATAGATGATGCAGAGAAACTCTCTTAACCTTTTCCCCAAAGTTTTTACACAGAATAACATTTGCCATGAGACATTCAGATACCTGATGTTCTGTCTGAGTGAGGTCTGTGAAGCCCCTTTGTTGGGGAAATGTCTACCAGCTGCTGAACCACCAGGGTCAGACATTGTGTCTTAACATTTTATAGGGTCGTGCTCCAACCGGCCAGTAAACATCTGTTTGGAAGGACGTCATGGAAGAAGTGAGGGCACTGAAAACCCCTTGTCTGATAAATGGTCAGTGTATACAGATGTTTGCAACTGGCTGCTTCTGAGGCTTTCTCCGCTCTGGTTTTATTCACTGTCAAAACAACAGAGTTTACACAATACACTTCACTTGCAGCTTGACAATCTTGTATCAACACCTCTTCAACCTGGGCTCTGTAGTTTACTGAAATTCATGACACAGGACTGAAACGGTTTACTACCTCAGGAGAAAGTGATTTATTTTTATTGTTTGGCAGGGCTGGGTTTCCCACAGTAGTGGTCCAGGACTTTGTGTTTGTTTGCCAAGTAGTTTACAGTGTTTGACACTACTCTGACTTGGGCAAAAAGGCAGTGTGTATTCCTGAATGACGGATAGCGATGCCCCTGAAGAGTCTTGTTGCGTCTTACCAGGAAACCTGCGAGTTAAAATGCAGGATACAAACAGCTCTTTCTCTATTTGTCTGTGAACCATTCATCCTGTCTTATGGTGACTTTTGTATTTTTCCACCCACACAAGGAGCTTAGTGTGTGTTTACTATAATACAATAGATGAGGGCAGCATTGTTTTCAAAGAAGGAAATAAGGCACCTATTTCAGGACAAGACCTGAAATCAACTGCAGATATTAAAATTGTTTGTACACATAATGCTGTCAGAAAAACTATATAAAGATAGACATAAACGCTCAGTCCAGAAAGTGAAGCACCGTTGTTGCAGCCTTGCCTGTCGAGGTGTGCTAGCCTCTGGTCAACATCTGTTTATTGCACATAACTGTCACAGAAGAGAAGGTCAAGCAGAGCGAGAACAGCTGACGTGCACAGTGGCAAGCAGAGGATAAAGGAACAAGGGTTTTGTGAGGTGAGACAAAGGAGGAGGGAATTTGGAAAAAGGATGAAACCAATGTAACCTTCAAGATAAACGTCAGAGGAGCAGTAGAGAGGAGGAAGAAGATAAAGGAGTGATTACAAAGAAAGTCGCATGGGAGAGACAATGGAAGACTAAGGGAAGAGGGGGGGGGGGACTGGTGATGGGAGAGAATCAGTATGTGGAGGGAGGAAAGGGTGAGGCTGACACAAGCAGAGGTATGGGAATGTGGGAGGTGCAGAGGAGAGGTGGAGGGCAGTGATTTGCACCAGTTTGCTGACTAACTGTTGGAACAGGATGGGGAAGTGGTGAAGGAGGGAGACCAGGAGAGCTGCTTCCATAGGTGGGTCTCTGACACACATACATACACAATGGAGCTCATTATTATAAAAGTAACACTCCATGCTAAATATTGAGTTTCCACAGCCGTGTTATTCTAAACTGATTTTCTCCCATTAATCACTGCTGTGTCAGTTTGACGTGTGAGGAGCTCCTACCAGCAGTGGTGCCTTTCCCCTCGATGATTTAATTCCCCGGGTGATACAAGTGAACTATCTAGTTGCTTGGACTTCTTCTCTGTGTGACAGGCCAAGTGTTGTGGAGGGAGATTTGTGCCTGAGCTGGAATCCAATAGCTATTAAACACTTGGCAGTCGGTCCAAGCTGCTGGTTATGTGTGTGTTCATGTTTGCCCAAGCTTTTTGTACCTACGGGTCGGCTATGTGATCGAAAAGAGGAAAGGCTGAGTGGGTGCGAGGCCATGGCGACCACTGTGAATGTATGAGCGTGTGCATGTGCGTGTGTGTGCGAGTGGATCAGGTTTCAGCCTCAGCCGTCTCTGGCTCTGTTTTCCACCCTTGACATTAACAAGACAGTAACACTGCTCTGTGCGAGCGAGGGAAAGTGGGGCCCTCTGAGGGGTATACTCTACTTCATCCACTGGACATAGAGACGTAGACATAAACAGTGTAAATTCTTCACCTGCACTCCCTTAACACACTGTAACAGTGAACATAGTAAATCAACAGCGACCATATTAAAAGTTGAATATTTAGCTTATGATTGGACACACATCCGTGGGAATTCCACAGGAGGACATTGAGCTAATCATTAGCAAAACAAACTGTAGGGATAACCTCCTGCCAAGTGAAAAATACTTTAATACTACAGAGTGTATTTTGAATTTGAGTTTTCTGTTGAGTCAAGAGTCTGCGTTGGCATGAGACCAGCCGTCTCCTGTGTTTAAAAGTCAGGGGGTGATTTTTACATGCCGTGTGTGGTGATTATAAAGCAGACAAACAACCAGACATATTTATCTGCCACTTTGGTGCCAGTTCTCCAGCAGGTACATCCAAATGATTGAAAAGCAGGGATTTCCCAAGGTTTTTATTATGCGGGTTGTGATTGTTATGTAATTGATACGTTTTTTTTTAGCAGTTTTGCAATAATTTGTTCCCTGTTAAAGAAATGACGTCTTAGGAACTGTGAGTGTTTTCGATATAGCTCTCAGCTCTGCTCCTCTCTCGCCCACAGTCCTTGTTTTTCACATTCTCACCCTCGCTAATCGAATTCACAGAGAGTAAGTTGACGCATTGGCGACACGCGACAGATGCAAAACTAAAACAAGAATACAGTTATCTCAAGATGAAAAAAAGGTGCCAAACACATCGACAAAGATGTCAACTAAGACAATGAGATTCGAGAGCTTTTGGTGATGTCTGTGTGCTGTCACAAAAACATGTGATTTCCACAGCGGCATTTATACGTCATCTCCTCAGGCGCCACTCCTTGCTCGGACATTTTTCTGTTGTTGTGAACGTGTCCGACCGGCACAGTCTCTTGTTGCATTCTTCATATGTAAAAAGCAGATTCCGGACCATATCATGTCATGTCTGAAAATGACTATTCCTCAGCCACATCCCTCTAAACCTCCATTTTCTCCTCTTCCTCTGTCAAACCAGGGCCAGAGGTGATATCCAGCTACAGTGGCATGACCATGTCTGAGGCGGTGATGCCCGATGCTGTGGTGTCCCCACCGATGGGCGGCCTGTACGGGGAGAAGGTCGGTGGCCCTGTGGTGGACTTCAGTTACGTTGGGATCGACGCCATTCTGGAACAGATGAGGAGGAAGGCCATGAAGCAGGGTTTTGAGCTCAACATTATGGTTGTGGGTAAGTCGTTTTAATTTACGAGGAACACAAAGACCTTTGTCTGTCTGTCTGCTCTGAAACACACCAGAAAACATTAAGTAGCGTCATCTTTTTTCCTATCAATTCATTAGTATAGTTAAAATGAGTGACATGTTTTCAAAAGGGTTTAGAAATCTGATTACTGACCTGCTGCATATATGCGTTACGTTTAAATTAAACGCACAGAGTTTAAATGTTAGCCCTCACACAAACCCAAAGACATGCATGTTGGGTGTTAGAAATATTCCTGTCATTGCTCTTGACTGAAACTCTGTCCTTGGGGCTGGAGTTGGCCCCTTGTTGCTGGATGGTTACAGCTCCAAAATATTTAGGATTGCTCAAGTCGTGAATTAACAACTTGTTCTTAACTTTTATTTTTATTTTTTATTATAAAGACGAATTTCATGTCCTCATTCTCTCAGCCTTGTCATCAAGTGCAGCCGACATTTTAAATGTGTTAGTCTCGAAAAGACCTCAAGGCCGACTGTCATTCAGGTATATGTGCTGGTTTCTCTCTAATCAAGTTTTGTGAGAAAACTGAAGCCTCAAACCCGTTTTAATAAGCGGCCAAACACAGTAATTAAACTCTTTGTGGTTGAGCCCTCATCACTGTGATCAGACACCTTTTAAACAGGAGCTAATTACACACAGACACACTCACGCCTCCGTAGTTGACAGGCCACTATAAAACCAACACCTCCCTTATGTCTCCACTTGGTGACGTTATGCCTGTGGGTCTGCGTTTCATCCTCAAATAAAAAAAGTTTGTTTAAGAAACAGCCTCAGGGTTGTGGAGCCAATTTTCTATTCAGTTGAAATTATTTTCAACAACTTAAAAACTGAGAACAGTGCAAGTTGTTGTTGTTGTTGTTGTTTTACAAAGATATTTTCAAGAGTTGAGTGTTTTACATATTGGATTTGTATTAGTAAATTGTAGTGGCATGATCCTAAACGGTGAAGCCTACAGAGCAGGTAAGGTCCATTTGTCATGTTTTATTCAAAAGAATTAGGTGTTAAAGACGGAAGAGGGAAAATGCAGTCTGGCACTTTTTATTGTAAGCTCTGAAGTTTTAACCTTGACAGTACTTTTATGAAAATGTTTTATCCTTGCTTTATCAAATCTATAAAGTAAAGAATTGGCTGCAGGTTAATATGAAAGTGTTAAGACCCTTCATCACCTGTACAAGCTCAAGATTTTAAAGATGACCCAAACAATCCTGGATTATTCTCACCACCCACTGTATATTGAGTTTCTTCCATCTGGCTGTAGATAAATTTGGTCCAAGTGCAAGTCATTTCTACCTGCTGCCATCAGACTTTTAGTGAAGTTGTTGTATTTGTTGAAGCATTTATTGTTATTAGGTGGAGTTTCGTATGTGGTCAGTGCCAGCTGTTTAACTAATTGCCCCACAGGGATGAAAAAAGATAACTTGAACCTTGGAAGAACTTGATTGTAGCAAGAAACCTCTAATTTGGTTGAATCTTTTCATTTAGTTTTTTCTTATTCATCTTCAATATAGTTTTGTATTTTCTATTAATTTATATTTGTCAGTTAGTTTTCAACAAAATCTACTCGACGATGGCCACATACAGGCAGCAAGTATGGGATTTTGGTGCCACATCTGTTGTGATGGTTGTTAGTGAAAGAATGTTGGACCGAGACACTCTGAGAAATGCCGCTGACAGAGAGGGCAGAAGCTTTACAGTACATAACATTTGGCATGAAGTGATGATCGCTTCTTAACCTCAAACTGAAGTGAATGATTTTCGTCCAATAAAATGTGCAGCTGTTGTCTCTCAGTATTTGCAGAGTAGAGCAGTGTTTGCATGTAAGCGCGCTGCTGACTGCCTGTAACTTTGACTGTGTTTGAATGTGCTTCTCCAGTATTAATTTCTTGATGTTGACACAACCTGAAGATGAACTGTGCAGTCGCTGCCCAGTGGGCCTCTGCAATCTCCTCCTCATTAACCTGTGGTGGTGGCAGTGGGAGGAGATGGTTGCATTCATACAGATATTTACACAGACTGCTTCTACCATAAAGTTTCCATTATTATCTATATCTCTATATAATCTTATCCAGTGATCATCTGGTTGAAAAGTATCTGAAAATGGCCCAATAAAAAATAATTTGATCAGATTTGTAATATTACTTCAGGAACGTCTGTTCATTTTCATGTTTTTATCCTGGTTTGGTTTTATTTGTGTAAGCTTGTCATTGTTTTATTTTATTTTGTATATTTCTCTGCACTTTGATGTACCTGCAGTACAAGCATCATCTTTTTCTGTGTGTCTCACTGTCTCTCGTGTCTGTGTTGTTGTTGTTTTTTGTTTACAGGACAGAGTGGCCTGGGAAAGTCTACTCTGATGAACACGCTGTTCAAGTCTAAAGTCAGCCGTAAGTCGGTGCTGGCTACTGCCCAGGAGAAGATCCCCAAAACAATCGAAATTAAGTCCATCAGTCACGGTACGTCCCTCCTCAACCCCTCATTTCTTCTCTCTGTTTTTATTTTTGTCTGTTTTTCTGATTGTCTGAACGTCTGTCAACAAAAATATACCAATCTCTCACTTTGTTTTTCTTCCCTTCTCTTCTGTATTTACTTTTTTATTTAAATCCAATTGTCTTAAATTACAGCTCGCTAGTTAGGCTCAAACTATGTTGGAATGTATTCTT
Organism: Hippoglossus hippoglossus; assembly: GCF_009819705.1. NCBI lineage: Eukaryota > Metazoa > Chordata > Actinopteri > Pleuronectiformes > Pleuronectidae > Hippoglossus > Hippoglossus hippoglossus. The sequence continues at coordinate 16,108,100 of NC_047158.1, forward strand.
AACCTTACAAAATCAACAGTTTTAAAGCTGGCAGCGTTTTCCCACTGTCGCATTAATTTTCAACAAATCTATCAAGATAAGTTTCTGGATGCATTTCAGGTTACAATTAGTGCAGTTATAGAATTATCCATTACTCATTATCTCTGAAACCAGGATCAGTAGTTGTAGTATACAGGGTGTTCATGTAAGCATAGGTGTACAGTGTTCTACTACTCCCTGACCTTGTGTTTTTGTTTGAGTGCAGACATTGAGGAGAAGGGAGTGAGAATGAAGTTGACGGTCATTGACACTCCAGGCTTCGGCGACCAGATCAACAATGAGAACTGGTACCTAACTACTCTGTCATCACTGCATTAACTGTATGAACCCTGTGAGTTGAAATGTGTCTCACCACATGTCCCACCCTTTCCCCTTTCTCTTCCTGTCATCTTACTTTTCCTTTTCCTCTTCTGTTGTTTTAAATCCTTGTATCCTTCCTCCTACCTCTGTCTGTCTCATTCTGTGAGCTCCTCTTTCCTCCCGTCTTTCTACCTCAATGTTGCTTCCTCATTTTTCCTCCTTTTATCTCTCATTCTCTTCCTCTACCTCCCTCCATCCATACCTGCTGTGCTCCAGCTGGCAGCCTATCATGAAGTTCATTAACGACCAGTATGAGGCATACCTGCAGGAGGAGATCAACATCAACAGGAAGAAAAGGATCCCAGACTCCAGAGTTCACTGCTGCATATACTTCATCCCCCCGACCGGACACTGGTAAGGACACAAGCACACATGGTTAAATATGGTGCAAAAAGGAAAACACACAGATAAGACAGCCTGAATATTAATGCTACCTTATTTGTCTGCCCCTTAACACAACAACACCTTTAAAAGATATAGAAATAAGATGTCAGACACTTTACAAGGGGGTTCAACATTTTGAGAAATGAACTTCTTCACTTTCTTGCTGAAAGTTATTGTAGATGAGAGGATTTAGGATCATGATTAGGAAACAGAAACAGGAGAGTCAGTCCAGTGTTTGTGCTAATGTACGTTAGTTAGCTGCTGGCTGTAGATTCGTGTTGTGCTTTCAGACGTGTTGGTGATGGCTGATGCTCAACAGGAAAGTGAGAGAGAGAGAAAGTGTATTTTGCAAAACTTGACTGTCATTAAGTAACGACGGTTGAAATGACCTTATTACCTCCACCAAGTAAGTTATGTTCTTACCCCTGTCTGAGCCCATTTCAATTAAACTTTGATTAGGGGTGGGGCGTGACCCAAGGAAGAACCCTTTATATTTTGGTGCGGATCCAGATCTGGGGGTTAATCCAGGAACTTTCTTTATTAACTTTAACATTAGGACATTAAAATAGGTGGCAAGATTTTCAACATTTTAGTTGACTAATTCATGGATCTTGATGGAAAAAGTCAGGCATGTTTAGGGAACTGATATTTATCAGTGTGGTCAATTTGGTGCTAATTCAATAGAATTGCATGAACCAGAAACTTCTGTTGTTACTGTGTGTTGTTCATGTGCTAAAAGGTCATTTACAATGATACAGATTTCCTGTTTATTCTGAAGCTTTCCAATGTGAAGCAGCTTGGAAAAACTTTGTTATCCCTCATATTGAACACATGCATGTCCCCGAACATTTCCACACCAGTGCACCACAACACACACACACACACGGGCCACTCTCGCCAGGCCCTGAAGCAGCACCGAGTCCCAAGTTTCTTTCCCTGAATCTCTTACAGACACACACATCTGTGTTTGATTGAACTGAATAAACTGTCCTCTCTCTCTGCTTGTTCAGGCCCGCACTGTTCTGAGCTGGGGGGGGGGGGTTGGCTGGGGAATACTAGCAGGAGAAATTAGGGGGAGGGTGCTTAGTTTCATAGGTTCACCGAGCATTTTATAGCTTTTGCATTTGTGTAACTTTAGGGGAGTGCAGCGGCAGGTCTTGGGAAAATGTTGAAAGCAGCTGTGGATTTTCAGTCTCGTTGGGACACACACACAGACGCAAAGTTAATCACCATTCAAGTGCTGCACCTCTATTTAATTTTTGTGTCATGGTCTGTCTTTGCTCTGGCAGGGGGCTGGTGTGAAATGGCCCCCTGTCTCTGTGCCCCATCAGCCACGTTTCATGTTGATCCAACATTGCAGATGTCACATGGCCTGGCCAGCAGCTGCTCAGGGTTTGCCTTAAAAAGCCTAATGGGACAGAGGCAGGAAGGACAAGAGAGACACAGAGTCTATGTGGGTGTCTGGTGTGTGCAATCAATTGTTGCACTTTTGTCCTTTTTGAATGGCTCCTGCATGAGTGCACAAGGCGCTCCTTGTTGACAATGACCTATCTTTGTCGAACTGTATGTTATTCAGCTGCTCCAGCTACAGGCCCATGCTTTTGTCAAACTGTGGAAAAAGTCCTGTGCTCCTCAAACCGACCACATGTTTTTTTAGTCCCGTCATGGAGCTGATCAAGAACAGTGTACAGTGTAATTGGGTCATGAATTGAAGGTGAAAAGTTGGAACTATAAATACTGTATGTGACAGTTCCATCTGGGAGATGTTAGGAACATCTGCCCTCTGGTGGAAGCGTTTTGTGTCACAATTTCATATTCATGTCTCTACATCTAAAGTTTGCTTTCCCTCTTTCTCTCAAGTCTGCGGCCTCTGGATGTAGAATTCATGAGACGTCTCAGTAAAGTGGTCAACATTGTCCCAGTCATTGCCAAGGCAGATACACTCACCCTGGAGGAGAGGGACTTCTTCAAAAAGAAGGTAACATCTGTCTGTCTTTTGTTTTTCCTTTATTTCAATAGATTTCTGTATTTTAATCTCAGTTTTCATATATAATCCAGAAAAATCCCCTTTTTTATTCTCGAACTGCAAGTTTGGATTTGTCATGTTTGTGGTTGGACAGTTGGAAAACATGGAAACGTTACAGCAAGAGAATCTCTCTCTCTTCCACTCTTGTCCTTTCCTTTCTGCTCTTCCTCTACACAGTTAATAAAGCTGCAGCCTTTCATTTGTATGTTTTTATTGGCATCGTATCACGATTTCCCTTTGTCTCATTAGGTGTGTGCGTGTGCGTGTGCGTGCGCGTGCGCGCACAGGTTTATGCAGAGGCACCCATTATGTTAGGCTTTCTGTTTTGTTTGTGTACAGACAGCGATTTAATGACTAAGCCCAAACTTTTGGACTGGATTAGTCAGAAGATTAGTGTTAATACCGCCTCAATCTGTGCATCAGCCAGTTTTAGGTACATTCGTTTGAATTCTCTAAAGACTGCTTTAATCACGTCTGCCTCATTATTCTTTCAATTAAATGCCTTAATCTGAGTCCTTTCTGAACTGTTGTTGGTTAAAGGTTTGTTCTCTGATCACTCACCAGATCAGGGAAGAGCTACGAGCCAACGGGATTGACGTGTACCCTCAGAAGGAATTTGACGAGGATGCAGAGGACAGAATGATTAACGAGAAGATCAGGGTGAGGATCAGTCCCCCTTATTGATGCTCAGACATCCCCGTCAACCTAAATCCATCAACTGCCACTGTTGATATACTTAACGTGAATGATATCTCACTCAGTTGTCTGTTTACCTTTTAACCTTGGAGCAGGAGATGATCCCATTTGCTGTGGTGGGCAGTGACCAGGAGTACCAGGTCAATGGCAGGAGGCTGCTGGGGAGGAAGACCAAGTGGGGAACCATTGAAGGTACAACTCGCTACTCACTCCCCTTCTTTCCTCTTCTTTCACTGCCTGTTTACCCAGTTTTTTACCCGTTCACCAAATAATGGTGTCAAGGTGTAGTAAAGCATTAACTTTTACAAACAATAAAATCAGAGACAAAATCTACAGCTTATTTACATTAACTAATCATTTGTCGTCATATGATATCAGTTATGTCTTGATGAAATGGCGTTACTGCAGTATAAACTAACACTGCAGTGCATACCTCAGCCAAGGCCCAGCGGTTCTCTTGGGAAACCATTATTTTTGGGATCTACACCAAATTGCACACACTTATAAATATCAGTCTTCTAAACATGCCTGATTATTTTCATCAAGAGTCATGAATTTGTTGAAAAATGCTCTATCCTTGCAGTGGTAAAGACATTTTATTGGTTCTTCTGGGTCTTGTCCGACCAGTCCAAAAATGTCAATCGGTTGAGAAGTTTTTGCGTAATCCTGCTAACAAACAAACCCAGATGAAAACATAACCTCCTTGGCGGAGGTAAAAAGTAGGATTGGGACACGTCGGGTACGCATCTCTCCTCCGATTCTTTTTATTCTTCCACTGAAATCTATTCTGAGACTTTTTGAGGGCAGAGTGTGTCAGTATGCACATCACTAAGCTGGAAGTGGTTTCGTTAAGAAGACACAAGATGGATAAAGAAGTCACTGAGCTCGTCAGTCAATAAGTCATTCAGGGTCCAGACTGGTGTGAGCCATGTGGCTGCTTCAGGCCTCCAGCAGACCCAGTCTGTCTGAAGAGGCCGGATTTGTTTGTTTCCTCCCCCCCCGATCCACACAAAGAGATGGAAGATGCTCACATCAGAAGTGAAATATGTTGTAGAGAGGAAACTTTATTCTGCTCCGTCTAGTTAAAAAACAATAGGAAATAAATAGTTGTTTGTGTGCTTTACTTTTTTTATTCTTTGACCATTTACTCAGTTCATCATTTGGCCAGTTGTGTGCTTTAACATCCGTTTTTACTGCAGGAGTCGTCATTCAATATTCAATTATGTTATCCACTCCAGACAGACGGCCCCACCCCTCTATCAAGTGTCTCATAAAGGAGGTTTCATTTCCTGCAGCGTGCAGACACACAAACACATGTCCCGCAGGAATATCTGAGTTGTTTGGTCTAATCTCTGCTGAACGACTCAGAGTAGATGAAGTTATCAACAGAGGAATAAAGGGACAACTCACTGACTCCACCTAGTGGACTGTTCAGGAAACTCAAATTACCAGCTGTCATACTGTGTTGTTTTGATCCCTTTTTAAACCAGTTGAGCCTCGTGTTGTTTGTTTAACTCGATTATGAATATTTAATAACTCATAACCTCTCTCTCTCTCTCTCTGTCTCTGTCTCTCTCTGTCTCTGTCTCTGTCTCTCTCTCTCTCTCTCTCAGTTGAGAACATAGCCCACTGTGAGTTTGCCTATTTAAGGGATCTCCTCATCAGGTGAGTGAACTTTGTGTTTTGAAAGCTGCCTTTTGTGTCAGTGTTGTCTTTTTATTCATAGTTACTTATGATAAAGTTTATGGTTAAACTGTAAAATATCAAGCCTCGATGACATTTATTTTGCACGAGGGTTTGATAACGATATCTTAGGAATCATTGACATTTATTTCAATATCAGATAAATCATTATCTCTATTATCAGTATAGGCATCGGCCCCTAATAATCCATATCAGTCATTAATGCTCTAAAAAGTTGTAAACATCGTTGTGCGAACTGAAGCTCAAATATTAAAGTGACGTAACAATGAGGAAACACATTTTTTAAGTGAAAGGCTTTTTTTACATCTTGTAAAAAGCGGAGATTTCCCTGTCTCATCTACTGGTTCCTCGTGTGTCTGTGTGTTTTTCAGGACCCATATGCAGAACATTAAGGACATCACCAGCAGCATCCACTATGAAATGTACCGCGTGAGGCGCCTCAATGAGAACAACTCCGTGGCGGCTCACGCCAACGGTATCCCAGAGCATCATCACGCCGCCCATGAGATGTAGACCCCAGCTGCCGCGCCGCTGTTGACCTCAGCTGTGTGCAACTCACCTGCTATGAGACTTTTACCTTCATCGACAGCCCCCCTCTCCACGCCAGCCCCCCATTCTCACCGGTGGGACAGAAACTTAAAAGCTCGCCAGAGGGACTTCATTTTCAACGTTTTTGGCGGCTTAATGGACAGTTGACGTCAGTTTATTGCCTCTCTAGCAAACACTACCCGTTCACGATTGCTGACAGAGAGTGAAGAGAAGTTTGATTCTTCATGATGCGCTGCAGCTTGATTTTCTTTTCTTTCTTTTTTTAAACCTGCTTCCAGATTTCAGTTATCCTCGGTGGTTTTTACTTGTGGTGCCAAAGTTTCAGGCTCTGCCAAACCGGACGGACTGACACGATGCAAAATGTCTCAGACGGCATCACCTTAATCAGTAACACGTTAACCTTGTCCACTTTCACCCAGTTTTCAGGTTTGATTGTTTTTAGCAGCGTTTGTAAGAATTGATGCCGTAACAGAAGTTTTCTGTCGTTTCTTCACACACCTCTATAAACGTGTGTGGGACGTTCTGACTTTCATTGTTGCACTTGATCTCTACATCGTGTGTCATTGACATGTTGGCCAGTGGCTGTGCAGCACTTTGCCGACATGTGACACACACACACACACACACACACACACACACACACACACACACAGACACACTCTCTCTCATTCACCTCTCACCCAATAGTACATCATATGTTTGATTTTCTTTTCTTTTTTTTTGTCACAAGATGTTTTGCTTTATCTGTTTTTGTTATACGCGTGTGTCCATGTTAAATATGGATGTCAGGTCCTGGACGTCTTTTAAAATTCCCGGTGATACTTGTCTTTGTTTATTAATGGAAATATCTTAAGAGTGATTTAAGATGAATAAGTATTTATGCACGAGATGAAATGTGAACATATGCCATGAGTTGTGGTCCACTTATTCAGATACTTCACACAAACAAACAAACACACACAGACTCATACTTTTCCTGCGTTTGGGCCCATCCTAGTGCCTTATTTATTGGAGGGTGTTTGCTCGCATGTTGGCTGAAACTGGAAAGAGAGCAGGTTTGTTGGTGCCAAGTTAACGTCTTTTACAGTCGACACTTTTCAGTCCTTCTCCCTCGTTTATGCAGCAGGAAACCGACCCACTTCTTCTGTTTTCCATAATATACCAAGGATCTTTGTCTGTTTGAAGCATATGTAATTCTCTAAGCTGTCACTGTCATGCTTTGTCCTGTATATTCTTCTGTGTTCTGATACATTTTTTACTTGTATTATTAACAAAAATTGTCCTTTTATCTTATTTTAAAGAAATAAAGATTAAAGTTGTAAATATTTACTTTCTTAGATTTTTCTTCAGTTTCCTGTAATTCTGATCGTTTTTCTTTTAAAGCTACTTTATATGTATTTTCCACATTGAACACGTTGCACAATCTGCAGAGCAGGTAAAGATGAACAAACCACCGTTCATATGCTCAGAATAATATTTTAGATCTTTTTCTACTACACTGGATCCCATCACATTAAAATCGCAGGTGTAATTCACATGGTGGAGCTCGTTAAGTGTCGTGCCATTAAGCTTTCCCTTGATTACCTTCTGAAATCAATATGGCTGCCTGCACGGTCAGTGGATGGCTGATTAGCACTAATTACCTGAATGCCTGAGTGCCTGTTTTCGTCCTCAGTGAGTGAGATGGGAGGAGACGAGTCCGGAGCTCCAGTCAAGGCCTCGGTGCCGAATCAGCAGAATGTAAAGCAAACCAACTGGTGTCAAGGGAAAGCGGCTGCAGTTTTATTTCATGTCTGAATTTCACATTTATCAAAAGGCAGATCTTACATAAGTATGAAGTTAAAGGGGTTAATATTTTGTATGCAGAAATTAGTTTGATGTTAGTTAGATTGTGCAAAAAAAATACTAGACAGATTACTATGAAACTTGTAATAAATATTACTTCAATTAAATATTGATTCCGGTCAAGGGCTGGATCCAGGAATTTTCTTTGACCTGCCTTTTTGATTTGGCATTCTTGGGAAAAAGGTGACATTTTGTGTGGATCTGGACAATTTCTTTCGGCATCAATCTGATCCCAATACGATAAGGTGATGAAGTGGTTCATCAGCATTGGCGGAGGTACGAGTGCCTTTTTTAGTTTTCAGATAAATGTCACATATTTGTTTGTGATTTTGTTGTGTTAAATAAATCAGTAAAGCAACATGAACAAAAAGAAAGAAACAAATGCTAATTGTCTGGTGGCTGATGATCTGAGTCATCAACCTTTTGAATTTAGAGATTTGCGTAATTTGCGACTTCTTCCTATTATTTTTTTAATAATTTCCCATTATCATGCAGAGCACTTCAAAATGGCATCTCGCTGCCTCCTCAAAATGGCGTCTCCCACGCCCCAGGATTCAGATGTGTCACCCATGGCCCTGACCCTGGAGCAAACCCTTTACTCAGGAGAGTTGAGACCCCCCACATTCTCTTACCCTTCCTCCGCAGCTCCCTCCATCTCCTCCAGGAAACGACCGAGAGAGAAAGCAGCTGCATCTCTGCTCTGTCTGTCCGTTGCTCGTCCCCTCCCCGCACCCCGCCCAGCCGCCGTCCCGTTGGCAGCCACCCAGCGCTCCTCCGCTCCGCCGCTCCTCCGCCCGCCTTTATGACACACATTAATGACTTGTGCTCTTTCTGGATACTGATGAAGTCGAGCAACAAAGCCAGAGAAAGGACCTGTGTTGGGTCGGCACAGTTTTTGTTTACAGGCCGTGTGGAATTTTAGTCTGTGTCGATCCGCCTGCGAGAATTCAAACTCACGCATACACACCTTAACAAGTTTTGCTTGTAGAGGTCAGACAAATGAGGCATTATGGGATGTGGGATTAATAGGTACGGGCATGCTCATTGGTCAGACCTGGCACTAAGTGATGGATGGGACCTATCGGGGTAGAACGAGCCCTCTCAACAGGAAGCATTCTGACGGATGCTCATCCGAGTTCATGTGTTGCTGCATGAATATGCAAGAGGTGGTTCCAGCCTCATCGTCACATTTATCTAGATGTGTTTTTTTTTTTCAGGTTTGTAAAATGTAAACTATTTGACACTATTGTACGTGCACGTGAATCCCTGTAGGTGTTGGTTGATGAATGCATTTCACCTTGTAGCTACGTCTCGTTATCGAGGCCGTCGTGTGCCTCCAATTAACACCTGGTTGTAAGATGAGTAAAACCTATGCATTGTGTTGTTTTCCACTTTATTTAGTAAGTGCCTCTCTTTGTGTGATGCCTTGTGCGTTCTGGTGATGGTGCGTTCTGGTGATGGTATCGTGCGCTCGATTGTTTCTGTGTGTACGTTTCTACCTTTTCTACTCCCCCATCTCTCGGCATGAGCTGTTTGCACCCCATTTGTCCCGTTCCCCCCCCCCCCCCCCCCCCCCCCCCCCCCCCCCCCCCCCACACATCTGCTGTTCCTCCTCTCCTTTGTTGGCGGACACCTCACCTTCTCCTCCTCCATTCTCTCCTCCTTCCTCATTCCTCTGTCAGTTTGCAGCCACGCACTTGGCTCTGTGCCAGGCTCTCAGACATGGGGGGGGGGGAGGGGCTGCCAGCCACATGCAAATGATCCGACTTTATGCAAATCGGATCCGCTGTTAATTAAAAGTCAGCTGCAAATTCAATTAGGAGACGGAGGGGGGGTTTGCTCACACTGATGTGAGCTGCGGTTTTCAAAAGACAACATTCCCCCAAAACAGTGTGTGGGTGAGGATGTATGAAAAACAACGAAATTGCGTCTTTTGGGGGTTTGGAGAGATTAAAAATGTTAAATTCAAGGTTTAAAAGGTCACAGGAATACACTCCTCAAGCTGTTTGAAATCACTCGTGGTAGAATAAGAATGTAGGAGTGCTCGGTGTACGACTCTCTTGAGACGAGCAGAGGAAGATCCAGACAGAGAAGGAGAGAGGTGAGACTGAGAGGAGCTCCTGCCTCTGGATAATTACTGTGAGTAATTAAACTAGTCACAGATGTATGTCAGCGATAATTCTGCTCTTAGGGAAACGAACGTGAGCGAGCGTGTGGACCGTGTGTTCTGTACGTGTGTGCTTGTAACATGCTTGTACGTTGAATGAACGCTTGCCTGCCTAGAATCTGTGAGCGTCTTTTTCTGGTTGTGGTCTTTGTCTCTTCTGCCGCGCTCGACCTAGTGGACCCTTTCATCTGAGGCGTTTGTATCATGAGGAGTTTCTGCAACTCATTTAAGATTTTAGTGTCACGGTCAATTCACTAAACTGGACGGACGAGAACGGAACAGAGATTTTTTTAAGATTTTCCTTGAATCGAAATGTGCTGGTTTGTGGAGCAACCTGGAGTGGTGACATCCTCGCCGTTGTCTTGGAGATCAGCTCGGTGACCCTTAGCAGCTGGTTGTCATGGGAGGGTCGTCGGCTGACGCAGTTCAACCGGGCCTAAAGCCGACCTGTGTGTTGCACCTGCCGACATCATCATCTTTGCCTCAGCATTCGCAACACCTCCACACGCTCATTTGTAGTTCACATGAATAGTTTAGTTACCCACAAGTCAATGAGCGCTGATGGGTGTGATCTTATTGTCCGATTGCCGATGTCTTAAAGGTTCAGTGTGTAGAATTTAGTGACATCTAGTGGAGAAGTTGCATGTTGCAGCTGAACACCCCTCACCTCAACCTCAACTTCTAAACATGAAAGAACCTGTGTAAGCCTTCAGTTGTCATAAAAACTCAAAAGGTGTTTAGTTTGTCCAGTCTGGGCTGTAACAAAAAACATGGCGGCCTCCGTAGAGAGGACCCGCTCCTGATGTAAATATAAAGTATTTGAATATAAAGGGCACAATGGATTGTGTTTTATTAGTGTTTTTATGTATGTGTCATCTGTGTGCAGGACTCCACGCACACCCAAAAAGATCCAATCACCATGCATGTGCCCAGGGGGGGGGGGGGGAATCCTAAATGAGCTCTCGTTGAAAGGACATGTTTCCCAGATTGGCGTTTTTTTACTTTTCCTGAGTCTCCTGCAATATCTACCAGAGAGCGGTCGCACACAGCCAACAGGCTCTGTGGAGAAAAGGACCTTTAAGCCAGGTTGATGCACGCAGCCAGGGGAGACTGCAGGCGAATAGCAACGGAGGTTAAGGACAGGAATGATTGGAGCCTGGGCAGAGGGGTGGTTGGTAAATGGAGTGAGGAGAAAGGGGCGTGTTTTGTCGGGTAGGTAGAGGAAGTTAGGAAGCGGGTTGGAGAGGCGGGTCATGTAATAAGAAATTAATTTTCCCCATGGTTGCACATCAGTTTCGGTGCTGAAGCGGACGAGGGAGGCGTGGACGCTCGAATGAACACACACACACACACACACACACACTACACTGGAACAACCCCTCCTCCACTGTGGTGCTGATGATTGGAAGAAAAAAAAAGGTACATTGGCGTATAAAAGAAACGTGCAGGAGAGGACAGTGTGACAGCGAAAGTGTAAAAACATCACGTGGACTGAGTAATTGGATCCAGCACAGTATGTATTTCCCACTTGTTGACCCCCTAACAGCCCAGGTGAGTTTAACACAACGTCCTGGCTGATTGTGTGTCCGTCTTTATGTCACCCAGGTAATGGAACTGCCATCAGAGACACCGAGGACAAACACAGCACAGGTAGGTGTGCGCATGTGTCCTTGATTTCCCCCGTTGGTTGTCAGTCAGACAAGTTGACTGGCGTGATGAACCCCTCCCCCCACACAAAACCCCCAATAATCGCCTAATTAAACAAATCCCCCCATCAGGAAGTCACTCGGGATATTAAAGGAGATATTATACTTTAATCCCAAACTGTGAACTCCACCACTTTCACCTCCCTGGAGCTGGAAGATGTGAATAAAAGTGAACTCCTTTATTGCCGCGTGTGTCCTCCGGGCTTTTGCTCCCTCAACTTTCTGTTCCCTCCCCTGTTTTTTATGACAGACTTGATATTGCGAGGGTTTATTATTGTGTTAATGCTGAGTGACCATCCTCTACACACACACACACACACAGAGAGACCCCCCCCTGTGGCTGCAGCAGTCCCTCACTCACTCAGTCAGATATGAACCAATAAAGCCGGGCGTCTCTGAGCCCTCAGCGAGAGGCCGAGGGAGAGTGTGTTCTTCATTAGAGGAGAGAGACCCTGGGTAAAGTCGCTCTGAGCTGCTCTGCTGATCCTCCGCCTTCACTCCTCCACGCTGTTCCCGTCTCCACTCTGATACTTTCACTGATGTCTCGTCCTGGTGTATGACGTGGACTTCTTTTCTCTTGCTTCCATGTGAGGCTGTGAGGTTTGAGCAGTTTCTTCCCACGACAGCCGACGACAGAAGCAGTTGTTCTGTGCTGGTTTTATTTCTCTGTGAGAGGTTGATTGGTTGTTATTGATTGATCACTGAATTCAGCAGTGATGTGTTTAGATCCCCTGATATTCTGCAGACAGTAAAATGACAGAGTTTATGTGTGTCCGCATCATAGACTGTACATAAAGATGGACGACACACTTCCTGCCACTATCCAGAAATGAATCCAAAAGAACCTGGGTACGAGCGCTGGGGTGGGGGGGGGGGGGTCTCGTTGGCAGCCTATCCATTAACCTGCTGCTAATCTACACGCTGCAGAAACAAGTGGATTAGAGCCCACCAGCCTCAGCAGCCAATAACATTTGATGGATAATACCTTTCACTCACACACACACACACATGCAGAGGCACTGCACGTACACGAACATTCACGCCCCGACCAGTCCATAGGTTTGTGCTGTAACAATATTACAGAGTATATGAAATTAGAGTTATGTATTACGAGTCAGAGCTGTCGCTTGCATATCTGTGTATGTGGATTGTGTATATTCAGCCCAGACGCCTGGTTACGTGGACGTGTTTTACTCTGTTACTGTCTCAACGGTACCAGCCAACCTTGTTTGTCTTCTCTCGCCTCAATAAGGTTTTTTTGCAGCCACGCTAATGCCATGAAAGTCGGAGGAGGGGGAAACACCGTCCCTATAATGAAGCTGCTTTATTAAAGAAGTATGTGGTTTTATCATTTTGGACTGTTTACAGCTCCCCAGCTCAGGCTCCATTCATTACAGAGGACCCCTGGAAGGTTTCATCCATTACGTTATGCTTTAAAGATTTGTTGGAATCGATGTAGTGATACTGTGATACAAAGAATAAAAGTTAGAGGCTGTGGTATCTTGTATTCTGTGGATGGATGTACTTCCTATTGCCCGTGAATAAAAGCTGTATAGTTGCTTAGGCTTCTTTCCTCTGAAAACACAAACACCCACGTGCATTGTGTTGAAAAGTTTTTAGTGTTTATCGGGCACGACAAAGGTCACCAGACAACACAATGCATATGTTCGGTTCTTTTTCTTATTCATCCAGTGCGGAAGAAAGCTGCATGTGTGAGAGCAGCCAAGTCTTCTGTGTTGCTTTTATTGTTTGCAAAGTTCAAAATATCATATGTAACTAGAGTTAAACTCACCACATTTAAATCCACTAGATACAGATTTTCAAGTAGAGTTATGTTTTGCAAAATCAATGGAAATGTTGAAAAAAATGTTAAAGAAAGTATTTTTTTTAAATCCTGCATCTGCCCCTTGATACAGATCCGTACTAAACTTTAAAAAGTTCTTCCAACTAGGTAATCTGTTCCCAGACAAACAAATAAACAGATGAAAACGTATTGGTAGAGGAATTATATTGTTACTGTTTTAAACATAGAAGATGGATCCGTACCAAAGTTTTCATTGTGCACCCTAAGAAGTTCTGATATCTGACTTGAGCGACACAGCATTTAATTTCCTTCTTTAGCTGTCATGTCAAATATGCAAAACAATGTGACCACCTGGTGAATTCTTAAATTACCTTTGATGCCACTTTGATTGTACCTGTCACTACCTACAGTGGGGTCCACATGTCTGAGAAACCTTAAGTGATGTCAGACCTTAGCACCCAAGTGTAAGTTAATAAAAGCTTTGTGTGTGTGTGCGTGTGCGTGTGCGTGTGCTTAACGATCAACCATGTGATTGCAGACTCTCACAGCCCAAAGGAGATTGTTCAAAATGCTCGAAACAAAGAGAGAAAAATTATAATTTGTCGCGCTGTTGCCAAGCAACCAGTGAAACTCCCTGAAGTTATGTAACTCCCGGGAAATGGCAAATTGTTGTTGTCACACTTTGGTGATACCGTGTGTGTCCTTTTATTCTACACTCTTGACAACTTTACGTCACAGGAATCAGGGTTTAAAAGTGAATAGGTCAGTAACAGTAAGCTGTTGAGTATTCAAATCTTAAATCAATGATTACAAATACAGATCCTGGCTTCACTGTAATTGGAATTGGGAGTGCACTTGCTTTACTTTATGATACTGTAATGACTTTAGTATAAGCGTTTAACCTATTGATGCTGTTTGTTATAAGTGTTTATCCTCTTTTTATAACAAATGAAAATGTAACTGTAGATTAACACTGGTAACTACAAACTACAAAGTTTCCCATAGTTTGTCCCATGACGTCATTTTAACTGTTGTGTAAAAACTTACTGGATGAAAACACCTTGATAATTAACCAGGAATGAAATAGAGCTGCAGATCCTATAGAACAACATAATATACAGTATAACCAGGCAGCATTAAACAACCTCTGCCTCCTCTGAGACAGGGGACAGCTTCTGGAAGCACTCGACAAGATGAGCACACAGACACAGACACAGACACACACACACACACACACACACACACACACACACACACACACACACACACACACACACACACACACACACACTGCACATACAGGCACACAGGCACACGCCCGCGCACCAAGGTGTAACTCAAATTCTCAGCTTAATTAAGAGCAGCCCACTTTGGAGCTGCCATCTCGTTTAGCTAATTAGTCATGAATATGAAATGCCAGGATTTTAATTAGCTCGCCATTGTCACAGAGAGAGAGAGAGAGAGAGAGAGAGAAATCACACACTAATTTTCTCTCCTCGCTCGGCCACACTTTATATTAAAGACCTGGTAGGAATGTGATTTGGGTCCTTTGTGGCAATCACTACGTTGTAGGAGAGAACTTGCAAGATCATTGTCATTTTCTTACTGAATATTTAACAAGGACTGCATTTTAATATTTGTCAAATGTTCTGTTTAATATTTAATTTAAGTAATTGTTCAATTATAAATTTCAAAGATTGGATGAAAAAATTGCTGGAAACCTTTATATTCACTTATTTACAACAGACTTTATTCATGTATATCTGCAACTAAGTGACTCACAAACATGTAAAATAGTAATGTTTTATTTTGGAAGAATAAATATGCTGGTATAAGTATTGATGGTGAATTAAATGAAAGGTTAGTAAAGATATTATGATAAAAAAACTAATGCAACACACGCAAAAAAACACACAATATAATGTTAAATATTCTTTGTAAATTGTGGAATTGGCTATTTTGTCATCAATTCCTGATAGAAAAATGTGCAGATATTTAAAAAACTGAAACCTATGATTGTTCATTTGCGATTACAACAATGAATAAAGCTCCTATTTAAAAATCCTGCTGATATTCCCCATCTATTTTCTATTGTCTCTTTCACTCCAAACCATCAGATAACCAGGTTCCTGTTAATGAAGCTCGACCCCAGGGGGGAGGCTGTTTAGAGCGAAAGCATGGAGAGGCTCTGGAAGGTTTCGCAGACAGGTAGACGGGTCCTGGTTCTTTTCTGCACCGGGTAATTAAATTGATTAAGGCTGAGCTGGTGGTGGAGACGCGACGACAGGGAGAGGGGAAATAGAGATGGATGAGCCTGCGAGGGCTGCGGCTACGAGATAGGAATGGTGAAGAGCTCATCTCGACTGGCCGGCCGACCGCCTGGCTTCCCTGCTGCGGGGAGAAGAAAAGGCCGCTGGGTTATAATCCTCTCTCCAACTTCAGTCTGTGTCTGGATTCAGCCGGACACAGATTCAGTCCCAGCAAGATGTCAGCGGAGTTTATCCTTTTAAATTGGTGGACAGACTATTTCTTTTGTGCTGTTGTGTAGTGTTGTGCTCCATCACTGTGAGAGGAGTGTGTGTTTCTCTCTTGATTGCAAAGGCAAAGAGTGGATTTCAGCCTCTTTCCAAGCACACACACACACACACACTGTGCTGTGTATGGAGAACAGGTGGGCTCAGTGTGTGTCTATCGCTCCCCGTGGAGTTCATGTTTGATCAGGGAGAGAATGAGAGAGACTGAGAGATGAAGTATAACTGATTACTTTCCGTCTGCAGGCAAACGTGTTACCGAACCACGACTTCCTCAGCGCTCAGGATCAGGTTGCAGGGCTGCGACTCTCAGGTGTTTTCCAGACATTTCTGAGCTCGCTGGGGGAAATTGACGTCCGACGCGTGACGTTTACACCAACCATCGCAAACCGCCATCAAACATATTTCATTACCTGCAAGACAGAGCCTTGAAATAACCTGTGGTGGACGCGGTTCTCGGGGAAACTGCTCTGTTTAGCATGCAGTCTCCATCGCGGTGCCAAACAATATGGCAATTAACCCGCTGCCCACCCAGGCCTCTGTGCATCAGGGGTTAGGCAGAGCAGGGAGGATCGTGGTGGGACTGATTGGAGGCTAAGTGGTCAAACATACGCTCAGTAAGTAGGAGTTGTTGATGGCGGCAGATACAAGAGGACCTCATCTGCAATTCCTTACACCCTGCAGAAATAAGACCTGACCTCTGGAAGTAGTTTAGACAATCAACAGACGTTCAGTTCTTTGCATCGACATAAGACTCTACAGCGAAATCCTAACGTCCAACATGCTAACATGCTTATGCTTAGCAGGTTTACCATCATGATTTAGCACGTTAGCACGCTAACATACACGTAGACTGTATATAAAGCTCGGTGTCTTGAGCCGCAGCTACGTCTGCTCCTGCCTTTAGATGACATCAATCTAAATCTCTCAGAGGAACTCTCAATCACCTGAGAGCTGATTTAATAGAAAGACCCCAGCCTCCCATTCATCACCAAAATGAAAGGCTGCACAGTGCTGGAAATTAACACAAGCATAATGTGAGTGTGTGTGTGTGTTTGGACCAAATATTCCCGCCTTTCCTCTCTCTCTCTCTCGCTCTGGCTCTAAAACACACACACACACACACACACACACTATCCCAGGTTGCAGCAAAATAAAAATTGTAATGGCCATTGATCCGAGGTGTATAAATAACCCCCTTTGTTCATCATCCTCTCAACACCCTCCCTGCTTTTTCACACTTTGCTGTAAAGAAAATGAAAGCTCACTAAAAAAAACTATGATCCGTTCATGTATATTTATCTTCTGGGCTAAAACACCACAGTCTTTCAATCTTTCAAAGCAAAACATATTCGTCAGTTAACAGCAAATGTTGATGTGAAGACAACAGAGACTCCATATTTCCCTCGGAAATCCTCAGTTGTGATCATCCCTCCCAACCCAGCACCATTCGCTTGTCTCCCCTATTGATCAGCTGCAGGTTCAAATGTCAGGGTTGGTGTCTGGGCTGCTGCTGTCTGACATCGGACCTCTCCAGGGATTCCCTGTGGAGGCTGCAGGATTGACGAAGTGGACGGGGAAAGTGCCCCATGTACAACTACTGTCTAAATGATCTTTATTTAGAGGGTCGTCAACATTTTGGGAAGTATGATTTCCACCAAGCAGGTTATGTTTTCATCTGCGTTTGTTTGTTACTTAGCGTGATTACGCAAGTATTACGAGAAGGATCCCCATGAAACTTGGTGGAAGGATGGGATATGGGTCAGGCAAGGGTCTTTAACTATGTGAGACAGTTTTTCAACAATATCTCTATTCTACTGAGTGCCTTGTTTCATTTTGAGTAAACAATTTATTATTTGACTTCATTCTTCTTACCACTCTTTCACTTTCCAAAGAGTGATTGTTGGTTTTAAAATGTTTCCTATAAAGAAACAACATATAACAGGTCATGCTAAATTGGTAACAACGTGAATTTGTTCATTTCAATATTACGTTGAAGTTTACGTCAGCTTAAACGTGACCTAAAAGTATAGTTGAAAGGGATTTTGTGTGTGTGTGTTTTCTCCTGTTGTGCAACTTGGAGATTAGTTTTAATTTAGCAGCAAACCACATGTTTACAGTGGGTTAGATACATACATGTAAGAACACTGCATATTTATTCCTTTGTCATTTAACACAGTCTATCTCTCAGTCTCTCTCTCTCTCTCTCTCTCTCTCTCTCTCTCTTTCACACACACACACACACACACCTACCTCAGTCAATCTGTGCCTGTGTGTGTGTGTAACAAGGGAGCATCCTAGTAGGAGATGAGACGTGGATCAGCATACTGTTACAAACCTGGGCTCCTCGTCAATTCATGTTCCTGCAACTTAAAGGTCACGTCATCAAATAAAGCTCCCTGAGCTCGATAGCAGTGAAACGAGTAAAGACTGAGGAACAAAGAGCGAACCCGTCTCCCCTCTCTTTCTTCCCCTCTGTCTGCTCCTGCTCTTTATCTCATAATGAAGCACAATCCTCCTAAGACCTCAAGCTCTGGGATTTGTCAAGTTATCACAGGCTTGGGTCGTCTGCCCAGCTCTGCAGCTCTTTGATATCACAGCTCAGTTTGTGTGAACATTCATCTAAATATCAAGTTAGTTTTGTCCACATTCGATTGTATTTGTTTCTCATCATCGAAATATGTCTCACTGTCCATCTTTCCGTTCTGACTCTTCCTCTTGTGCACCCTCCTCTCCCTCCCTGCCTCTGTCTCTCTGCTGCTGCTGACGATCACAGACGACCAGGAACCCATCATCAGGTTAAATCTCATTCCCTTGTCTTTTTGTGTGTTAATTGCAAAAGTCTTTCCCCAGACTAAACTCACTTAATAGGATTTCCACATTCAACTGATGCATAATATTTGCTGCTAATGGTGTTAACTGTGCTCTGGGAGACATCTAATCACATGTTATTTTCATGAGCTGATTTCCATAACTATAACCCACTCTGCCCATGCTCCCTCGCACACCTCATGAATTTGATTAAAGCTGAAACTGTGTAATTTCCAGCCGATATTAAAAGATGCAAACTTGTGTGATTGTGTTGCCTGAGTAACAATAGTTTGTGCCCATGATGACAATATTGTGAGCAGCGTTATTCACCTCAGGTCTCCTCTTGCCCACAGCCGTACAGGATGCTAATGACTCCACGCTAACAGCCACAATAAAAGTAATGATGATTACTGGGGGTGGGGGGAGATGGGGGGTGGTAACAATAACAAACCCTGAGATGTGTAGTAAATTACAAACATCCTCCCTGATGTCATTTTGTAGTTAATTCATATTTTTATTCAGGGTTAGGAGAATTCTCTCGCCCTTGCTCTCGCTCTCTCTCTCTAATGGATACTGTGTTTACTAGTTTTTGTTATATTGTTGCATGCATGACTTTATCTATATCTTATTTGCATGTGAATGCACGTGACCCCTGTGTGTTTGCTTCCCCCTGCCTGTCTCAGTCCATGGACATTTTCATAGAAGTAAATGTGGGAAATAAAATGTCCGGACTGGGAGCATATTTGTGACCAAACATCACAATGATAATGTGGATGTTGTGAGTGGTGAATGAACGAATCACCTGCAGGTGGCAGTGTATCAGCATGTGTACACACACACACACACACACACACACACACACACACACACACACACACACACACAGATACACACAGATACACACATTTATCCACATGTATATATACACAGCATGTGTGTGCATGAGTAGCTGTACAGCAGCTCCTCTCTGGTTGGAGCATGGTATGTAGCACACAATGACTGTTTTGTCATGTTGAATGTTCAGAGGGTCCCGAGAGGGAAGCAGCCATGACAGCCATCAAGGGCTGTCCAGATGACTGATTTATGCTGGGACACACACACACACACACACACACACACACACACACACACACACACACACACACACACACACACACACACACACATATAGACACACACTATCACGTCACACCATTTCTAACAAACACACACATGCACGCACACATACATATATATCTTGCCTGAGGGTCTGTCACTGCTGAACCTGCTTGGTTTGGTTTTATTGCCAGTATTGATCTTGCCTCAGGCTGAATTGAGGGATCAATATGTGGATTATAGGGAGGAGTTCACTCCACAGTGCTTCCCCCAGAAGCCCCCCAGTTCTCTGACACCTCTCACATTTACACCCAGGCCCTGATCACCACTGTGTGAGAGAGAAGAGAGGCCCGAGTGTGTGTGTGTGTGTGTGTGTGTGTGTGTGTGTGTGTGTGTGTGTGTGTGTGTGACACATGCCCTGTCCTGATGAGTGATGTTTAAATGAAGATGGGCACCTCAGCGTCTAGTCAGCCAGCCCTTCAGCCCTCCGCCCCCCCACCTGAATGCACCTCTCTCCCTGCCTGTATCTACATATCTACAGTAATTGACATTTTCCATTTGGCGGCTTCTGTATCTCCTTCCCGTTATTTCTATGGCAACGGGCAGTGGGGGCCTGAGCCGTGTGAGCTAGCTGCGCCCCTCGGCCCAAAGCGTCTCGCCGGCTGCCTGCTCCTGAAAGCTGACAAGAGAGCACATGGGATTTCCTTACTGTCCGTTTAATCAGGTAAATAGACACGGTAATAATAACTAATTCTATTTCGGCCTCTAATCATGAGCCAGCAAGCTACTTGGTGAAAATGCATACTTTAACAATCGTTGTCCCACCTGAACACATCTGGGTTTAATGAAAGTAATTCTCATTCATTTCCCCATCAATAGAAGAACTAATGTGCCAAACCGCTTGTGAGGAAATTACACGAGCTGAGCAAGTAATCAATTTGCCCACATTGTGGAGATTGGTCTTGATGATTACCCTCTTTAGTTTTCACTCAGTGTAAAGATCTGCACATCCTCCAGGTGATTACCACTTTCCTTCTTTACACCATTCAGGAGATTAATGGCACATATGATACCCAGATGATAGACGAAGTGCATTTTGAAAGTTATTTCATGCTGAAATGGAAATATTGCATAAAACACATTATATTGTATAGCAAAAGCACAGCATCTCAGGAATCTGTCTGCAGAGAAATGAAGACAAGATGCTCAAGAGTTTGTTTTGCATATTGATCCTCATTACTGCCTCTCTCACATTACATATGTCTCTCCCCTTCTTTCCCACCATGACTGTACGGGGTGAAAACAGGGTGAGAGTCTAGGGGGTGGGGGGGCTGTCCCAGCAGCTTCGCTTGAAGTGCAGCAATTAGTAGCTGGAGAGCTTGTGGAGATAACAGGGGCAACTAACACACACACACACACACACACACTGACACACACACTGACACACACAGACTCCCAGCGAAGACATCAAAAGCATTTGAATGTAAGAGAGAGGGGAGGACAGGAGAGGAAGGGGTAAGGACGTGGTGAGTGGATGCATTAAAAGGAAAACACTCAGGGTCCTTGAGATGTAAAAATGAGCTTTTGTAGGTTGCAGAGGTT
Source organism: Hippoglossus hippoglossus (assembly GCF_009819705.1). Taxonomy (NCBI): domain Eukaryota; kingdom Metazoa; phylum Chordata; class Actinopteri; order Pleuronectiformes; family Pleuronectidae; genus Hippoglossus; species Hippoglossus hippoglossus. Next base: position 16,129,419 of record NC_047158.1, read on the forward strand.
GCAGGATAATGGAAGACTTAAGAGCACTTGTTCCTTTTCTCGTTTATGCACGGCTGGTCATGTTGTGGCCTTTTGTGTTTGTACTCGCGGTATTTTTCAGTGTGCATTTCACTTTTCTGTCATCCTCACAGCAGGAGACAACGATCCAAGACACAAGCAGCGGTTGAGTTGTTTATAATAAGTGTTAGTGTGATGTAAGGCTGTTGATATGAAAAGGGCCATGACAGAATGGATTGTAAATGTGGATGTGTGATTGCTGTGCAGGCTGCGATCACAAATTCAGTTGTTTCTGTATTGAAAACACAGACACACAAACGCAGAAGAACAACACAAAAAATCCTTGCAAGCTCATCATAACCTGTGCAAACAGACAAACAACTCGTCATTGTAAAATACTGTGGAATCCAGAGGACTTTTTTTATTTTCCTTGTAAGTCTCCGGTACTTTCCTGCACTCATGTGATCTTCGTCATCACTTAGGCTGCTGAGGTTTTCCTCTTTAAATGGATACTTACATGCCATGTGCAAAACTAGTACGGCACTCAGAGAGTACTTAATATGTTTTGTTTCTTATATGTTGAGTGTGTTACTTATGTTGAGTATTTATTTACATTAGGGATCACAGAGAAATGTCATTTCAATCCTATCGAGTTATTCTCTGAGAAATCAGAGAAAGTGTTGACATGTCACAATTTAATAGAAAGTGGAAAACAATTCCTGGATCCGTCCAGTGATCTGGATCCACACCATCATTTAGTGGTCTCTACCCCAACTCATACCACATCCTTCCACCACGTTTTGTGAAAATCCATCATCGTTTTTGCGTAATCATAGTTTTCTGCACCAAATTGCACACACACAGAGACTTCAGTCCCCTAAATATTCTTTTTTGAAAATTTGGATCCACAAATGAAAACTCAACTTCCTTGGAGGGGGTAACAACCAGTCTGAGGAGGTTCTTCAGGCTGATAAACAAACACGTCTTTAATGTGATTTAATATGACAAACAGTTTTACTGCTCATTGCCTCACAACAAGTGTGTTAGTTCATAAATCAGCTGTAGTGAGTCTGTGTGGTGGATAGTTCTGTTTTCTACTGTGACATAGTCATGGCTCTTAAAATCTGAAGGGCGCAGACAGAGATATATGATCTGCTGGGCTGCTGCCAGGGCGCTGCTTAACAGCTTTTTTTAATCATGCTCATTTGGAGCGTTTTGTGCTCTTCTAAATGGACCTTTAGCGGTTTTTAACTGTGTCCCGCCATCACCCGAGAGTGTTCGGCTCCTTGTTCCAACCAAACACCGCAGCAGCTGATTCCGCTGAATCTGCCCTGAGGGAAATGAGCTGGTGAAGCCCTAATACCATACAGTCAAACAGATCGTTTTTTTTTTATTGTTGTGATAGGTAAATAAGGTTAAGGTGGAGAAAAGAATGGAGAGATCACAGGGAAGAAGAGAGGAGCACGGGGGGATTTCCCACTGGGTGAATGGAAAATCCATACACAACCAATTAAAAAGAAGGAGATCTTTGAAGGCTTTATCCAACCTCTACTCCTTCGTCTGCATCTCAACCTGCCAAGCTCCCCTCTCCTGGTCCTACAGGACAAATCTCCAAAAGAAGACCCCCTCCCCGCGTCGCTCGTGTGGTTGTGTTCACTTCTGTCAGTGAGTCGTTGTGTTGTTTCTCTTCCCCTGCTGCTCCACATGGGGCGGTCTCAGGAGACGATAAGTGCATTACTAGCTTTGTGATTTACAGGCCTTCTGACCAGAGTTAGAGGAATAGATATCATTAGACTGCACTTAGCAGATGCTGTAGAGTACACACTGGGCGGCTGCTGCGTGCCAGAACTGGTATCTGTGGTCTCACTGTGGTTCCAGAGCAGCATTTCCATATTCACACTTACTGCTGTGACTGTTATTTTGGCTATTAGGAATCATTTTATCACGTCAGTCTTACCGATTCAATAGATTTTTAAAAGATAAGTCTCAGGTTAGTTGCATGAAAAGAACATTTTTTATTTGATGCTTATAAAAAACGAGGTGAAACGTCATGATTGGCAGCTGAGACTCCAAATGCGCAAGATGTCAATGCTTCATTTCTGGATCGTGGGAGGAAGTGGGGACGTGTCGTCCATCTTTATTTACAGTTTATGGTCAAAACAGTATTATCATGTTAACCCAGGTCTGCAATTATACTGCATTTTCTCCATCAGATAAACATCTCATTCAACAAAACGGTAAAGTGCTTTGACTCGCAGCATTATGAAACACATAAATTCATGTCAGCTGCACCGCTCGTGCTTTATGAAAATCCTCTACATCACCGAGTCAGACCTTATTAAATTGTCAGATATCTTTAACAGCCACTTACATGCTACTCTAATCTATTACATCTATTTAATCTATTTCACACAGTATTGTCTCGCGTGTTATTTCATTCCTCGCTCCTCTGTTGCCTCCCTGTTCTTTCCCTGTCTGCCTCTGTCTCCGTTACACTCACTGTCTGTCTGTCTGTCTCTCGCTCCCCTGGGAGGGGGCTGAGGGCATTATGTGCTGCTATGAATGATTCATTGCCCTCTGTGGTGTGTATGTGCACGGACTAGACAACAAGGAGGGAAAGCGAGGGTAAGGTAGGTGGTTGCAGGAGGGGAAGATGAGGTGACGGAGAGAGAGAGAGAGCGCGTATAGCCTCAGGTGGAGGACAGCAGCAGCAGCAGCAGCAGCAGCAGCAGCGGGGACTATATGAAAGAAAAAGCACATTATGAGGTTTTGGGTTAAACAACGCAAACAGGATTTTCTTTGAGGTTTCTTATTTTGGCAGAATCGACCACATGTCAATGTAAAAATGCAGCAGCATTATCTTATTTCTTTAAAATTAAGTTTATAGGGCCTTAAGGACAGTCTTTACCTTAATTGACAGAAGATTTCTGAAATGAATGTTCTCATTACTACTTTGGGGTACACAGTCCTGGGGGTACTAATTCTAATTCATCATCCTTGTAAAGTCGTCTCTTCTTGTCCCATTAATCTAAATACATCTAAATACAGTACATTTGTTTAGTTCTATGTCTCGTGTACTTTATCCCTCCTTTCCTCCCAGTTTTGCTCAAAATGGAAATAATTCTCTCAAAAACACCCTTACCATCATGCACTTATAACCTCTCGTAAATTCATAAGCACTCGAGCAGAAAACACTCGGCACTCGACCCGAGATGATGAGACACTTGAAACAACATTGTCTTTCCTTATCTAATTTCCCACGACCTGGAATAGATTATCTGCCAGATAATTAAGACCTGCTGAATAATTAAGTGGACAATAATGCTAATTCATGAATAATATATCTGTTTATGATGGGGAGGCATAGATGGCGGTTACGGCGGCGCTGACAGGAAGATTGATGCCGTGGCCCAGATAGGATCTCTCCAGCGAGGGGATGTTGCCGACTGCGACACTGCCCATATTCATTAAGCCACTGTCATTGGCTTCTGTGCGTAATGACATACTTATGTATAATTTACAGGCACATCCCAAAGCAGAGGTGGCATACGTGACAGAATGGAACAAATGGGTTTCTTGGCACAAGGCACATGGAGTTTTTGTTTGAAAATGCTACGGTGTTGTCCCGTAGGTTGGGACTGATCGATTCCTGCATTTTTTATTGTATTTCTCTCTCTCTCTCTGAAGTGTGTGTACTGAAGCATGGAGTATGTCCAGCGTGTATTCATATCTGTATTTATGGCAGAGTCTGCTGGAGTGTGGTCTGCCACATAAACCGTAAGTGAAATGCCCAGCACCACGATGCACTGGTATACAGGTGTTAGACCTTGTGTAGCAACGTGTGTTTATGATTGCTTTTGAGGCATCTCGGTGCAGATGTGAACGCAGATTAAGAAGAATGTGTTGCATCAGACACTTGCATGCTTCAGCTTCAAACACAATGAAACCCTCCTTGTCGTCCCCCCGCCCCACCACCACCACCACCACCACCACCCTCCGCTTCTCCAGCCCAGCGCAGCGGAGCCTGTAGCACCTCGGCCAGTTGGATTACATTTGCGATTAAAGCCGCGGCCAGGGGATGGTGAATTATGCCTGAGCTGTTACCTTGCTGAGGCTGCTGGGGGAAATGAGGCAGCTCGGCTGCATTTGCCCCACTACCACTGACCTTGAAGGTCACTCACAGGAAGGAGACATTCATCACTCTGACACATGGATGCTGTGGGGAGAAGATGGTGTGCATGTGTGTGTGTGTGTGTGTGTGGCCACTACTACTATTGCATTATTATTCCACGCAGTATGTCGGTGCTCTTAATAGTATGAAATCACTAACCGAAGATATGCAGGGTATACGTCATTCCCTGCACTGCAACGAACAGCTCAGCTCATTTTGCATTCTGTGTGATGCTGTTGTTAATTTGTAATTAGTTAGTGATATGATTCTTTTACAATAAACACTGTCTCTGGTGAAAGACTGCTCTTCTCATCTAGCCCTCTCCCCCTCTCTCCCTCTCTCCCTCTCCCCCTCTCTCTCTCTCTCTCTCTCTCTCTCTCTCTCTCTCTCTCTCTCTCTCTCTCTCTCTCTCTCCCTCTTTGTGCTGAGTCTCAGTTTCTCTCCTTCTTTCTGTGAATATAATCATGAGTGTCAGACAAATATCGACCATGGCCATTGTTGGCCCAAGTGTCTATTTGCTCACTAGAAAAGACTCATTATGTTACAACAGATTGATATCTCTGCCCCCAAGGACTTTAATCTCTCCTCAAATGAAAATAGAAACAATCATGGCTGTTGGTGGGGTGACACTTTTAGCTCTGTAGCACACCTGCCACTCTCCAGCACCCCCCACCCCAACCAGGAGAGAGACCTTGGCAGGTATAGTTAGTGATGGGATGCGCTGACTTTGAAGGATGACGAGTGGACCAGCTTTCATAGCATGTGACTGCACCATCTTTTCCTCCCACTGTCTTCTCTCTGTGGGAGAGATGTTGTGCTCTGTGTGTGTGTGTGTGTGTGTGTGTGTGTGTGTGTGTGTGTGTGTGTGTGTGTGTGTGTGTGTGTGTGTGTGTGTGTGTGTGTGTGTGTGTGTGTGTGTGTGTGCGTGTGTGTGTGTGCGTGTGTGTGTGTGCTTAACTGAGTATGATTGAGAAGACGTTACACTGATGACAAGAGGAAGCACAGACTCAACATACTGTTAGAGAATAATAAATGATCTTGTAGATGTGACACAAACTGAGAATCAGACATGAGACAGGAGGCAAACAAAATACATTGAGAATGCAAATTAATGTTTGCTGGAGTTTAATTGTTCAATTGAATCATTTGAATCCATAAAGGTACACAATTATGTTTATGCATCCCATAAATCTGATTAGCGCGGAGTGCCGCTCTGCAAACGTTACGCAGTCTGCTGAATGGGGGGGCTGATGCCCACCCACACAGCTCACGTCTGATTAGCTGCGAAGCACCGTCACTTATCTCTCTTTCTATTACCACACAATTTATGAAATGAAGTATGATGATGTATCGCTCAAACTAATTGTGCAGTCTTTTCTTATTTAGAAAGCAAACATCAGTGGCAGAAATGTTGAAATAACAGCCGAGCCGAAAGAAAGACTTTCAAACTGTGCACGATCCAATTTGTCATGCTTGTCTGAAATTCCTTACACTTGTAATGTTGTGTTTTTCACCATCGTGGATCATTTGACCTTTTCCTAACTTGCCTCAGCTCCTCTTTGAGAACACAACCCTGTATTTGATGGAGGAAGAGGGGCAAAACCTGCTGTGCCAAATGTAAAAGTAAAAGATAATAAATCTCCAACCAGGACAAAATGACTGAGCTCTACTCTCTAAATTCAATGGTTGAACAAGATAAGTTACCAATGTTAGCAAAGATCCAGGTGATAGCATTGAAACCGCTCACAACAGTATATTTAGATTAATGTTGAAAACCCATGCTCACGTTCTGGACCTTCAGACCATTTTCAAGGGAACGCCAATACACAGTTTGCACATCACATACTTACGTTTTTAAATAAATTAAAATAAATAAATAAAATACTGCAATATGAACGTATTCAGTCATGCATGGAAAATTCTAAATAAATCTAAATATGCATTATTAGCTAAATGTATTTAAAGTATCAAAAGTAAACTAAAGATTTCCCTTGTGATTTCTCTTGGTCTAACCCTATCTGATTCTTTTATCCAATGCATTATTTCAAGCACCATATGCCGTTGTACTTGTTGTGCAGCTTCGGTTATAAGCTAATGTTGGATGGTTGGATCTGTAACAGTGGATCGTATTTCATAAAGTTGTCATTTATTTTCAGTGCAAAATCATAATCTGTAACATATAATTATATCGGTCAAATGAATGTAATATGGTATAAAATAGCATTAAATAGAAAAAGTTAAGTAAAGAGGTACTTGAAATTTACAAATGCTTGAGTAAATGGATATGGTCAGAATCCACCACCAATGATATTTAACATATATCCTATAAATAAGCAATAAATACTACTTTATGTAGCTTTGCAATTGCACATATGCTATTTTCAACAAGCATGACGAGCTCTCTCTCTCTCTCTCTCTCTCTCTCTCTCTCTCTCTCTCTCTCTCTCTCTCTCTCCCTCTCCCTCTCATCTCACAACCAGTCCTGCCCCTGTCCTCGGTGTGAAATGACACTTTGATCGACCCCGCTGCACTTCCCAGGTGAACTCTATCCTCGACCAGACAGGTCAGCGTGGTCGGGGTCATAATTTAATTCCTCAGATACTCATTGACTGGCCGTGCGCACTAATCAATGCTGCTAACGTTCACAGTGGGGACAAAAGGTCAGAGTTTTTCTTGTGTGGATCCCAGTCACTCACTGTCTTCCACACAGAGGCTTTATTTAACTCACTGCAAGGAGGAGTGGTGCATGTCAAAATATTTACATAGGATTTATTTAGTAATTTGGGGAAAAGACAAATGTCAAACTACTTTTTTGTGTCTCTATTTTTTGCAAACCTGTCAATCATATCGGACTAACAGTTACCATGCTGCCAAATATCCATCTCACTTATCTACATTTATATCCTTGCTCACTGACATTTACTTCCAGTTAGCCTTACTCCATCCATGTGCCTGTCAAAAACACAGTCTCTGGGATTGGAGCATCAACACAGTGCTCATGTACAAACGCACACGCACACGCACACGCACACGCACACGCACATGCACACGCACACAAAGTTCGAAAAGGACTCAGGCAATAGATTATTTATATCTCCTGGAAGATTCATCACCATGGTGCGTGATTAGTGTCTCCCCTCCTCTCCTCTGTACGCACATGTCTCCGCTCACACTCCATCATCTTGTAGACTGAATAAATGTGTTTTGCCACCATCACTTTAATGCATACTTCTGCAATTATCCAGATGTGGGGGGGGGGGATACCGTAAAATATGTGCTGGCGACACCCGATACAGACGGGTCCGTAATTGCGAGCACACGGTGGTGATCATCCTGTTTCGTAATCAGATTCATAGTTATTTCTTGTGGGCATTCACCGTTTGATGTTTCTCCCGGATTCATTTCCTTATCAGACGCCACTGGAGACTCATTTACAGTGGACCTCGTTGGCTCTTAATGAGATGCAGACAAGGGTATTTATTCAGCTCTCTGGCTCATTGAGTGGTGACATATTGGCCTCGAAAGCGTTCCAGTCATATTTATTTCTCCTCGATTCTGTGGCGGAGATAAGGTTTCCAATGGGAATTTCTAATTGTAAAGTAGCCAGTATATAGACAGGGTTTATCACATAGAGTGTATATAAAGACGGTGGCCCTGAGGGTCCAAACACAACAACACAAAGACATTTCACACAAGCACAATGGCCACTGAGAATAAACAACAACACTTCTGATTAGGGAAAAGGTGGGATAACACTTCTTGTTTGTGTCTGAACAGAACCTAACTCTCTGGTGACTGGAGTTCTGCTGTTTACGAATCTTAGCAGTGACCTGATGCAAATTTTAAACTGGGATGAAAAGATGGAAGATCAGATAGAAATCATGAGGAGATATTTAAGTACATATGAGGTAATTCTCAATATGTTTTTAGCATTGTGACAGAGAAAATTGAGAATGTACTCTAATGGTCGGACTCAACCAGGTGTGAAAGCCCCTTAATATAATTTCTAACCTTAATTTGAAAGAACTATATTCATTTGTGTGTTACCAATTCAAGTTTTAATATTTTCCTATTTCAGTGTAATAACTGTTTCCTATTGTTTGCGCTCAATTAGCACCTTATAGCTGTGTTTGCAAAGGTGCTTTATGAATAAATAAAGTTTATCATTTAAGTTGTGGCACCAGTGGAATCATTTAAAAATGTTACATACATTACAATGGAAGTCAAAAAATGTCCCTAAAGTTGGAAAAGCAGGCGTTCTCTGGATATTATTAGAGGAAATATTGAAGGCCTTTAGAAGAGGGACGATAAATTAAGATTAGTTAAATTTAGATAAGTTAAGATAAGATAAGATGTACCTTTATTTTTCCTCCATAGAGCATCACATACTTAAGATTATAATTAACATCACAGTTTTATTCACATTTGAATGTGCTATTCCGTGGTGGAAGCCGTAGTGAGATCCTGAATGCAATTTATATAAAAATACAAAGTAGACTGGTTTATTCTTAGGCCTTTATAAGGAGCTGAATTGAATGCATTTTAAAACTTTGATCGACCCTCAGACTCCCTGTTACTGGTGCTCGATCACCACAGAACGTGTTTCTGTTGCACACTTGCTTATGTTGCTGTGTCGGGGGGGTGTATGATGGTGTGCGGCATGTGATGAGAGGGGCAGCAGTGATGGAGGGGCTGCAGTTGTCATGGAAACGCCGGGTGAGGAGGGGGTAATGGTGGTGGTGGGGAAGGGGCGGGGGACAGTTTGTTTTGTTATTGACGGTCACGTGGCAGGGTGAATCCCCGCCCCCCTCCCTCCTCCCATTACCACCGATTCAAGCGTCGCGAGCTCCCTGCTCCGGTCAGTAACTACAAAATGGCTGCAGAGGCTCCGCCGCCGCCGCCGACGAGATCCCGCTGAACGCTTCACGGTAGGACCCCGGTGGTTTGTTCTGTGCGCTTTCATTGTTCCTGCTCGACAGCGTTGCAGCTCCGCGCTGCATGGGAAATACGCAGGGGGGGGTGGGGGGGGGGGGGGAGTTGTTTTGAAAGAGGCTAAGAAAAAAAAAAAATGGCAGCTGGGAGAGGGAGAGCGGAGAACGTCTCCGGCTCAGCCCACTTTGACATCCCGTGCTGCCGTCGCTTGTTGACGGGGATGTTTGTCTTTCAAGCCCGCGCGCAGCTCTAGACGACCTTAGCACGGGTTGTTTTTTGTTTTTTTTGTGTGACGCTGGTCACGCAGAGCTAACTCGAACTAACCCTGCAGCACAAGTGAGTCAAGGGCAACCCGGGCTGTGTCATTGCTGGCAGGGCTTGTTGTGTTTGTTGCAGCTGGGGGGGCAGACGCTGCTTGGATCGGACCGACCGTGCATCTCCACCCGGGGAACACCGCGCACTACCCGGCCCAGCTCCCCCAGCAACACTCACCAGTCTCTCCAGCTGCCTCCGCTGAGAATATGTGCAGCTTTCTGCATCATTATACATCACAGCGATACACTCACTGACGCTGGCTAGTCGTCTGTGGCCCTCGCTTTAAGAGACACTACTTGTTTTTATGCAGAAAGTCTAAATAGTGAGTTGAGAGACGTGACATCACCGTGGGGCTGGTTGTTGAAGCTGCACCCGGGCTGCTCGGGGGTTTTATTCAGTGCAGTGTGGTTGAGATGCATCTCGTCAGCTGTGCAAACCTCGACAAACCCGGAATTTATGCAGCTGATCCCAATATCCACGGCTTGCTTTTTAAAAGTTTGAGTCAATTCTGAACTGTTTTTTTTTTTTGTAGTTTCAGTTTTCAAATTCCCAGGGCTTTACCGCTTATTTACCTCCTGTTACTGGACAGTGTGTAGTATTTTTCTGAAATTGTAGTCCAGGTAATGTGTGCATGCGTGTACTCATGTTTATTATGTAGTTTTCTTTTGTGTCATACATCAGCAGAAGATAAACTCCCATTAATTCCTGCATTGTTGGACAATAAAGTATTAAATTCCGACTGAGTCATTAAGACGCTGATCTCCCACAGCTTTAAAAGCCTCTACCTGCTGTAATGTTTACAGTGAGTCAGGCCATCGCTGGCCGGCTCCTGTTGCAGCTCCACATCCTGCAGTGGCATGCACTCTTCATGGAGAGGGCAGTGTGTTTGTGTGTAGACTGGGAATGCCTGTGTGCATGCATGTAGAGGGCAGGCTGACGTAAGCGGTGAGGCCTGCTGGTCTTACTGATGTGTTAGAGTCCCTAATTTGGGTCCGGGCCTGGCAAGGGATGAAGCGGTGGTGGCGGTAAAGGGAAGGGGGGGGGTATTTTCTGTCCCTGCCAGGTCAGGGGCCCCAGTCAGCACCCAAGCCTCTGAAAGAGGCAGTGTGTAAAGAGGCGCCAAAGGGGGCTTGATAACAAAAACAGGCCACTAAATACTGTGATTACTATACAGCTTAGGTCATAGCCCTTCTTTCAGTTAAAAACTCTCAATGGCCTTTTACTTACTGGTGGACTAGAGGACCGAGGGGCATTTTGCCAGATTGTGTCATTTGGTTTGGCGGCTGGTTTGGTTTCGATGATCAGATGCCTTGTTGGAGTTCTCAGTGGAAATGATGAGCTTGCATTCTGTGAGAGCTATTTATCGTGGTCGAAGAAACGTTTGTTTCAATGTAAAAAAAAGCTGTTTTGTTAGAATGCTCGCTCAATTTCTTTGAATACTGCACAGGTAGAGCAGATTTGTAGAGATTACTCCTTCGTGGCTGTCAGTGGTGCTCCTTCTGTTTAATAGATGCTACTCTAAGACATTTTCTTAATCGCCCTTTGCAGAAATGAAAACACGAGCTCTCTCAGGCTCTTACTCCGTTACTTGATCCCTCCCCCCCATTTTGCATACAAATATGGAAATGGTGACAACGCTACGTGATTGTACTTAAATAAGACATTTGTTTGTTTGTTTGTGAGTTTTTTTTAATCTCCTGGACCAATAAATGGTCAAGCAGGCTTGTGAAAGTGTTCCCACTACATTTGGCGCAGACAACTGGGATTGGAGGCAGCACCCTTGGAGTGCAGCCATACAAGTTATTTTCGGGCCAGTTTCGAACACTAGGAGTGCGGCGTAAGTTTCTTTTTTCGTTGTCGTTAGCCTGGGTCAGAAAGCATTAACATGACCACACTGAGAATAGCCTCAAGTACTTAAGAGACTGCAATCCTCTTTGCAGAGCACAAGGACTTTGTCAGTGCTTACCCAGCAGTTTTTAAACCTTCACACAAATTGAAAGGTGGCAGTGACTGCTTGGTCTTTTGCTTTTTGTACAAAGCGGCATATCGGATATTTTTACAGAGTTAGCATAAAAGCTGTGTCGCCCTAACGTGCGTTCGTGCAGACGAGCAAAAGGGGCTGATCATCCTGCCATAGCTGTGGCTGTGGCTGCTGCTGTGGCTGCTAGCAAGCGATCTCCCAAAGGCTCACCGTGCTCTTGTTTGGCTTGCGATGGCATTCCTGGCTATGTGCCCAGCGACGGCCGTCTACCACCCCTTCCCCCATCGCCCACACAAACACACAAACCAGCCCCATCAATTGTAGCACCCTCATCCTCAGTGCTTCATTTAGGGATAGTCGGGCATTTACAGCATTACCATTGGCTGTGACAGTGCCCCTCTTCCTCTCCTTCTCCATTTGGTTCTCTACCAGCTTTATGCCGGTTGTCATTCTTCGGTCTTTGGGCTCTCCCCAGTTTTTTTCCTTTTTGTTTTGCTTTGTGAAGTGAGTGTCTGGTTTAGAGACGGACACCAGGCTCTAATCCTGTTGTTCTGACAGGACGGTGTAATTCCACAACACAGCCGAGCTCATTGGCCCGTGTCTTTCATGTCGACACTCACCCTGCCTCACTCCAACAAACGGCTGCTCATGATGTAGCTTAGCCCGCTACTACGAGAATATATAAATTAAAAAAAAAACATTGGTGTAGCTTCTCTGGCTGATTCATTGATTTACAGACTGTTTTATTATTGTGAATGGTTCATTTATATCTGAAAGCAGGGCCCTTAGAAATGTTTTTTTATTTTAAAAGCATCTTTAGTAATCTATGATGGAGTCTGTATCTTTAAATAGTGGTTTAAAGTTATGTGTTCTGCCTATCCATATAGCACCATTATATTACCAGAGGTGAAACAGCAAGTGGGCAGAAGGTTCCATTACTGTGTCCTCACCATCAGTTAGCACTTAGAGCCCATGGGACACACATCTGTCCAAGCCAGGCACATGTTTGGAAATGAAACAGCAGCTTTCATTGAGGGAGACTCTCTCTTTCTAGCTCAGGGACCAAATGTTTCTTAAACTGAAATCATTTTGACGCATTTCTCAGCACACGCTCTCCTCGTCTGGATCGGAGGCCAACAGCAGCTCATATTAACTGGAGCATCTCTCTCATCCTCTGATCCTTCATAACACAAGCCCAATGATTCCTTTGAAAGGAGCAGCACCCGATATATATTTAGAACTGCAGCTGCAACAGAAGGCTCCATACCAGCCCGTAGGAGGTAAAAATCAGTCTATAGGTGAATAGTGGCGGGACGTTTTTGTGTCAAAGCAAATTTGGAATACAGTCTCAATTTATCTTAAAGCTCCTCTTCATCCCAGCTCCTCTGAGCCATCAGGCCTGTCATGCTGCAAGATTCACCTTTCAGCCCTTACAGACTTTGAAGGCATGTGCTGAGGTAGCCAGGAGGTCTGGTGTGCGAGTGAGGGATATTGTCTAGAAATGTAGTTAGTTTTTTACTTTTGAAACTTACTGATAATATATATTTTTTAAAAACACTTGACACGGGTTGTGTTTTGTCTGTTTGTTTGATTACTCAGATAACATAACTTAAAATAATTTTTCGGACCATTTTACTCAGTGTCTTCACATGTGATAGCAGTGTAAAAGATGATGTAAAGAACAGACAATGGGGCAGGGGTCTGATGTTTGAGGTGAATCGGCGGCTTTGTCATGGTGACCTTATATGTCACCCGTTTGTTAGCCACACAGTCTAAGGGCAGAGGTGAACATGGCTTTTTGGCGACCGTGGCAGAAGCTTCTGTCATCAATTTTAACAAAGCATTGCTGCACACTTTGCAAGCTGAGTTTGGAAAATCTACTCTCAAATGTTCAACCAATCACTACCAGTTAAATGACAATACCTGCTAGTTGTACAACTGGTTTCTCAATCAGTTAAGTGTAAGCGTGCTTCTCGTTCAGGGGTTGTCATTTTCTAACTTTTTTTTAAGGAAAGTTCCTGGACAGTTTTGGTTGACATTTAGCATTGAGGTCAAGTAAAAGCAGCCGGGACAGGTAAAAAGGACACTGTCAGTAATAGTTATGAGCCAAAGAACTGACTAAGGCTCTTAACTGTAAGCTCAGATTTGTACTTGTAACGTGTAGCGCTTGTCCAAGTTTGCCTTTTCTTTCGGTTTTCCAATTCCATCCTTGAACCTCCACAACCAAACTGAATGCTTAAGGGCACTGTCTGTCTCCACCTGACTGCTCACCAGGGCCTCAGGGAGCGCTTGTTGCCAGGCAATGGCACACACCTCTGTTGCCTGCAGCATTAAAGGCTTGGAAGTAGAAAAAGGCTGATGGTTTTATGTGCAATTTTTAAAGGAAGGATTCCGTTGTATGTATTTTTTTTCCAGACTAGTTTGTCTGTGTGTAGTCCTTAAAAACTTAGTAACTACTTCTAATTTTTAAATCAGTTTTTTCTCTGTAAAGGGTTATTTATAAAGACTAAATCTGACCTCTTAGCATTTGCAAGTGAAACAAAGGGGTATTATCTGTTGTTTTCAGCAAGTGGGTGTCTGTTGTGAACATTTTTCCTCTCATGACAGGGTAGTGGAGGTGTAGGTGCAGAGTTAATAAATGAAAGGTGGCTCAACGTTCACTTGGACTAAACGATGTACTGATAAGAATTTGGTGATCAAAGGTCAAGGCCACTGTGACCTCACAAACCACATTTTGGACCATAACTCAAGCATTCATACACTAATTATGGCAAAATTTTGCACAAATGTCTCGTGGGATAAAATGATAAAGTACTGACGTTATATATCCAAATGGCCTTTACTGGCCGATATTCAACACTATGAGAAGGGGGGATTTGACCATATTTCCTGCTGCTTGACCAGTTGGCAGAGGCAAACAACCGTGAGGCAGTTTGTTTTGTAGTCTGCTCCCAGATTAGTTGTGTTGGGATCTGTTGCACTGGCTGGGGGTGGAGACTTAAGAATGGGGGCCTCGTCTCATTGGTCCCATCTAAACCTGCAAGGCCTCCTTAATGGTTTCCAGAACCAACCCCAAACACCACCAAACTAAAGCATGTGTGTGCACACAGAGTTCAAGGCATTACACTTAGACAAGAAATGTGCAGCTTGGGAGTCAAGTGCAAAACAAACCCACATTCTTCTCTCTGGTGGTTGTATTACTGCTACACATGTGACTTTGTGTATTACAGCAGCGGCCACTGACAACAACAGAAATTGCAAGTGATCACCTGATGATACATAGTATCTTTCTCATTTGCTGGTGTTTGGTTATAAAAACAATGTCCATCTCTTTCTTTCTCTCTTGGTGTTTAAGCTGTGAGAAGAAGCAAAACTCACGAGAAGACAACCATTTGATGGAAGATAAGAAAAAGAAAAAGCAAGAAGAGAAGAAAAAGAAAGAAGCCGCTCAGAAAAAGGTAAGCCTGTGGCCTCTCTTGACAAACTCACTCACCTTTGATTTCGTTTGATATCATAATTCCAGCGCTGTCCTATTTCTGGCCAACATCCCAGTGGCACCAGTCTTGGAAGACACAGCATGCTCACACACACATGAATGACAGACACATAGATAGGGAGGGTACAGAGACGAATGGGGTTGTCAGAGTGAATATCTAAAAGTAATAATGATCTATCTAAAACGTGGCTCTCTTGCTCCCACTCACTTCGTACCTGTTCCCACCTCTCATCTCCACTTCCTGTATTCATTGTAGCACATTGCAGAGATGTGTAGTCACATGCACATTGAGCCCATGCATTATGTCATCCTTATCCTCATCTTTACCCTGTATGCTTCCACTTCCACTGCTCCTCTTCACTGTTTCATTCCGTGTGTCTGTTTTCCTTGTTAGCTTAACAGGTTGGCCTGCTGTTCTAAGTAGTCTGTATCCCTGAAATCTTTTTGTCAGTGCTGCCAAAAGAAGGTTTGTGTATCTTATGAGAGGAACATTTGTATTATCTATTTTTGTAGGTACACGCCAAATGAACCCTTTTATCCCATCAAGCATTATTAATGAACATGAACCTCTTAGCATTTCAACAGATGAGCAAAACCAGCCCCTAAAATTTCCCTGACTGGTCGTGCAGGTGGAAAGCAAGCGTCAATCGTGATTTGACATTAAGACCCACAGTTTTCACGTATACGCGGAAAATATGCTTATTGCGTCATCTTAAGTTATTCTTTCTTTCTATTGCTAATATATTTCTCTCTTCTTTTCAGGCCACAGAACAGATAACCAAAGGTGAGTTGTGGTTACTTATTAAGTTGTTTGTTTAATGTATTTTGCATCATAATTTCTTCAACTATGTTTATTTTGCCTGCAAGTGTAGATCTTCCTTTGTTTAGTATGTTCATGCTAACACAAGGTTTCTCTGTCTTTTCCATGAATTTAAAATATGAGGTTTTCAAACAGAGAGGCTGATTTTCTACAGGATTACTTTTCTTCCACTGAGACTCAATTTACCCCCCCGTTCACCGTTGTGCAGTTTGTATATGAGGCATACAAACATCTTCAACTGAATGCATTAGCAGCAGCCAGGTGGTCCATACTACATGAGCCAAGAAAGAGGCCAGGTGCCCATACAAGACTAATAAGGAGCATGGGGATTTTGCAGCTGCTCCTCAGGCCTCCCCATTGGCTCCTTGGGCATACCTAGGAGGAAAGAGGTGAGGAGGAATATCAGAGGAGAAGAAAACAAGAGGGAAAAACCCACCAAACAAACAAGAGAGAGAGATTCAAGTAAACTGGACTAAAACGTGACTTCTGTAGGAAAGAGTATGCTTAGCCTGCAGGTTTTTAACTCGTCCTCAGTGGCAGCTGCAAACCCACTCTCTGCATTTTGTCTCCCCCAAACCAATGCTCTTAACGACCAGGGAGCGGCAGGTAGGCAGATATGGACAGTAAGGAGCAGATCCCCTTGCTGCTTTAAGCAGGCAGATGGGAGTGGGAGGGTGGTGTCTTTCAAGGGGCAGTCAGGGCTGATCTGATTAGAACTTCTGGTGGGCATCAGCTTATTGGCCTTACAGCAGTTTATTGTCAGCAAAAGAATGGACGCCCATGTGAGAACACAGCAGGAAAAAGTCTTGGCAATTCACAGCAAGTGAGTGGGTGTCTTGATGATCATTTATTTAAAAAAAAAAAAAATACAAATATCTCAGGGAATATCTCATGAAATAGAGGAAATACATGTAAAAGAAGCAGATAAAGAGATTTGAGAGCTTTTGTTGAAAAGGGTCGACGCCGCAGTGTGCTGCAAACCGAAACGTTTGATTTCCGCCGCAGAATTTATACATCATGACCTGCCTCCTGCAAGCTCTATACAGGCGCCACCCATCACCCGAATGTTCTGGACATTTACTGTTTTTTATGGATGTTTCTTATCCTCATAAGGATATTTTTGCCGACATTTTCCCGATTTCATGCCTGAAAACGACTTCAGTGGCGATGGTTAACGTTTGGGAAAGGGTGCTCGTGAGTGCATTATGTCAATGAGTCGTCCCCACAGGGTATTGAAGCAAACACCAGTGTGTTGTGTTTTCAGCAGATTTTTTTTTTTTTTAAATCATTTAAAAGGAGGAGTAAGTCGTTCTCTTCTTGTGGCTGCGTACAACTGTGAATTCAAGGGTCAGCGCCTTGACCTCCCACTCTCTTCCTGAAAGATGAGTTAATGAGACTGTACTGTCACTGAGGTAGCCCCCCCACCCCCCCCCCACCCCTTGTCTGAGTCACCCTTAGCCCCTCACTGTTTGCTGCACTAATGAATGTGATGTGAATTAGCTATGTTAGCATTCTCTTTGTCCCTTATCTACTTTGTGTTGTTTCGCCGCATCTGCAAATTGACCTATATACCACACTTTTCTCCTCATCTGCAGACCAGGCTGTGATTTGCACAATTATTCTCTTGGCTGCGGCCCCTAACAGCGACGTGCCTTGACCTCGATTTACTGTGATCGTCACTCCCTTAAATGTCACAGTTGACTTTAAGCACAGTGTATATATTTGTGTACTCTGAACATGTGTGGTCAGTTTTCCATAGGGCTGTTCTTAACTGAAGAAAGAGGATAATAGTTACTGGATTTCTTCAACATATGAATGAGTCGACTTTAGTTGAAAACCTGCTCGGTGGTTTAAAGATCTCAGCATATGTATGAATGTTATTATTAGCAAATATGTGACTGTTGTTTTACATTAATGAAGAAACACTAGTCGCTCAGTCACCATAAAAACAACAAACTGACCAAAAGATTGTCTGGGATGCTAATGCAGGGTACACTGGGAACTAACTAGGAAAACAGTGCTAGCTGAATAAACAGGCATCCATACACTGGAGATCTCCAGGAAGACCTCGAGCACCATAGTAACACTACACCACCTCCCGTCTGGCCTGATGGAGAAGCCCACCCTGGGACCAACAGGAGGAATGAGCAGAGGAAATAGGTAGCAGCATAAGGTGGGCTGTAAGGAAGGAGATGGGACAAGTTGCCGTGGTTACATTTGTGCAAAGTTTAGGGGGGGGGCTGCTAAAACAGGGTGCCTTCAGTTGATTTTAGAGAGCTGCATGGAAAAAGGCATGCGAGAGCAGAAGAAACAGACAGAATGCACTCTAGTTTCCTGTTTGCCGGCACAGCTGAGGGGGCCTTTTGTAGGATATTTCTACTGGCTCGTTTCTGTGACACACACTCACTGTCACTCTCCCTGTCCCCTGATGTGACAGGCAAACATTAAAAGCATATGAACATCGTGTGCCTCTGCAAACACACATATAGTTTGACCTTAATCTCAGAAATACTACACCGACCCCTCTGCCACACTAGCCCACACTGACAATGTTGTGATTTTTCATTCGCAAATGCAGCTCATTCACCTCCAAATACAAAAATACCTGTGAGGGGGGGCTTTTACACCCAACTTGTTTTATATATTCAAACTTGATGTGTTAGTGTCGTTTGTGTGGGCCGGAGTGAACGCTGTTCATTGAACTCTGTTGCAGACCAAACAGCGGAACAGAGACAGCCTTTAAAAAGGAGGGGGGGGGGGTCTCACTTTGCTTCCAAGTTAATTCTGGTGCAGTTCATTCGCGGTTTGAAAGTGAAACAGACCGACCACAGGACTTTATGTTGGTAAATGTGTGATCTTCGACATTATATGATTTCAAAACCTCAGCTACTGTTGCATTGATTCCCTCTGCGGCTCAGAACATGATAGGGATGAGAGGGATTTATACATGATCTGTAAAAGAAATATTTATGTATCTATGAACTAAAAGTGGTATTAATCTGACTGTATTTGCACATATGGAAAGCATATCTGTCGACAAGTCAGAGTTTTTGTATGAAAGTTATATTGCGTTAAATTAATTGTCATTGTTAATAGTTCAATCCATTTATCTGTTTTCGACTGCTTTTATGGATGTACATAAAAAAAAAAAAACAGTTGGCTTTTTTTAAGGTTGTGATAGATAATGTAAACGTGACGCAAATATATTACTTAAACTCCACACTTATCAATGTCAGTGTCATTCGCTTGTTACTCAGAAATCAGTGTTCTGAAGAAGCGTCACGGAAAGGCTCTCAAGCTTTCTTCCATCTGTCACTGGAATATTTTACGACCCTTAAGTGTTGTAACATTAATTTAAACGTCCAATGAATCTTCTGTGCAGTGGAGATGCTGTCTGTCACCACTGTGTGTGTGTGTGTGTGTGTGTGTGTGTGTGTGTGTGTGTGTGTGTGTGTGTGTGTGTGTGTGTGTGTGTGTGTGTGTGTGTGTGTGTGTGTGTGTGTGTGTGTGTGTGTGTGTGTGTGTGTGTGTGAGACAAGTTGTAATTTCAAACCTTGAATAGTCAGCTCCTGCGTTGTACCACAGACCAACCCTCCTTTGGAAAGTACCCGATTACAGAGTAATAGTATTAGGCATCAGCCCCATCACAGTTATTGTGTCCGACAACAGAGGCCGCCTGCCATTGACAAGCTGCACTTGAGTTGATGTCTACGGGTTAATGACCTATTGTGTTTCTGTTCACACTGTGAATTTTCTTTATCCCTATCAAAGACACGGGGGCAACGAACATGCACATCAAGGCGCACATTTACACAGTGCAATAAAAGATAACATTATAAAGTAGTGCTGCGGCAGTAATTTCATAACAGATTAATTTGCCGTTTCACATTCCCTTAATTACGCCCAGCGCTTTGTGTTGGAGAGTCATAAATTGTGGTGCGATCAGGGGGGAGTTTATACCAGTGTGCCTCTTGTCATCGTCACTGCCTCTTTTACATGTCTTATCCCAGTGAGCACAGTTTAAACGGATGCAGCAGCAGTGATGATTAACTACATTTTTAAAGAGCAACAGAGGTAATGGTTTGATTGGCCTGTTGTGGAGTGTCATGCGCTATAAATTATGCATACGAGCCTATTGCCAGTTAATGTATAGATACTTCAGTAGTTTGAATTATCTATAACTCAACTCGGAAGAGGTTAGCAGGTCAGAAATGGGTGTAGTTTTATTAGTGGTAAATTGGGTGTTATGAGAATTTCTGCAACTGGCTGTTATGTGAGCTGAGGATGATGTGTTGTTTTGGTATTTTCAAAAAGAAGCTAGGTTTGTGAAATGTCTCCAAATATATTTTTCAACAGTGGTGTTGGTTGATGCCTCTTGCAGTTTCTGTGCGAAGCGAATATCGGGCTCACAGTGACTTGTGTTGGTCCAGTGGGCGCTACTCAGGTCAGGCAGACAAGACTAGCACTCTCTTTCACACATCACTTCCTCTAAATTGTGACAGGCAGTGGAATCTGGTCTGGCTGCAGCTGTTGGCACAAAGGGCCAGGGACATGATAGTAATGAGTCCAGGGAAGCTGTCTGTCTCAGAAACAGACCTATTTAAAGACAAGACTTGACTTACAAGTGTAATCTACCACTCAGGTGTGTGGTGTTGTTGCCCCGTGCCGTCAGACATTAAATGCTTTTATCTGTGTTGTGTGTGTGTGTGAAGCAGCAAGGGAGGTTTCCCCTCTTAACTACAGTGTCATATTTATTCACTTCTAATTAAGCCTCTCTTATGAGGTGCACTGCTCACATTTTAAAGCCCAGTGGAGGAACGAGATGGAGGAGCCTGAAGACATGCCTCTCGATCTCGCTCACGTGTTCTCCCGCCTCCTCTCTTAATTAGACATCCTAGTAATTTCTATGTTTCTGGATTTACTCCAATCAGAGTAGTTTACTTAGACAGTTTGGCAGTAACACCAGCAGTATGATACACTTTAAAGGGAAGTCAAGTCTGTAACCTCCAGATTCCCTTATGTTGTTTGTTGAGCTTTTGGAGAATTTGTGATTGTGTCTTCCATTTAATATTTAAATTAAATTAAAAATGAATAAGGGGTTGCGTTCCTGATGCACAGTATCTGTCACCTCATCCAAATCTGTGATTTCTTTGCACCTGAATAGGCCAAATTAACAGCAATGTCTTTTTAAAGTCCTGATGCTCATGATGATAAAAATAATGCTTATAATTAAATCTAGCTTTTATGTTTATCTTCAGAGCCTACTGCCCATCACCGGAAGTTCTTTATGTTAACTTTTACCAGCCTATAACTACAGCCTTTGTGAGGTTTTCTGCTGTGACTAATGTATTTCCTTGTATAAAACTAGTCCTTTATACTTAAATAATTACCAGTACTATACAGTATCAAGCTGTGCCTCTCCTGCAAGTATTTCAGAATAAAAGCTTTTTAAAAACAAATGAATGGATTCAGTAAACAGAAACGCTGGAGAGCTTTTATTTTGAAACAGGTACAGGAGGTGTGGCAAACATTTTTGTTTGGCTTTTAAAATTTAACTCATTGGCACAACAGCTGGGAGAAAAAAGTTAAGATTAAACTAACTACCCATCTCTGATTTTATGCATCCATCTCCAGGCAGCGTGTTTGACTTAATTTATTGATGTAAAATTCTCTTTTGTGTTTAAAAAAAACCTTTATATATATTGTCCATCTTTATTGCAAAACAAAGTCCATAAGTCACTTTAAAAATATATATAGAGTGGTTATCTAGCTCACTTGGGGCTGTTCTAGGGCACATTTTTGTTTTCTTCCTTTCATTCTTGTTTTCATTTTCTCTATTATTAAACTACGGATCTTCATAATAGGGCTGACATTTCTAGCTGCGCCCCTGCCTGTGGGTCCTGAGAAGTAACTATCTGTGCACCTCTGCTTACACAACTCGTACACAGAAGGATCCTTTATCTTCAAGGTCATGTGGCCTGTTTTTCTGCTTTTACCTGAGAGAGAGAGACCGTTGATGCTTTCCACTCAGTTTCCTCTCCCCCACATACCCTCAACTCTCTGATATCGTTCCAGACAACCTCCCCCCAACCTCTAGGTCTTAAACAGTCAGGCAGGCATGCTATCATCTTCTCTCTCTCAGAAAATTAAGACTCCTTTTAAAGTGGAAAATGGGATGTCTTCCTCTGCGTGAAGCGCACACAGCCCCGAAGCCACAGTCTGATGTGCATCTTTGATGAAGTGGGAATTCTCCGGTGCGCCCGCACAGCTGAGGATGGTGTTTTTGCAAATAGGCTGTCAGAGAGAGTGACTCTGATCTCTTTTTACTCTTTTACACTTTTTTTCTGCAAAGCACTGCCATGTACGACTTCATGAGGCTTAATAAACCTCGCTAGTGCCAGAGGTAATTTCTTGTTTTTTTTACTCCTAATCCCCTTTCTGACCCAGAATCAATGTATGATTTTCATCCTCAACATAATCGCAAATATTAGACATTTTTACTTTAATGTATCAGTCATTTTGTTGTTATTGGTGTTTGTAAATGTACAGGGTTTACGGCTCTCTTGTAAGAGGAAGAATCTAAAATTGCGTGGAATACTGTGGGCAAAATAGTGGTCTAATTGTAAGCGGATTTAGACCAAAGCTGGTTTCAAACAGTGAGACTCGATCTTACAGTGGATCGCACAAGGGGGTGGAGACTGTCCTACACACAGACACGCACACACGCACACACACACACACACACACACACACACACACACACACACACACACACACACACACACACACACCATTCTCTTCATCCCTCAGCCCTCCCTGCTCTACCTCCTTCCTATCCTCTGGTACATTCAGCTCTCTCTTTCGCTCTCCCTCCCGCTCCCTCCTCGTCTCTTCCCTCTGATTGGCTGACAGAGGAGCCAGCCAGCTTCCCCCTTCCCCCAGCTTCGAGAAGAATCTACGTCACACATCAGAGAGTCCCAACTGTATACCGATCGCCTCCATAACTATTTTTATACATTGTGGCACAACCACAAAAGTCTGTTTTTTTTTTTTTAAATAAGGAAATCACCTCTTAAAATCAGCGGGGAATTAATGATTGTGTGCATCTTCCAGCCCTAATACACTGATGACGAAAAAATAATAGTAGATCACAGTGAATGGGGGAAAGTGAAAGCGTAGCGAACATAGGTGGGGATGGGTGAAGCACGAGATGAGGGAGGAAGTGGAGCAGATGTAGAGAAATCTGACCAGACTCCAGCTCCAGAGTTTCCCCCTGATTCCTGCAGTGAGACCCCTCAGACAGATACGGGTGAAACTGTGCAGTCAGTGGTTGTAGTTCACACAGGCTGCAGCATTGGGGGCATACATTTCTCAGAACCCTACACCCCACGCACACATACACACTTGTGACAGACATAAACACACACAGTAAAACTAGGCAGAGAAGTAGTCCGTTATGTGAGTGAAGACATCTGTCAGTTTTTACAAGGCTGTGCAAGTGTATGTTCCACGACACCATCCTGTCCTCTCCCCTCAGTGTGGGCCTCAGCATTACATAACTCTTTGTTTTTCAGTGTGTCGGGCTGGCCGCAAGTTATTCATTGCTTCACTGCACACACTCGGGATGGCAGCCAATGGCGAAGCACTGCTCTTTATAACTCATTTAGGCCACACAAAGATTTTCTTCTTCTTGTGCTTGATGCCTTTACAGTTTATTTTTTCTCTTCCCGCCTTGTTTTTTTTTTTTGTTTTACCAGCGAGAACTCAAAACACCATCTATGCTTAGTGCACATTACGTCCGATAAGCTGATGTTTGGGTTTGTTCTTGTACAGCATGTTTAGGTTTTAAACACATTTTTTGCATCCTGCTTACATTCTAGTTTACCAGCTTATTCTATTATGTAATGAAATGTACTGAGGCGATTATCCAGTGTGCTTTGTGTCCCATAATGCACACAGCAATGGCTCTGTGACCCTGAGCTGATCATCTTGTTTGACTTAGTGGGGACCTCTAACCTCGCACTTCCACATTCAGCCACAGTATATTAGCCCCCTGAGGACTTCATGATTCACAGCTTCGGCTTCCTCTTCTTTTCTTGTCATGGTTTACACGTTTACAGTTTTTCAAATAGGGCTATAATGATTAACTGTAAATCAATGTTTTTAGTCTTCTTTTTTTTTAGGAAAATAAATGCTGGTTTTGAATGTATATATTCTTAGTGCTCTATATATTTTCTGGTTTTATTAGTTCTCTATGGTAGTAAATTCAATATGTTTGCATTTTGAGTTGTTTTTAAGACATGCAGAGGATTTGGTATCATATTGAAAATCAAAAGCACTTATATATCCATATTTTGTATTCAACCTGAATGCCAAAATGGAAACTTTATATTATTAAGGGGGTAATCTGCAACTACAAGCCTGAGGATGCTTGCTCTCATGTAAACCTGCAGACGTGTAGGTGACACGCGTGTTGTGTCGGGTCTGCCTGCCTGCTGAGGATGGTAATAACTCCAGGGTCAGCTAAGCCATCAGCTCGGCAGGATTGAATCAATACAGGTTAATTGAAACAATCATGACAGCAGATAGTATAAAATGACGGGATGTAACATGAGAGGTGTCCCTTCGGCTTTGCAAAGCTTCAAAGTACATTTCAGGTCATTGTTCAGTCAGACCTACAACTTAACTGTTTTCACTTTCATGGCTTGGTTTTAGCAGCAGCTGTTTCTAACAGAGGAGTTCTAAAAACCCACTGTACTCTACCTCCCTCTCATTAGACAGACACAGCTAACGACTAGCTGGTGAACATAGTACATCGCTTAAGCTTGGCTGCGTGGCTGAAATGTTACAAAAAGATAACACAGAGAATCCAAGCCAAAAATCCTCCAAGGGGAAATTAATGGTCAGAGCCAAGGTGTGTTAAGTGAGAAAGCAAGAGGGACTATGTGGCTGAGGGTAACTAAAGCTAGTGGACATGAACACTTGGCTTCAGCAGCCTTACAAGCAGTTAATACAGCTTTGGTGGAGAACTGAGAGGTGATTATTTCAGGGTCCATAACCTACCACAAACCATGAATACCTTAATGTTAATAGAGCAGAGCACTCATTACAGTACAGTTCCTGACGGAAACAACAGCCCACAGCAGTGTATGTCCATTATCTGCTGCTTGAACTCTTCAACACTTCTAATCTGTGACCATGCACTGTGGCAGACATTGAGAGCCGCGTTGTTCGGCCATCACTGGAAGCTGAAGGTTTACAACAGAACAACCCTGAGATTATTACGGTCCTCTGGTCCTCCAAAGAGCAGCCTTGTGTTTAGTCTGACCACTGCCTTGAATCCAAGGCTCAGCCAGGCAGGAGAGACAGTGAATCTGGTGCATTTATAGACTCTTCTCCTCATTTGCCTTATTGTTCACATCCAAAAATGACCATGGTTTTAAAATGAAGCCGTGGTGGAAATGCTCAGCCACAGCAGCTTTACAGAGCAGAGTTCAGCTCTACTGGTAATTGTGTGCGTTTGTGCAAGGGCAGCAATTAATATATCCTAACTGCTGCGCTCTTAACTTTTTTATCATTTTCCTTTTGTTCTGTTTTTATTAATTGTTTTTATTTTATTTCTCTTTCTTTTTTTATTTTATTTTCAATGTCATTTTAACATGTTTCTTAAAATCAGCTCCTTTTGTTTGAATTACATTTTAACATGTTTAATTTTGTATCCATATGTGTATGCAAATGTTTATCATTATTATAACTCAAATATTAAATATATTTCAAATATAATGAAAAATGCAACCAAACAACAATGTCATGGACTTATTGACTTATAATGATTAACTAGTCAGTCAATAGCTTTTCCATTGTTGTGCGCTCAACAACTCTGCTTTTGCCTAATTCTCCTGTACCTCCACCCCCCACCTCCCCATCTCTGCTCTCCTACTACCCCCCCCCCCCCCCCCCCCCCCATTCTCCAACTTCCATAGTGCCAGACTCTGCCAAGCTCGATCCCACCCCTCCTCTTCCCCCCATCAACCCCAGTGCCGCCCCGTCTGTAGCCCCAAGCAGTGGCAATGGCAAGCGCGCTCCCTCCGGAGGTCAGCCACAGACAGCACAGCAGCCCCAGACTCTGCTCCAGCAGCGCTACCCACCCAGAGAGGTGCCCCCTCGCTTCCGCCAGCAGGAGCACAAGCAGCTGTTGAAGAGGGGTCAGCCTCTGCCCTCTGGAAGCCTGCTTCTCACCACCACAACACGTCCCAGCACTACTGAACCTGCAGCAGCAGCTGTACCCGCACACTCCTCTCCCTCCTGCTCCTCTTCCTCCACAGCCAGCCTGCCTACAGGTCAGCCTAGACACTCAGTTGGCAAGTCACTGTCTTATTCCAATTTTCTTTGCCAGTTATTTTTGCAAGCAGACAGTTGCCAGTATAATATGGGGCAGTGGGGGTTGTTGCAGAAAGGTTGTGGATTACTTGTTACCTTGAATATATCCAGAATGTTAATGGCTTGATGTGGCTTTGATATTTGACTTTACCTTGAGAAGGATGAGTGGATTTCAAAAGCAAATAGGGTAGTTTTAACCTGGGTAGACACTGTGCACTTATATTAATCTTGTATATGTTTCAACTCACACACATTTTAATCTGCCTTTCTGCACAGCAGCACCTGCAACTTTTGTTTAGACAGTACGGGTCAGTTGACTGACCCCGACGTTGCTGCTCTCACTGAACATAAGCACAGAACTCCTGTCAGGTTGTTTTGACGAAGAGAGAAAAGTTTTTGTGCAGTTTTACTCTGAATGGAAAGTAAAGAGAAAATCATATGGAGCCGCAGATGGTTGCAAGACGCAAACAGTATGGTTGGTTCTGCAGGGAATTTCAGTTTTATATCACAGCTGTCTCAAACAAAGCTTTGTTAACACCAGTTTACTAAAATTGTACCGATCTTAAACAGCAGCCATGAGACAGATGAGACTGTGGAACTGTTCAGACTACCAAAACCAATGATCTCACTTGATCTGGGAGTTATTTAGTCCGGTTCTGTAATGAAGTGTGGCTGACCAGTTCACTGTTTAATCAGGCTTAGCCAATATAGTGTCTACCTGGCTTTATGTAGCTCAGATCAAATAAAACACAATCACATTATTTTCCAAACTGTCGAGAATATACCAGACTCTAACAACACTGTGGACTCTATTCCCACCATTAACACACAGTATTGAATTTATGACAATATTTTTTTTATATTTAATAATATATGGTTGTAATCAGTACTCTATAAATACGAAAATCATGAAATAACATGTTTAAATTACTCTGAACGGCAGTAGAAAAAGTCGCAGTAGTTGTAGATGCTGCTTTTATCGTAAGTTTTCATCTGTTCTAATGCGTTTGGAAGGGATGATTGCTGACTTTTGTCATTGTTTGGCACCGGGGTTGTAACAGTGTGGTGTACCTGTAGAACAGTACGAAGGCACTTGCATCACAGGTGCTGCTGACTGTTGTTTGTTTTCATTTTGCCTCTTCCTGGCTGGGAATTCGAAATTGGGATAGAGGCGTACAGGGGTAGACGATGGAGAGTAAACACAGCTGGCTATCTCTGTTTATGTGTTTTCTTTCCTGGAGCTCTGCATGTCACAGTAAACTGGGTTCTCATGTATTTCAAAGTGGTAAAGGTCTGTTTCTTTCGTAACAAATTATTATTTGCTCTTTGATAATGATTATACAAATTTTCTAGGACACTTGGCACTTTTAATTGTCTGGGAAAGAAAAAGCTTTTTTTAGAAGTGTGTGTTTGAGCATCATCCAACCCCTCTGATGCTGAATACAGCTCTGTCTCCTTGGTGATGAGATGTTTATCCCGTCTTCGTCTTCTCCTCCTCCTCCTCCTCCTCCTCGTCATCCTCCTACTCTTCGTCCAGCTTTGCTGACCAGCTATACAGTGTTAACTGTTTTCTTGGAGGAGGAGCAATATAGAGCTAGTTCGTTGGCTGGGCGCCTCAGTGGGCCTGACCTGGCACTGATAGAAAGAGTGAGAGGGAAAGAAAGAAATGAAGAGAGAGCTTGCATGGCAGAGGTCCAGTACTGTGGGCTGCAGTGACTCATGGCTTACGGTAAAAGCTGCTGCTTCTCTCCGCCCTTCTTTGGCAGGCCTGCTCTGCTTTGGTTTGCTTCCTGTGTGTCTCTGAGCTGACTGATTGCCTTATGACAGACAGACAGGAGGACCCTCAAGACTGAACGTCAAATAGGAGTCCAGTGGGAGGGCTTCATATACGCCAATACAGATCTTGTTTGCTAAACATTCAACACAAGTCAGGACCCTCTCCCTCACAATTCTCCACGCGTCTCCTTCCCCATCTACTGTCTCAGTTCAAAAACCTCTTAGCCTAGTTTCTGTTTTGTAAAGTATGCAGCAGTGTGTGACTTATCACACAATGAGAACACCATTGGTAATCCCACATTTATGGCTCTGTCCTTACAGTCTTGTCCTCTGATTTGATGTAGTCCTATAATGTGCTCGTGAAATCACTCAGGATTTATAATTACTCCCTTGTCTGTAAAGTAATGATCGAGGTTTTATGTGCCAGTGTGCATACTTGCTCACTACAGCAGAGACAGACACTAACAAAAAACATCATAATGCAAACGGGCCTCGTCAAGTGAGAGAACAGTGTACCTAATGTGCTAATAGGTCGTCTCGTGGAGAATAGAGAGTGTGTGCAGGCTAAACTTGATTTGCTCTTTAAGCCTGCTGCTGCTGATGCTGTAAAAGAGCCTTGGGAATCCCCTCAAAGAGGACTGGGACGTCTTGTGATGTGATTAAACATCAGCTCTCTGTTAACCACAAATGTTCAGCGCTCGATCTCTGATTCTATCTCGCTCCGCCCGCTCTGTGCCTCTGCTCCTCTGACTTTCTCTGCAGCGCTTGTTGTTCTGATGCTCGTGTGTTCATCTCCTCCACCTCCGCTATACCAACACCTCGGTTCACACAACCCTCGCTGGCCCTAGGGCGGCCAGGTTTAGTCCGGCTGCACAAACTCTATGTATGTCTGTCAATCTTTCCATTATGAAAGCTGTCTCCCAATGTTACCTTTTGCTTGGCCAACAATCCATATCCCAAGGCCCTTTCATGTGGAGGAGGCGTGAGAGAGCTAGCTATTTTAAGACTGGCATGTTGGAGAAAGCCCTTGACCTGGTTTATCCTTTAGAGGAGGAAGAGAAAGAGGATACTCACAGGCAAACATGACGGCCAGATGTCTCAGATGTTTACCCTTTTTTTTCTTCAAAAGCCATGTTTTGTCCCTCTGTTGGTCTTTTTCCCCTGAGAGAATATTAAGATGATAACATGAATGCATGAACATCAAAGCAGCTGCACAGAAAGCATCCACACATGCATCCACAGTATTTGTTGCATATATTTCTGCACTGTCCCTGTCATTCCCTGTCTTTCTGCCTTGATATAATTCAACTATCTGTGCCAATCTAGCGTATTTCCCAACAGCAGCAGTAACAGAAATGTCTTCGACATGAAAATCAGCTTCTTTTTTTTTTTGACAATCCTAAACTCACAAAGTTAAGTCGAGGCTATACTATGTTATCCTATACCTCATTGAAACCTACACCTCATAGTAACTTTTTATACCAGCTGCTTAATTGAAAAATACCTCAACAATTTTCAATTTGCTATCATATATGACCAAATAAAAGCTGGAGCAAGGTGACATTAGTGAAGGGCTTTCTTTGTTCTTTGGCTCCAGCTCAGTGATATAAAGATCAATAGTTATGTAAACATGGGGTCGGAATTGACACTCTACTTTTTGTCCCTTTGCCGCACAGACGTCTTTCAGAGCACACTAACAATGCTAGCCATGCTATGTAGCAGACAGGCGCCATGCAGGCCCGCAGAGAGAAAGTGAGCACAGTTTTTAAAAACACACATTTACCAACACAAAGTATCTCACACTGACAGGAGCACTTGTGGATGGTTTGTTTTGGTCTGAGATGCAGGTACTAGTGCGACATCTAGTGGCAGTGAATGTCATATATATAGCCTTTAAATGCAGAGGTAGCATATTCCTGGGAAATGCGGTTTGTGTGTGCGCGCGTGCCCGTCATAGAGCTCGTTCGTCTGGCTGGCAGCGTGCATTGTCAGCACTGTACCATCCAGTCTCTCTGCCCCTCAGGGACTTCATTAAGCCAGGATCAGTCCAGCTGAGGCACACACAACTCCCCCAGATTACTTCTTCCTTCCATCTCTTGACATCCATCTCTGTCTGTCATTTTCTGTCCTGTCTTTCTTTATACACCACACACACCATCACAACATGTGCGTACATGTCCATTTTCTATGTAAAATGCTGGAAAGCAGCAGTGAGGGCCTTTCTACTATTGGAGTAGTCAGGAAGTATTGTTGTTTTTTTTTTTCAGTTTACCAGCAGCGTGTTTGCTTCCACAGAGGCGATGCAGTGTTGTCACTGTGTGTATTTTTACACATGAATGAGCAAGTGGCCATCTAGTAGTATGGTGTGACCTCACCGCATGTCAGGTCCTCACAGTGGAGCAGCACAGGGGGCTGAGCCTCGTCCATAAAGAGACTCTGTTCTCTACCAAACATTGACTTATTGTGTTGTTGGGTGGGCGTTGGGATCATTTGTAAACAATACCAGCCCTGATCCAGGCGAATACTGCTCTTTTTTCTTTTTTTTTTTTCCATGCTCCCCAAACTCTTATTGACTTCCCAACACCCTCCATGTTTGTGACCAGATCACCTGGCCATCATAGCTCACCGTGACCGATCCATATGAAGCTGCTCATTTGATGCCCTTGCCCTGTGCCCTAAAAGCACCCATATGAAGAGATGGTCCTGCTGCTCATCATCACTGCATTTCTAGCCTGTAGTGACTTACAAAAACAGACATTGTACATCACGTGCGATCTGATGGTGTGGCCTTACATTTATAAACATGTTCATGTGTGAGAAAGTTGCCATCCGAGCACCAGAGGGGTTGAAGCTGGGTTTTGTGGGGTTTCTCTTGCTCTCTCTCTTGCCCGCCACTGCTGCTCATGATGTTTTCCATTGTGGGCGGCAGTGCTAATTGCGGATGGAGTGGTCTTGGCTAAATATTTAATGACAGTTTTGAAAGGTTGAAAGATGCAAGGACAGGGTGAGTTTGGAAGAACCCCCTTTGTTTTGTTTTACCGTATGCCTCATGAGTGCATAATGAAAGTCTCCAGGCATTATCGTTTAGCTGTTAACCAAGCCCTCCCCACCCCATCCCTCCAACACTCCCCTCCCCCAACTTGCCTTCTTTCAGTGCTTTACCAGAGAGAGAGAGAGAGAGAGAGAAGATATCCTCCGTCAGGATAGGAATAGGGCACGATATAAATAAAGGCAGAGGGAGGCAATAGATAGAAGAGGAGAAACCCAGCCAAAGCAGTGTTGGTGGGAGGGACAGAGCATAAGGGGTGAGGAAGGAAGGGAGGGGGGTTTGTCTCATGCCGTGCAAGAGCTGTGCAACTTCTTGGCAGCACTTCAGAAATGAGCCTCAGAAGCTTGGCGAGCCGAGCAGACATATTGAGACAAGGATGGCCGCTGCGTTGCACAAAACCTAGCTCTTAACAGGATGGTTGGGAGGCACCTCTCCACAGGTATTTCACCCCCCTCCTTTCTTTTTCTGTCTCCCTGTTTCTCTCTTTCTTGTCTGGCTCTACTGCACTGTTTTGGTGGCTTGTATTTACTCACTTTGCAAATGAGCACTTTAAACACTGCAGCGTAAGGGTAGTGCACGCATGCAGTGTTGACTTCTTGTGTTTTGTTTATTAATTTGAACGAGACATGCATGCTGTTGAAGCAGCGATGGTGGATATACAGACGGTAGCTCAGAGCCTTTTTGGCACTATTTCAGGACTAAGAAAATGGCGGTCCTGCACTTCTCAGTGGAGTGACGCTACAGAACGACAGTGCTGTGTGTGTCAGAAACACAGTGCCCTCTTTTTTCCCCCTGCTCTCACTGCCTCCTCTCTCTCTCTCTCTCTCTCTCTCTCTCTCTCTCTCTCTCTCTCTCTCTCTCTCTCTCTGTAGTTGCAAGCACTGAAAAAAAAATGGGATGGTATACAAATACTGTCACTTCCCTCTTATCGTCATGATACAGTCAGTCTATGAAAACAAATGCGGTATGCATGTGAAGGTAGTTGTAAACAATAGCAGCTGCAGCACAAGGGATGGTGGAAATGGGCGATCTGGTGGTGCCAGTTGATCAGTGCCGCGATCATGATCTGCAGCTGGGCTTGCACTGTACCAAAACAATCCTTATGCACACTGGAACTTCAGGCAGCGTGAGAGAAACTCAAAGTGCTGTCAGAGCAGTTGTATAAGCAGATGGAGGCTGACGTGTTTGTGATGAGACTCGTTGCCTCGGGCAAGTGTAGAGTATTTGTGCTTCATGTCAAGCAGAGGTCATAACTGTAACAGTTAGCAGGTCAAAAGTTAAGGATGTCTTCTGCATGACCTTTGTCATTGATTGCATCCTCAAATCTGCCGTCTTTTTGGGGTGAACTATCTGGAAGATGCAATGCTTAACATTTAGAGTATTGTTTCATTTGGGGGGAAAATGCGTGATTTCATGATTTTGCATGTGATACAATTTTCCATTTGGTTAATTTTAACGCTATTTTCAAAAAATACATTTATTCGGTAATATTGTAACATCTAAATGTTCTATTTTCACTTATGGTGTTCGATTTAATTTGTTAGATTTCTCTAGACAGAAACAAGCACAAGCAGTTTGACTAAAAGCCAATTCTCAGTTTGAATATTATCTACAGTGATGAGTCCTCTCTAGATCACTCCATGACTGCTTTTATTTCGGTGATGTATATGCTTCAACAACACTGTTGTAGGCTGTAGGTATACTGCAAATATTATTGTAGTGCATATGTGGGTGTGATGACGTACAGTACATAGCTCATATCTTCTTTCTTTCCTCCCATACAGACCTGCCCCCCCAGAGCAGCCAGGGAGCCCAGTATGATAATCCCCTCTGGGGACACCTGCCAACTAATAGGAGTGCCACAAGTGCTGCCTCTTCCACCAATCTCAGTGGTTGGGATCAACTGATTATTGACCAGAAGGACACAGAGGCTTGGCCTTCTATTACCCTCAGCAAGAGCCAGGCCCCTCCTGGAGGATGCCCTTTGGATACTGACCCTGGTCGCTTGACCAGCAGCAGCAGCAGCAGCAGCAGCAGCAGCGGCAGCAGCAGTACTAGTAGTAGTTGTAGTACAGTTACTATGGCCACAGGGGCCAACAGCCAGACAGGCCACTTCCCTGCCAACCACCTTAGCAGCAAGGCCAACAGTGGAACCAGTCCTGCCAGTCATAGTGGAACCAGCATGCTCTCTAGCCAGGTTGCAGCCAATCGCAGCTGGGGTTCTGGACCTGGACCCTCCCATTGCCCCCCTCAGTCCTCAGTGGGGAATGAAGGAAAGAGTGACAGTCCAGTGGGGGGAGCAGGCAGCAGGGGCTGGGGCTCATCATCTTCCACCACCAACTATAACTTGAACCTAAACCCTAATGCCAACCCATCTGCCTGGCCCATGCTGGGGCATGATGGAGCTGGCATAGGGGGAGGCAGCTCAGGGGGAGCCAACACCATTTCACCTCCTCAACCTACACCAAACCTCTGTAATCAGCCTGGCCCTCCACCAGCCCAGACCAGCACCTGTACTGGAGCCAACACTAACAGCAACTCCTCTGGGATTGGCAGCGCCTGGGGTGGTTTAATGACCTCTGACATGTCAGAGCCACACCCCTCCCCATCCACGAATGTGTCTTTCAGTTCAGAACCTCAGAACCTTAAAACTGATGGACCAAATCACACTAATAAGCAGGAACCGTCAAGCCCTATCCACAGCTTGCCTGGCTGGGGTAATGCACCTGTAGGGATGAGTTCAATGGGCCAACCTCCAAAAGGGGGCCCGCAGGTCAATGGAGAAGATAGTAGCTCAGTATGGGGTAACAATGGCGACTCTAAGGCACCTTCATCTAAGGAGGCACCTGGCTGGAACTCTGGCTGGGGCCATGGCGGAGGTGGAGCAGGAAATACTGGAGGATGGGGTGACCAGTCCCGTGGAGACTGGGGGAAGCAGCACACTGAAGAGCCCCAGGGAAGCTGGGATACCCCCAGCTCTCCTCCGCAGGAGCCACAGGCGCCACAGGCTAGTCCTTGGGGCAGAGCTGTGAGCACAGCTGGTGCCAGTGAAGGGAGCAGTGAAAGCATGGAGGGACATCCCCCATGCAGAGACTCATCCAGAGATAATCCAGCTCCTCTGCTGCCTGCACAGGATCTGGACCCCAGGGTGTTGTGTAACACTGGCTGGGGACAGACCCCTGTTCGCCAGCACACCTCGTGGGATATGATTGAGAGTAAACGCAAGAATGATGCAGCCACTGAATCACGGGGCTCTGGCCCAACCACTCAAAACAATGCCCAGGGGCCCTCCAACACTAGCATGGGCCCCACTCAGAGGACTGACCCTGGGAGCAAAAATGATGTGCCTGGTTCTCAGGGAGCTTCAGGTTGGGGTGGAAGCATAGCAGCTACCAACAAGCCCAACTCTGGTTGGGGAGAGCCACCTAACAACATTAAGCCCCCAGGTGCCCCCAGTGGCTGGGGGAACTCTCCAGCAGGAGGCCCCACCACCAGTGTACCCAAGAATGGTGGTCAGTCATGGAGAGAGGAGAAGTCAAGTGGGTGGGACGATTCTCACATCAAGGCAACATCCCAAGGCTGGGGAGAGCAACAAAAAGCATCCCACAGCTGGGGCAATAGTGGAGGCAGCAATAACACTGGTGACTGGGGAGAACCAGAAGAGAGCAAAAAAAGTCCCACCAACCCTGCCTGGGAGGGCGAGGCAGGAGGCTGGAAGGAAAAGCCACGAGGCTGGGGAATGGCAGCTTCAGGATCAGGGATATCTGGAGCTGGAGGAAATGGTGGCTGGGGAGAACCAGTTTCCCAGCGTCCCAGTGGCCCTCCTCAAGGTTGGGCTGGCAAGCCTCAGGATGGGCCCAGTGGTAATAGTGGAGGAGGGGGCGTAGGCTCTTGGGGTGGCTCAAACTCAGTGAAGCAAGCTGCAGGTTTGAGTGGCAGTAAGCAGGAGTCCTCAGCTGATCCTACAGGCTGGGAAGAGCCCTCCCCACCTTCAATCCGACGTAAAATGGAGATAGATGATGGGACCTCAGCTTGGGGTGACCCTGGTGCCTACAACAAGGCAGTCAACTTGTGGGACAAGAATAATCCAGGAAATTCCCAGGCTAAAGTTCCCACTGGAGGCAATAATCCCCCAGTTCCAAACAACAACCATCACCACTCTCACAATCACCCATATCACGGGCCACCTGCACCTTTACAAAATCACAGTCAAAACTCTCAAAACCCAGGGCCCACCAGTGGGCCCATGGATCCTGTTGTGCAACACCCGCCTGGGCCATCTCACAACAGGGCTCCCCTGATAGCTCAAGGTAAGACAACAAAATACTGTGACTGTGTTATGTGTAATTGTGTAATTTACTCATTTTATTTTGATTTAACAGTACCACATGGCCAAATGGGTCAGATTCCAAGGCTATTACAGACACTGATTTATACTGTTCATACTGGTCAGTTTAAAGGCCATTAGATTTCAAATCAATGTAACTCAAGCTTAATTATATCAGGTCCATATATTATCAGTTTCTCTTTTCTTTTTCATTGTTAAAATTAAGGTGTCAAACATGAAAGCTGGCTAGGTTGTTCGCACACTGCACTGTTAAGCTCCAAGCTGTTGATCCACTTAAAGGTAAAATCTTGACCTAGTTTGCCCTCCTTGGATTTATACCCAAGCGACTATCCAAATTAGTTAAGCAGTGCCAGCCGTGCTCCTCCACGAGGCTCCTCACATTTCACAACACTGTGCACGTCTGTGTGTGGGTCACCCTGGAAACCCCACATGGGCACCCAGAGGAAGAACAAGAATGCTGTTTACAAAGTACCTTGTGAAAATAGCGAATCACCACAAACAGTTTGAGACGGATCGGAAGTGTGTGATTATATGGGAGACACCATCTGTCAGTAGTTGAGGGGAGGGGGTGGAGCAAGCCCCTGAGAACTGAGAGGGTTCAGGCGCCCCCTGCTGTCCCTCACATGACCCTGCATGCTAAGTCCATATTTGCTGGATGTTGTGCATATAGTGGGTTGAAAATAAATAAGCACAACCCTTAAATATTCATCATTGTATAAAAATTTAAAAAAAATTATAAAGTTTGTTTGTGCAAGTGTGTCAGTGTAGCACTTCAGGTAGTCATACAAAACAGGGTGAATTTAATTAAATCATTTTTTAGCAGTGTTTTCGACTTGACCTCTCCCTGAAGAGAGAGAGAGAGAGAGAGCTAAGCTGAGTCTGGCACTGAAACAGGCCCGGAGACACCACTTTGCCTCTAACGCCAAAAGGGTCCAGGCTGTGCCAAATTTTAAATGGGCATCTCCTCCCTCTGTCAGCCATCCTTCTAAGCCAAGCCCAGGTCTCTGCCTCCCTGCACGACTGCTGTTTCACACGCACAAGCAGAAGGATAGATGTGGTGATGGCGTTTACCAGTGGCACAATTAGACTTGAGGGCCAGTTTATATCAACTAAACAGGAAACATCTTATCACACATGAGATAACCTTAGTGTGAGTAGACAGCCATTTAGCAACAGACAAAGACTTTCTTTAATAAAGAGCCGTGATGAAGATGGTTTGTCTCAAATTGATTGCTGCAGAAATTTGAATTGAAGATAGCGTCTCATACTATTATTAAGCAGAAATGTATGCTAACATGAGCCAGCACAAACAACTTGACTCCATGTTTTTATACTTTGCCATTTAGATTTGTTTGTTTGTTGTATGGCCTGGCTCAGGTTTAACCCTTTGAAAAACAAATACAGGCATAGTAAAGGGAAGTTCTATGGCATTCATTCTAACTGTTTTGTAGCGGAAATTGCAATTTTATCTGGGTAAAGGTAATATACTTTAAAGACTTGGTATCAGATCGGTACATAGATTCACGTACTCGCCAGGCAATTTCCGCAGTATCGGAGGCATTCCGATGCTGGTATTGATATTGTATTATCTGTAGTAAATTCAACACTTTAGAAGCACTGTAACATCAGATTGAGAAATGGCACTTGATTTTTAGGTTGTAAAAAAATGTCGCTTTTTATTTAGCTTTCCTGATATTTCTAGTAAACTAGTGCAGTGCCCGTTGTAAACATGCCCATTTAGAATGGACTGTTTGTTTGGGCTGTGGTGATGCTGGTTGCAACTTTCTTTCTGACACTGTGAAACTGACCTGCAGTAATTGAGCAGAGGCAAATAAAGACCTGCTGCAGGACTCAGTCCGTAGAACCCTTCACCTGTTTATTCAAAGATTGAAGAAGCTCACTACAGTTGGCAGAGCCCCCAACAGGAGGACTAGTTATCGTTGTCATGAATGCACTTGCTTTGAGAGAATCTCAGCCACCACTGCTACATAGCACTTGTCACCTGTTCATTCAAAGTTTATTCAAATTGAAAGTAGTAGTAATATGAACGGCAATCGAGATATGTGTGAAAACAAATCTCCTAAGTGGAACTCCACATACAGACAGACTTCTAGAATTATTAGATAGTTGCAGTCAATGATGGATTTAACAATTACAACAAAATGGTTTTCCCTACTGTTATAGTTTCCCAATCATTTGATCTTCCCACAGTGTTGCTTTCTGCCCTTTTATGAGAAATGAGTCACACAAGAATCAATGCCAGAATCCATATTCAATTTTGATTATACATAAAGCATACCTTTTTTTTTTTTTAGATATTGGTTTAGGTATGATTAAGTATTTTTAACTGACAAGCCATTGTCCTTGTGTCTCCTCCAGGCTGGGGAGAAATACCAAGCTCCCACACAAAATCGGAGACCTCTTGGGGGGAACCTGCACCTGCACCTGCTCCGGTCAACATGGACAATGGGACGTCTGCCTGGAACAAACACACTGGGAGCTGTGGAGGCTGGAGTGACGGTAACCAGGACAGCTATGGCAGGGGCAACCCAGCAATGACGTCTGCATCTTGCAAACCTGGTAGATAGCTGAACCCTTTATGGTTTTATGATTATGTACACCTCTTGATGAATAATGTTAACACATGGGTGCTCTGTCGCTTAAAACAGTTATTCTCTCCTGATGAGTCAAGTCAAGGACATCAATATGGCACAAGGGAAGCAAGAGTCCTGGAGATTTTGCAGAGAAATCTACACTGACCCCTAGTGGCTGTCAAATATTTCAGTCAAATTACTTTTCCCCCTTGGATTCATTCACTTTCTTTTTTTTTTTCATCAAAAACTGGTGTTAATCTCCTGTTTTTTTTGTCTTATGTTTTAAAATGTTAAAACTCAAGGCTTCACCCAAAAGGCAAGATGACTTGAGAACTTGAGAATCACTGTTATGTGGCATAAGTTTATACTTTACGATGTATTTTGTTTTGCAATAACAGTAACTTGAGCTTCAAAAGTTTATTCCAAGTGAAAGCTAACATAAGTTATCATGTGTAAAGTAAAAGTACAGCTACATATTTGTTGTTAACATTGGTTGATTTACAACTTTTCCCATGTGTTTTTTAGCCCCCAAACCTATGCAAGACGGATGGGGAGGTGGAGGTGGAGGTGGAGGTGAGGAGCTGAGCCTGTCAGGGGGTCAGTGGGATGCTGACGAGGGAGACATGTGGAATAGTGCTCCCTCCCAGGAGAGCAACTCCTCCTGCAACTCTTGGGGCAATAATCCTAAAAAGGTCCCACAGAAGGTGTGAAGCAGAGCAAATTACATATTTCATTATTAAGTACTATTAGTGTGGTAATAATCATTTTCCATCATCATCTCCTCCAGGTGAAGGTCCCAGCAAAGCAGGAAGATGCCTGGATCATGAATCGTCTCATCAAACAGTTGACAGACATGGGCTTCCCTGTGAGTTGAATTGACTATAAACTGCTGTTAATCTATTCTAGTACCAACTACTGGACAAACAAACTGCACTTTTTTTGCGAAAAAACCTCTGTCATGTTTGCTTTCATCTTCTCCTAACACTGAAGTTTTCTGTGTTTTCTCTACAGAGGGATCCAGCAGAGGAGGCTCTGAAGAGCAACAACATGAACCTGGACCAGGCCATGAGTGCCCTGCTGGAGAAGAAGACGGAGCTGGACAAGCGGGGGATGGGGATGGCCGGCCACGACTACAACAACGGGCTCATCAACAAGCCCATGAGCTGCCCTCGGCCCCCGCTTCTTTCCAAAGACCCCTCAGCAGACCCCCGCTTGCCCTTCATGGATAAGGTGAGCAGGGCACTCATTGGTTTAAAAGAAATAATTGCTGAAAATATTTACTTTACATTGAAATAGTTTATTATTCAATAAAGAGTGACGCCAAGTACAAACGTAAGATCTTAAGTCATAGAAATATATGAGACCAGCTGTCGTTATTTTAAACGAAAAGGATTTATGAATATAAATCTTTTCCATATTTAATGAGACGTCGTAAATTCTTCCTATTTTCCCAAATAATCACAACAATGAACCTAGCTTATGCGTGTGACTGAGGCAGAAGTTAAGAGTCTCTCTACCCTCATCCAGCAGATGCAGAGTGGAATGTTTGGCGGTGGTGGAGCAGCACAAGCCCGGACCATGCAGCAGACGCAGCAGCCTCCTCAGCCGCCAGTGCCGCCTCTCAGCTCCTCTCAGCCTAGTCTACGTGCTCAAGTGCCTCAGTTTCTCTCCCCTCAGGTAAGCACGCGCAAGCACACACACAAATACAGAAATAGATACTCGTGAACATGTGACCTAATTTCTTACTTACTATATATACAGATTCGTAGGCAGGGTGTTTTAATATACGCAGTGATGAATATTTTATATTCAGATTACGGTCTTTAAAAACATCTCTGATTTGAGTTTCCAAATTATTATATATCAGTTTAGACCTTTTTAAACGATATACATCGGTGAAGGGGCAGATTATACACCAAACACAAGCAAACAAGCATTTTCTGTAACGTTTTAATTTTGTTAATATTCTGTTTTTAATGTTTGCCCACAGGTTCAAGCACAGCTCTTACAGTTTGCAGCAAAAAACATTGGTCTGAATCCTGCACTTTTAACCTCACCAATAAACCCTCAACATATGACCCTTCTGAATCAACTTACCAGCTGCAACTGGTGCGTTTCATTCAACCTTGTTTGCTTTTAGTTGAGACAGAACAGTTATCTTAACTGGCATAGATGTGGCACATGGTTCATAACTTTGAACACAAACCCTGAATGAATAGCCCTGAATACATTAAGAGCAATTTTCTAACTGTTTTATCTACATTTAGATTAAACCATTTTATTGTTTTTGTGTGCGTTAGAATCTGGGGGCACAGATACGCTGACATGTTTTGACATTGAAACCATGCTTATACCTGACACACAGGCATACCAGCGTTTACAAATTCAGCAGCAGATGTTGCAGGCGCAGCGCAATGTTTCTGGTCCCATTCGACAACAAGAGCAGCAAGTAGGTGTCCCTCCTAACCTTCACTTTTCTCTCCTATCCACCTCACTGTCACATATTGCTTTCTTTAAATAAATCTGACTTAAAAATAATGTGAAAACAATTCATTATAATTCCTAAAGTTGTCTCCTTTGTGATCTTGTGTGTGCCGCAGGTTGCACGTACAATCAATAACATGCAGCAGCAGATCCAACAGCACCAGCGTCAGCTGGCCCAGGCCCTGCTGATGAAGCATCAGCAACAGCAGCCGCCCCCCTCCCACTCGGGCCTGCATCCTGGTGGGACCAAATCCACCCTGGATTTGTTTCCAGGTCACCCCCAGGCTCCAGGCCTCCCTGACCTGCAGACCAAAGAGCCGCAGTCATCTCCTAACACCTACAGCCCCTACTCTCTCTGTGAGTGGCATTAGCCTTGCTCTTTGGATGTGAAATAGACAATGCTGCACTAATACACATGGACGTGTGTAGTAACAGTTCACTGTTGTGTCTTCTCTTCAGCTGGACTGAATCCAAACATGAATGTAAACTGCATGGATGTGGGAAGTCTGGCTATGAAGGAACCCCCCCAGCCCCAATCGCGCTTGTCACAGTGGACGCACCCAAACTCCATCGAAAGCCTTACTGGTAACTCCTCTTCTCTAGAGCCCAGCCTGGGCAAGCATGGTGAGAGACCAGAGGGAGTCCTGTGTAGTTAAAGAGGATTTGTCACCACTAGAGAACCCTTTGTTTCCTCCTGATGCCAAGTTTAAATTCACGTAGACAGGACTTTTTACAATAAACCCTGACCAAAGAAGCATCACAAACTTTAACATACAGCTCTATAGGTCTTTCTTTCTTGATAGGTAACAAAATCCAAAATATTTCCCCACATTTCACTCATATCAGCTTCTTAAAGTTTTTGTTTGTTCACTTGTCTCAGGTGCCAACTTGGGTCCCCCGGGTAAACCCCCACAGCTGGAGGACTCTTACAGTCCCTACAACCTCATGTCCAGCTCAGACTCTCCTACCAGCCCCCTGGTCCCCCCAGACAGTTGGGGACAGGGCAAAAGTAACAACGACAAGATGGCCAATGGGACCAATATCAACTGGCCGCCAGGTTAGTAACATCAGGGAGTCGGATGTTGATCAATGTCAGATGTTGTTTAATGTGGTTTGCTGAGTTGGAAGCTATGTTAGCAATAGTAACTGCTGGGTTCCTTGCTCCCAATGTAAAATGTTATATCTGGGTCAATTCACTGTGTTATTGATTTACTCTGTCATAAATACTGAAATATGATGAACATTTCAAGGTCTATGAACATTTCATGGTTTTACAAATATATCTGAACGATCCAGTTAACTGAAAGATTGATGTCTGGTCACTAGCTGATAATAATATACATCAGGTTGATGGGTGCTCTTTACTGTTACACTCTGGTTTGTCAGGTTATTATTTATGTCCTGATGGTAAAACTTAAGCAAACACTTTAATTCTCATTTTCAGAGTTCTGCCCCGGTGTTCCCTGGAAGGGTCTGCAGAATATCGACCCTGAGAATGACCCCAACATGACCCCTGGCAGTGTCCCCAGTGGGCCCACCATCAACACCAATATCCAAGATGTCAACCGCTACCTGCTACGGGACAGGAGTGGAGGTGAGAGCAGGACCAAAGTATATTAGAGACAAAAGTGACATAGGGTGTGATAAGTCACACCCTATGTCATAGCACATCAACACACTATGTCAAACAGAAGGGAAATATATTCTAAAAATAAATTTAAAGAAAAGTGTGTCCGTGTGTATTGTAAGTGACAATACCATGTAGCTGCCGCCAACAGAGAGAGCCTGCTTCTTATTGTTTCGTTCTTTATTTTCCTGCTTTTAACTACCTCTGTGGTCACTGTCATTTTCCAGTTTATACTCTTCTCTTCTTAATGAGCTGACATCATCATTTGTAGTGCCTTTTATTCTTTACTCCATTTTCTCTCTGCTATTTTTTCCTTATTTGTTTGTGTCTGTCTATTTTTTGTGTTGCTGGTATCGGCTTAGGCTCCTCTCCCACTTCATCTCAGATCGAGGCTCTGCCTCCCTCCACTGATTGGCCAGTCAG
The DNA here is from genome assembly GCF_009819705.1 of Hippoglossus hippoglossus. Classification (NCBI taxonomy): domain Eukaryota; kingdom Metazoa; phylum Chordata; class Actinopteri; order Pleuronectiformes; family Pleuronectidae; genus Hippoglossus; species Hippoglossus hippoglossus. The sequence continues at coordinate 16,171,812 of NC_047158.1, forward strand.
TGCCTACACTAGCTCGTTCAGTCTGTCGTCCCCGGAGATGGACGATGCAGGTACATGGTCTAACTGTAACCCCCACCTCCCACAATGTAGTGGCTCGATTGCTGCAAATCCTCTCCCTCCTGTTACTGTAAAACCCAGAGCCTCAAGTCATTCAATCCAATGCTCCTGATTAAATGACCCTCATTCGAGATTTCTCCCCGTGAACTTTGCCCCTCATGCATATTTCCCCACATGGTGTTGGTGTTTCTCCTTCTTCCTTGTGTGTGGCATGGGAAGTGTGAAACACTTAAGGGTGTAGCTTGTTGTTTTTCCTTGATTTACTGTGACTGTTGGATGTGGACGGAAATTGATGACACCAGTCTGTCAGTGAAATATTTTGAAGAATAGGAGAAACCTGTTTTGCCGTTCATTGGACTTAGTTAGTATTGCTGTCATTCCAACCATAGACCCTATATAAAGATGGTGGACTCCCCAAAAGTGAAGCCAAAGCGTCTTGATCGGCTCCTGGTGGCTTGCTGCCCAATTGATAATAAACCCGGCCTCCTCTGTGTTAGTAAATGGGATCAGGACCAAACATAAAAGTCCCTGTGAGAAACATGTGAGTGTGTGTATGAGTAGGAGCTTGATACCATGGCTTCAAATCACGCGATCGCTACTGTGACTCCAAATGACATAATCAATGCAAGATGGCAGTGTTTGTATCCAAGATATTTTAGCTTCATGATAGTGGGAGGAAGTGGGGATGTCAATACGTCTTTATGTATCCCTGCTGTTGAGGCACTTATTTTGCTCTGCAGGACGCTCTCCCTTGGTTGCTGTGTGTGTGTGTGTGTGTGTGTGCCCTTTGTGCATGCATGCATTTGTTACTTGGTTCTGAATGCCAACGTTTCCCTCCCTTTTTTCCAACCAGGTAAACTGTCAGAGATGAAATCTACTTGGTCTTCTGGCCCTATCTCTCATAGCCAGGCCTCCCTGTCCCACGAGCTGTGGAAGGTCCCTCAGGGGCCCCGGAGCAGCAATATAGCCCCTTCACGTCCCCCACCTGGCCTCACCCACTCCAAGCCTTCCTCAACGTGGGGGGGAAACTCCCTGGGTCTGGCCCAAGGCTGGAGCAACTCTTACACCTCAGGTATTAATGTTGTGAAATATTTAGTTGTAGCAACTGAAAAGACTGATATTATAATGAAACAGGTACATTATCAATCAGTTAGCAGAACAATCTAACAAGGCTCCATTATCAAATATACGTTTGTCCTTTTTGCCCAAATCCTACATTTGCATTTATTCAAAATTTAAAGTGTCAAATTTAATTTAATAATTACTTGATCACTCATGGAAATTATACAACTTTATTCAATTATTTTACTAGATTCAACATTGTTGCAACTCTGAGGGACTTTTTGGATACCATGTGGCAGCTAAGACATGCAGACATATATAACATATGGTGATGATCGTGATGATAACATCAAAACATGTAAAAATACATTTCTAAAAACTGAAATGAGTTGAAGCATACTGCATAGCTCAGACACAACATGTAAGACATTTCTTATGCAGTCATCAAATGCGTTAAGGTCGTATAATGGAGGCATGGCGTGTCTGTATATACGGTTATGAAGTTTACAGTACGAACATACTCGAAGAGCGAGCTGCACTTTGATGTGGCTTACGACCACACACTGATTTTGAAGGTAGAGCGGCCGACGCCCTAGTAAGATTCATATTGTGGTGAAGAAGTGTCAACTGACACTCTGTGGTTTTTGTTTCAGAGAATCATGGAGATGATCAACTTTGTGTTAACAAATTGCTGCCTTATGTCTTAATCCACAGCAGGTACCACGTGGAGTACAGACAGCTCCACCAGGACCAGTAGCTGGCTGGTTTTGAGGAACCTCACTCCACAGGTAATAGTTTACAATCTGATGCTCTTCCTTAAAACTCATTTCTGCTGCCTTTGAAAATAGATGCATCTGTTTTGAACAATGTAACCGTCCCCGCCCACAGACGTCTATGTGTCAAACGGCAGTGGTCTGAGAGGCCATTAAGTACATTGCAACATGTGGACTTTGAATTATTTGTTGAAACTCCTTCCTTGTGTCCTATGGTTGTCTCGTTTGAACTATTACCTCCACTGCCCCCCTGGATTTCCGGTGGAACTGCCCCATTTCCTCTGTTTCATTCGTATCACTGAGCTTTTAGAGGACGTTCAAAAATACAAATGAAAACACAGAGGAATCCTTCTGTCCGTTTCCTTATATGTATCTAACGTTGAACATAAATGAGCCTTTAAGCATTTTCAACTGCATCTGTCACTGAGGGTTATGATCCTTGTTTTTTCAGATTGATGGTTCGACTCTGCGTACACTGTGCATGCAGCACGGCCCCCTCATCACATTCCACCTCAACCTAACACAGGGCAACGCTGTGGTGCGTTACAGCTCCAAGGATGAGGCTGCCAAGGCTCAGAAGTCCCTGCACATGTATGTCCACCAATGCATTGCATCAAATTTGGGTTTTGGGATTTTCAACCTTTATTTATTTGTTGTATTCCCTCTTATCACTCTCTAGGTGCGTGCTCGGGAACACCACCATCCTGGCAGAGTTTGCTGGGGAGGAGGAAGTGAACCGCTTCTTTGCACAGGGCCAGTCGCTCGGCGTAACAACCAGCTGGCAGGCCACTCCAGGCTCCAATCAGACAAGGATGGGTGGGACTGGGTCCGGAGCCCCTCATCCTATCGGTCACTCGCCCCACTGGAACAACAACAACAACGGCGGCGGTGGCCTGGGAAGCGGAGCAAAGACAGGCGGGGAGTTGCTTTGGGGTGGCGTGCAACAGTATTCTAACCTGTGGGGACCCCCAAGTGGAGAGGAGGGACGGATCATGGGGAGTCCCACACCAATCAATACGCTGCTGCCTGGGGACCTGCTGAGTGGAGAGTCCATGTAGGATGGAAGATCCCGGGCGAAACAAACACCAACAGGAGCAAAAATCTTTCAAATCAATGTGGAGATAATCAGTGTGGGTGTAACACGAAAAGGAAAGACAAGAGGAGGACGAGGCTACATCCTCGCTGCTCACCCTCGTCAGCCTCCTCTTCTCCTTTTAGTTTTGAATGACATTTCAGTTGCAGTTCTTATGTGAATCTCAGCGAGGGATTTTGGTCACAGTGTTCAGCTTTTACTTTTGGAGGCACAAGACGTCTTTTCATTCGACAAAGAAAGAGAACTTTTTACAGACATGAACTTTTGAGATCTCGCTGTGTGAACTTTGGTCAAACTGACACAGTGACGAGCCGCCATCTTTAGTCTTGCGTAATCCTTTTGAGGCAAATCATACTGCACCTCAGAGATCCATGGAAAAGGCATCATTCCCAAAGTAAAACCCTTCAATCAGAGTGGTTGTCGAACTTTCAGCTGGTCCAGACTCGACACATTTGTTTCTCTCAGCACTAATATTAGCCTTAACCTCTTTCCTGCCCTGCTATCCTCATTCACTCTGTACTTGGTGAAGAAGCATACGGACACTTGCACACCCTTATTTCTGAGCCAGTGAAACCTGAGTGGAAAGTACATGCTGCTGCTTAACGTAAGCAACCACAGCTCACGACTTCAGTGCATTTTTTGCAAGCAGATTGAGTTCCTCAGTTCGCTCAAAGGGAATGATGCAACTCTGTTCGCCTTGTTCAAGCCATTTATTTTTGTATTGTTTTTTTTTCTTCTTCTTGAACCATTGCAAACAAAGCTAATGAAATTATTCAAATGTGTCTGTCAATCGTACTTGGTGGGGGGCATAGTTTTTTTGGGGGGGGGTCATCGCTTGTACAGACAGTTATGGACGTGGAGGACGACACAATGAACCACTGCTATTACCATGGAACTGTAAAGACAAACACTTCAGCGCACCTCAACTCATCTGTGGGGAAACTCGCAGTTTGTCTCTGACCCTCTCACTGATGTAGTGGAGAGGGAAAAAAAAACTCAAGTCGTAACTGTTTCCCAACGGTGTGTAATCAACGACCCCTCCCCGCCCCCCACCCACTCCACCCCCTGCAAAAACAACCATTTCAAGTGATGTGCAATATAAGCCACAGACTCTACCGTCCAAGCACCCTAGCGTGGCCTCTCTCGGAAAGAGGGGAGACTATAAGGAATGATCGAACTGCAAAAACTGTATCTGCCCCCGCAACCCCGACCCTCCCCACCCCAAAACTGCCACTACTACCCTTCATCCCCCCTCCCACGAGTGTGTGAACTCAGGAGAGTAGCAAGCTGGTCTTGAACCATCTTCAACCACAAGGACATGTACACAAAAGCACTTCTTCAGCCAGCTTACTCTCCACACTTATGCCAGTGACTATGTTGGGGAGAGGGAGGGACAGGTGTGTGTGTGTGTGTGTGTGTGTGTGTGTGTGTGTGTGTGTGTGTGCCTGTGTGTGTGTGCCAGTGTGCGTGTGCGTGCGTGTGTGTGTGCGTGTGTGTGCTTGATGAGAAGGCATCAAACCAAAATGAGATGAGCCTGTTTTGTTTTTTTGATTTCCTTTTTACCCAGAAGACCTTTTTTTTCCTTTTGGCCCAAATTTGCATTGGTATAAGAGTATGAAGCAAAGATTTTGTGAATCGGTTGGTCTATCACAGCACTTAGCAAGAGCCCCACAGCTCGTTACACCCTCAATGCCAACGAATAGAAGAAAGGAGAAGCAACACTGGCATGTAAAAACTGAAAAACAAAGACAAAAAAAAAGCAATCTGCTCAGTGGCTTCTCAATATACTTATTTTTTAACTTAACATGGATGTGAAGATTTTTCTTTTTTTTTTTGGTCAGTCCTTCTTCCCTCAAGTTGTGGGACCAAGAAGGATGTTTAACACAGCAAAGTAGCAAAGTGAAGGGAAAATACAAAGAAAGAACTAACTCAACCGATGATGGCTGCAGCAGGGACAGACCCTGAAGCGCTCATCCTCACCCTCTCTATCAAAGTAAATATCACTGTTACATTGCATACTGTTGCATTGAAATCTTTAGCCTTGGTGTCTGGAAACGCTCAACGTGTTAATGTTCTACTGGGTCCAGCAGGGAGGATCTCCATCTCTCTTTCATCCTCTTTTTTAAAAATTTTTTTTCGTCTGTCTATTGGAGGCCCTGCCAACCTGTGTGATAGTGTGGCCACTGAGTGCCTGCCTGCTGCAGAGCGCAGTACTCTGCGGCAGCCCTCACCCCTCCCGCACCCTCGCTCGCTGCCTCCCTGCGGGTCCCTACAGACTGGCTTCCCTCCTCTTCCACTCCCCCCCCACCCCCACCCCACCCCACCCCTCGGGCCTCCAGGCCAAGAGCAGCTCTTTCAGAACTGGCCCACATGTATTACATTTACTACTACTGCTGCGCCAGAGTATGTCCTCAGCAACCTCCACTTCCACTCTCTCTGTCTCTCCTGCAAAGTTCACTTTAGCCAGAGATGGAGGCGCTTGATGTGTTTGTTTGTTTTTTCTTTTGGTTTTCATTTTTTATTTTATTGATGTAAGAAGTTTGCTGATATTGTTGCTGTTATAATTGATGATATAGTTGATGATTGTTTTCTGATGATAATTCATGGCTTTTTAATATTGGTCTTTATGCAGTGTTCAGCTTCTCTCCTGCCCCTCCCACTGCCTCAGAGGCAGAGCCAGTGTGTAGATCAGAGGTACACCTTAGTCGTGCAGCAGGGCCGTACAAAACACTGCAGATCTCAGTGGAAAAGCAAGGTGGGGGGAGGTCTTAATGTTGGAGCGAGTCAAATCAAGTGGGAAAGGTTGTGTAATCAAAGGTTCTGTCCAGGATGGTGAGCCGACTTCCCCCGTCCATCCTGGGGCACCAAACCTCGACTCTGTCGTCTTTTTAAAAACACACACACTTCCTTTAATGTTGACGCTCCTCACTCACGCTGGTGCTTTATGTTTAACTCTGGGAGCACTCAGTTATGCTTAGAACCACCTCAACTGATAACAGCCTTCCATTTCTATGCAAAGACAAGGAGGTGTTCGTTCGCAGCCATCTAGAAAATCACAGCCATCGCCCACATCTGCCAATCTTCACTTATCTCTCAACCTTTACTACCAGGCAGCTTCCCTTGAAACAACCCCCCCCCCCCACTCTTCAAGGGTTTAGTCTCCCACTGTGTGGACAGAGCTACTCGATAACACTAAATGACCTGCTGGAGGCACAAGTGGTTGGCAAACAGTCACTTCTTCAGTCTTGTGCCAACCGATCTTTCCAATATCTACTTCCACTTTGCCATATCCTAATTTATCTTTAGTGTGATTAGACTGAAGTTCCTCTTATCGCTGGCGGAACGTGCACCACAATCTCCAGTTGTAGGAGGAGTAGAAGGGCAGGACAGAAGAATGGTGCTGGTCTTTCACCAATAGGGGACTGGAAATATAGTGGAGAACCAGGCTGCAAGAAGAGTACGAGGAGGGGGTGGGGTGGTCCCTGTATGTGTCTGTGCACTGTTTATGGGTCACATCGGGTACATCTCTTTAAAAACCAAAAACATTATCTTTTTCTTTAGCATCAATGTTTTTCGCAAAAAGTAGAAACTACAACAAAAAAAAAAACTAAAAGTGGTCTGTTTCAGCTGTGCACTTTGAGGCTGAGATGTCTGTGTTCTGTGTCTCTGCAAGCTGCCGCCTTCTCACCCCGTCGAGGCTCAACGTCTGGGCCTCGCGTGGGGAAGCTGTATCCGGGAGGTTTCGTTTTGGACCTCCAACCTGAAGGTCGCTCCAGCAAATATATAACAGGTTATCTCTGCACATCTGGCTTTGGGGTCAGGGTCCGAGCAGGGACCCAGCGTATCAGTAGAAACAGCGACAAACCTCAAGTTCGGTACCAAGTCTTAAAACGTAGGGGATTCGCCCTCTTCCAGAGTTGCTTAAGACTCGCGTCATTCAACAAAACAATCACTATTGCCTGTGTTGTTTGTGTGTTTGTCTGTTCCTGCATTTACTCCACACTGGACTTTAATCAAGGAACTGGCGTTGAAGTGCGGAGTTGAATAGAGACGGACGATGGGTGACCGGGACGGAGGTCGAGTCTCAGACGTGCCCTGGATTTCTTGACTTAGCACCAGCACTGAGAGCCCTGCCCCTCCCCACACCCTTCGCCTGCTCCCTCATCTAACTGTGTAGTGTTGGAAACCGGACGCTCTCCCTTTTTTTAAAGTCACATTGACTCAAAGGCAACTGGAGCTTGAGCAAAATATGCTTCTCAATCATGGATCAGACAAGGGTTCTGGGGCAGGGCCCCCAAAAGGGTTTGAATTAGCAAATCTCTTTAAAAAACAAAGGCCTGGGTTGAATATGCACATGCTAGTTCATATACGCTATACAACCATATAATGTGTATAATGGGTGTATGTGTGTATATGACTAGATTTCTGTTTTCCATTTGACCTAAGCCCTTCCCCCCCCCCCGGCCCTGGCTTCAGCCCTTACCCTGTGTATCCTCCTCAACATTGTATTTCCCAGAAAACAAGATCATAAACATATCAGAGTAATACAAAATAATGAAAACAAATACTTGAATCAAAAGAAGCGCCAATAATGTAATGTGAACACTTTTTCTAGTGGTTTTTTTGTCTCATTCATACACTTAAAGAGATTTTTGATAACATCGGTTCAGAGTGAATCAAATTTGAAATACAAGTGTTGTTGAAAACAAAGATCGATTATAAAGGCAAATTTACATCTGTTGTATTTGAGTGTTTGCACAAGGCTGCTTGTACTGTATGTTGTATGAATGTTCGGAGCGTGAGGTGAAAAACATGTATGAGAGCTTATGATTACAGCGGAGGAAATGTCCGCCTCATGTTTCTTTTCAATTCAGTATACTTATGTTGTTGATTTTTTTTTTTGTTTGTTTGTTTTTCTTTTTGCTCGTCAAAAATATATTCTGATGTTAATTGTTACTAGCCTCTAGCGTTGCACTGAGTGTCGGCCTCACCCCTCATCCAGCTAAACGAACAACATGATACAAGTACTGAGGGGAGACGGGGACAGTTCACGTGTAAATGTTTACTCAAGGACTAAAATAAGTGTGTTTTTAAAATGTAATGTTTATCTACCTTAGTGGCTTTCATTGTTGAATAATCCAAGAAAGTATGGATCATAATTGAGTATTGCACCATTTTTCAGACAATAAACCGAAAAGAAAAAAGAAAAAAAAAAAATCACATATGTATAAAAAAAAAAAGCAGCAAAAAAAGTATTTTGCAGACCTGTGGCCATAGTTTGGGGTAGAAAGACTTCAACTCTCCCAAATCTGAGCAACGGAGAGAGTGAAGGACGACATCAGACTGAGCCTTGGCTTCTAGGGCTCACTTCAGAGGTGCCTACCTTTTTGGTTTGTTAGCTTTTGTTCTGTTTTCACTCATGTCGTGTTTTTTTTTTTTTTTTTTTTTTCCTGCAAGGCCACTGACAGTTTACAAACACTTTGTTTTTTTCTGGAGTTCAATAAAAGAAAAACCTGCAACAGAAAAGGAGTTAAACCATGGGAATGTTGGAAAAACAAAAACAAAAAGGACAAATGCTTCCATTTAAAACGGAAAAAAAACAAAAAAGCAACACAACGCTTCACAGAATGAAGATCTATTGTGCTACTTTCAGAACTCTGGGATTGAACAGTGTTGTCTTGTTCTGTTTAACCTTCTTTGTTCTGTGTCGATGTTTGATTTCATGAACTATCTCAAGCCTGTATGTTTTATGTTGATTATAAATATATTTTTTTTCCTTTATAGAAAAGAAAAAAGAAGAAAAAAAAAAAAAAAATGACATAATTGCTCACTATCTTGCACACACACGAAAAAGTGGATCTTGTCTCAGGAAGGCCAGGGTTCCAGAGTACCAACTCCACGCCATTTTAATGTACATTTTTATGATGAGTTAAAAGAAAAGGATGATTTAAAAGAAACAATTTTAAGCACTGAAGGTTATGGATTTCAGAAGAAGAGAAAATACCTTTTGTTTCTAAATCCGTAGCAGTTACATAATAACCAAATAATGGACTTTAAATGAAAATGGAGTGCTTTATATATAAATCTATATATAAAAATTGCTTTACATTTAAAAAAAAAAATTGTCAATGATTTTGATTGTTAAAAAAGAGACAGTGAATAACATGCAAAATGCTGTATGTTTGAATCTTTATTGTGTTTTCTTATGAGGTCCCGTCCTGACTGAATCAGGAACATTGTGCATTAATCTTTCTTTCTTCTTTCTCTCTCTTGTCTCTCTTTCATTCTCCCACAGCGGGTATTACTATTATTACTATTATTATTAATAGATAAATCAGATACATTTGTGGAACTTTTCACATTTTCGGAGGATGTTTGTAAAACATGAGCTGGTTGTAAAAGGATCATGAAACTATGCACAAGTGTTTTGGGGGGGTGGGGGTGGAAGATAGGGGGTTTCCAGGCCTACTTCTTAAGGGGCCGATCTATCGCAGGGGTTTTGAGGATCCAATGTGGGGTTTTATTTTTTTGTTTATTTGTTTTTAAAGGGAGTGAAGGCAGGGAGGTGGGTGGAGAGGTGATGGATGTCGAGCTCTCTGCCTCCAGCTTCCTTCCCCCTGATTCAGATTGATCTAGCGCTACATTGCCATGCTGTGTATTCCTAAAACCAATGAGCGTCTCACTCTTTAGCACTGTGGGATTCTATCCTATCCTGTCACCCTTTTATTTTGGTTGTTTCCTCAGTTGTAAAGGTTTTTCAGAGGGTGGGATTAGGGCTATTTTATTTTTTTTTGCCTTTTTTGTTTTTGAAATATTAAGTAAAAATGTCTGTACTGAGATTTAATGAGAAGTCAGTGGCTTGTAATGTTTTATTTTTCTCTCTCTGTATATCTCTTTCTCCTCATAGAATGTGATTGTTAAATGACATGCACCGAAACAAATGTTTTCATGAACTATGGAGCTTCTTTCAAATATTAATAAAATAGCATCGTTTTTCTTGGCTGTTAAAAAAACGTGACATTTGGTTATTTGCCTGCTCGTCTCGCTCTCCGCCTTTGTTGCACCGCACTGAGAGGACCACTGAACGGGCCGCAGCTCTCGGGTCACGTGTCACTTCCTGTACCGCACCATTAGTTCAAAGCCAGCATTCAGGTCAGGCTCTGAGGGAGAGCTCTCTGGGGCAGGCGTAGTAGTTGTCCTGTGGTTGCCGGATGTTGGGGTTTGCGTACAAGGGGAAGTTGTCTTCCTCCAGGTGTGACGGGTCCTCCAGGTTATTTTGGGGCACTGCAGCGCTCTGCTGCTTCCTGGTCATTTCCTCATAGATGGGAACAGGAGGTTGTGGTGTGTGATGACGCCTCGCCTTCAGCTACAAACAAGATTATTTCATTCATGGTTAGAAACACATTATTGCTCAGTGTGGAACACTTACAAGCTTCTGTAATTCATTTTTCAAGTTGTGTGTGTATTTCTGCTCAGGGCCTCAAGCTCCTGTGAGTTTTTACTCTAGAAGGCACTTCTTCATCACTCAGCCGAATAATGAAAAACAACATTTATGGCTTCACCTAATCATCATGTGAATTAATTTATCCACCTACTGCTGTCTCTTCCTGTGGTCTATCACATTTTAAAAGTCTGACATTTGTGAAAAATACCCATCACATATTCCAAACAACCCAAAGGTTGTTTATTCAAATGGTCCAATTGACCAAATAGTCCAAACACAGGAAGTACTACAGTGTCTACTATACTATAAAGTTGGACTTTTGTGTATTGTTTGAATAGATGCTTAAAGATGTTTTACCTCCAAGAGGCTTCCTCAGTTGTAACTGACTGGTGAGTTTGAGACCCAGGTATTTAATTTAATCAGTTTACAATCACTAACAAAGTTAGAACACGCAGCATTAATTTAATTTAACTTAGATTCCTGCCAATGTCTGTGCATGTTTAATAGATTGTATCCATACTGAAGTCATGGCAGTAATTACTTTGAATTGTCCGCGTTTGAGCTCAGCCTTTCTATCAGGTGTAGATAGGAGACATTTTGAAGAACTTGAAAGGTGCTGAGAAATGTTCCAGATAAAACTTTTATTTCTAAAGCACTCATTTAAACAAAGTTACAAATTGCATGGGAATAAAACAACTAAACAACACAGAACAAGACATTGAATCATATTCAATGAAAATCCAAACTCCAGTTGCGCAGACTAAGTAAATTCATGATTACTTTGAATTAAAAAATTATAAAAATCTAAATGAGGAAGATAAAAAATAAGTTGTGGGCTGGTTGAAACCATAAATTCTAACCTAGTGTGTGTGGCCCGGACCAGTTCAAGGACAAAAAAGTAAAAGTGGAACCTGACACACACTCAGCAGTGTTACTTCACAGAGACACTCAGGATTTGTTAAATATTAGACAAAGTGTAAATACTCACACATCTGTCTGTGGCCAGCCAAGTGAGTGTGAGCCCGATGAGTCCTGCTGCTGCAAAGATGGTGAGGAGCAGAGGGGGGTAACTGGGAGAGCACTGGCACGGCCTCCCTGCAGCACAAACCAGCACAAGGGGGTAGTTTAAGTTTAGTTCAACTGAAGTGCAGCAGTGTGTGAGTATTGTGATGTTTTACCTCCCCCTTCAACCAGCAAGAAGAGCTGATTGTTACTGGGCATGAGGTCCTCCCCCCTGAAGCTCAGCTCCCACATGTACAGTCCTGTGTCGCTGTGCTGTAAGTGGGTTATGGTCACATTGACCTGCAGGGAGTCCAGCCCCCCACACAGCTTCAGACGCCCCCTGCGCTCTGGGTCCACCCTGAGCTCGCCGCCCTCTGCCATGGACAGCAGGGTGGTCTGGCTCTGGGCCCCGCGGTGGTACAGGTGGAGGCCCCTCAGGCTGCCGAGGTCCCGCTGAAGAGGGCAGGAGAGCTCCAGTGACTGGTTCTCCGTGAGACGCCTGAAGATCAGCTCTGCAGAGGCTGGAGGAGAAAGAGAAATCCAGATTAAGTTCTGGGGGTTAGGGTTAGGGGATCGCTGGCCGAGAGTCAAATGTTTTATCATCTATTAGATAGATATCCATGAAATTTGCTCTCAGTACCTTCTCACTTTAGTGATCACTTTATTTCCTCTCGAACCATCAGTAGGTCAAAGTTTGAAAACTAGAACGTCACTCAGAAGAATGGACACCTCCACCAAACATGTTTAAAGTCTCTAGATCTGCACCAAATTACACACACTGATGATTTTACTTCAGATGTATGAATTATTGTCTAAGAAATAAAGGGAAATGTTGAAAAACGAGTTCTTCCCTGACCCATAAAGTTTAATGATAATCCATAATAGTTTTTGCATAATCCTGCTAACTAACAAACAGTTACAGGGTCGAAATAAAATGTCAACAGTGTTCATGGTCCCCAGAAGATGACTTGTAATATTTTTGTTTACAAACTGACTTTTGCCATCATCAGTTCAGAATTTAATTTGCTCGCTGCTTTGTTGTTTTAGTATTTAAAACTTTTTCAACTAACTCAAGGGCATCTAAATTTAGTTAAAGATCAATAATGCATAGTGCTGAAAAAGCTTTCTCCCAGTAGATAAAAACAAATTGATGAAAATGTTTTTAACATCAAGATGAAGATTCAACCCTTTAAGAATATTGGAGCACCAGGATGTCACACCTTGTACAGATTGTTAAACCCTATGAGGTGAATTGTCATTTGTTGATGAATATAATTTGTGTCATATCACAGAGTAAATCCGTTGTCATTATTTTGTAACAAGAAATTTCTCTTACCTTCAACGAGCTGCATGAAAATAAGAGCACATGCTAAATTCATCTTTACGGCCCTTTTCAGTTATGAGAGCAGTGAGATGCACCGAAGCAAAGTCATAATGAACTCCGCCTGCTTCTCTGACTGTGGTCAACCGCACTCTATTTATTGTTCTTCCTCTCAGAGCAGGAAGAGGAAGAATTCAACTGCTTATACGGCACTGCGGTTGGTCTGAGACACAATCAGGATGTCGAGATACAAAAGGCTCCAGCCACTGTGAACACACCCCTTCATTAGAAACGTTTAAGTTTTTAGTATTAACATTGTTCCTGCAATAAAACCCTTTCTGTATTTAGGGCTCTGTTACAGATTATGTGAAATGTTTCAAGTGATTATCAGTTTCTTCATTCTGTATCACAGGATGTGTCGGAACTTCAGCTGAACAGTTCAGTGGTTTTATATAAACCGTGACGCCACTAGGTACTTTCCAATGAAAGTGGGTTTTATATAGTGAACACGCTCATAAATAAATGCAATGACTTTTTTTCAATTACCTGCTTTGCATGTAGCAACGCCCCTGAATACAATATATACTATTTTATTTAGTATTTGTAGATTCTTAAATGTATACATCAAGTGTAAATCCCCTTCGACTCAATCAGATCTTGTGTCTCAGGCCTGAGTGACTGAGAGCTGATTGTTGGATGAGTGGCTGCAGGTGTGCTGTGCTGAGGCTCATTGTCTGCAGGAGGTTTAAAAGGCTCCTCGACTCTCACTGCTATGTGCACTGCCTTGTGGGTGAGAGCAGAGTGTGTGCAGTCCGAGCCAGTTTGCCTTTTTGAGTGACCGCCATGGCGTCCTTGTGTTTCGTGCTCCTTTTGTCTGGCCTCTGCGTTCAGTCGTCTGTGGCCTTCCCACCGACACATTACACGCAGCATGCTTCGTTTCAGACCCCCGATCTCACGAAGAGCCAGAGCTCCCAGCTCACTGGGCCCGAGCAGCAGAAGGCTCCAGCTGAGGAACCAGAGCAGGTGAACACTGTCCGAGTGACCTGCCACCCGGACTCAATGGAGATCACCATCCAAGCCGACATGTTTGGAGTCGGCGCTCCTGTTCAAGGGGACGAGTTGCGCCTTGGAGTGGAGAACAATGCTTACTGTAGAGCTGCGGCGATTTCACGAGAAGAGTACAGGATTTTTGTCGGACTCATGGACTGCGGCACCAAGCACTGGGTAACAATGAGCTTATAGCATTTCCGGCGATTCTACATGTTTGACCTGCTTCTAAACACATCTCTGATCCACAGATGACTCACGACAACCTGGTCTACACAAACCTCCTCATATACTCCCCCGAGGCCTCTCCGGATGGGCTGATTCGGATGGATGAGGCTGTCGTTCCAGTTGAATGTCACTATGAAAGGTCTGTTTGACAGCGAATCTTAAAACCTCACTGTGCAATGTGTTGCTATAAAATGCTTGTCTTCCGTTTTGCAGGAAGTACAGTTTGTCCAGTTCCTCCCTCACACCTACCTGGGTCCCCTTCACCTCGACACAAGCTGCAGTGGAAACCCTGGACTTCAACCTGAGAATCATGACTAGTGGGTTTTATTTAAATCTCACGTGTGATCTTTCCTTTGACTTGTATGATCACTGTTTCTTTTTTCTTTTTGTGCAGATGACTGGCTTTATGAAAGAGGCTCTAACGTGTTTTTCCTCGGCGAGCCCATCAGCATCGAGGCCTCGGTCCGACTTGGATATCACATGGGGCTGCGGGTGTTTGTGAGCAGCTGTGTGGCTACGCTTGACCCGGACATTTACTCCGTGCCCAGATACGTCTTTGTTGATAACGGGTAAGCACATTAATTCTAATAGTGGGGAGTCTGGTGTTGAAATAAGGAGGAACTCTCATCAGTCCTGTTAGAGTGTCTGAGTGAGATGTTGTATGAAGCTTGTTGTGGCTCTAGAGGAAGCTGAAGTCTGACAGCAAATCTAGTGACTTACTTGAAAGTGTCGGTTGGATATGAAAATGAGGTGAAACACGTTACCAGGAACCCATCCTTCATCTGTTTGAGGCGTGACACTGCTTTACAAAGACACAGCAGCTAGTGCAGCTGGAGTTTGCAGGCTCTTACACAGTGTTTTGGGGTTTTTTTTAAGTTGTTTGACAATTTTGTGCCTCAAACGGTGAATTATTGTGCTGGTATAATGAACAAACAATATTTCGTCGTCTGCATTCTTTTCCACAAGTTCTGTACGCAGGTCTTTTAGCTGCCTCATGCTCCACAAAGACCTGTGGCAGGGCCCGGAACAGCCATACCACCAAATACAGTTTGAAATCTAACTAGACGTGTCCTGACTGAATCTTAAACGTCAAATGTTTGCAGTTTAGTAATGTAGGAACAATGTTTGTTTGAGCATAAGGTCTCTGGATGTCCAAATTTTTCCAAAGTGTGGTGACCTGATTTCTTTCTTTTAGTTGCTTGGTTGACTCCCAGCTTCCTGGTTCGAGGTCCCACTTCTTACCCAGGATGCAAGATGACAAGCTCCACATGGTCATTGATGCCTTTAGGTTTCACAATGAGGACAGAGGACAGGTGAGATCACATTTTAAAACTGGTGTAAGACATTATCGCTCGTATATAGTTTGTTCAATACTTGTGTTCTTTCCCTCCTTCATGCAGCTCTACGTCACCTGTCACCTGACTGTCGTACCGGTCAATGATGCAGAAGTGCCGAATAAGGCTTGCACTCTTATAAACGGAAGGTAAGTGATGTCTGCTCTAGTGTGAAAATGTCAAGTGCAGTAAGCTAAGGGTGTGCTGAAAAATGTCACATCAATTTCAGATGGCGCTCAGTTGACAGTAACGACTTCCTATGTGGACAATGTCAAAACCCAAATGAAGCTGGTCAAACCCTCGGTAAGCCCAGCAGCCCCGGCAAGTTTAGTCCCCGTGGGTTTGGGAAGCCGGCTGAATCTAAACCTTCATGGAGAAGTACACTAAAGGCCAATATGGGTAAGATCTCTTATTATGGAAAATGGCATATTGGTCAGATCTTAGCTGGTTTTGGTTTCCCCTGTGATAACACTAGTCAATAGTAGATGAGTTTACCACTAGATGTCAGGCTTTCCCCTGGTTTTATCCTCTATCATTGGTAAAGCTGTGGACTTGTGCTCTTAGTGTGGGAACAGGAGGCACGTGTGGGTCCAATGCTGGTCTTGCCTGCTAAACCCAGAAGTGGGCCTCTCCCTGTGGAAGATCTCCCTCCTGTGCTCGATCAAATCAGCAGACCTTCCCTCTACAGCAGCCAGTGGAGAAGTGGAGCGACCAACAGAAGAGTTGGTGTGTATCTGAATCCAATCAAAACCCTATCTTTACCAATGTTGTGCGTTTAGGCCACAATGTTTGGATGTTTATGGCTCAAAAAAAAAACTTTTAATCCTAGATCTGAAGCAGGTTCATGGTCCATCTACACCAGACCTGGTGGAGGAGGGAGAAGATGAAATTGGAACAGGTAAAGCCTGAAGAGACTTGATTAAATCTCAGTTTCCCTTTTTTAAGACGTGACAACTCTTTTCTCTTCCTACAGATGGAGATGAAGAAAATGAGGCAGCACCTCTAGAAAAGATGGCTCCTGAGATCGCGATGAACAATGTCTCCACAACAGCCTCCACTGACGTCAGCCCCACCGCTCCCATTAAACTGGATGTGACTCTGTCAAATGCAACTGCTACAGAATCTGACACCAATTACCCAAAGAGAAAATAAACTATTGCTTACTAAATGTTTGCTTGGACTCTATGGATGTATAAATGTGCAGTTTAGGATTCACACTGGAGAAGTGACCTTACTCAAACTAATAGCATTCAGTGGACCTGACCACCAAGGTCCAACAGTCGCTTTAATTCAAATAAAATGCACTTAACAGCACACACTATCAATCCCCTAAATATTATTCCTGGGAAATCAGAAATGTCACAACGCCTCTTACTATACTGACAAAAATTTCCTGGATCCAACTTGATCCATTCAACATCCTTCCAAACTTCATGGTTCTGTCCAGTAGTTTATGCATAATCCTGCAAACTAACCAAAGGTAACTAGATGTGTATTCAGTAGGTTTGTTGCTGTGCAAAACTTTCCTTTAGCGCACGTAGTTAAAAAACTTAATGTTGATGCACTAAAACCTCCAATTTAGTAAAAATGGAGCAGTGGTTGCTCTAATTGTACCACATCAAAATCTGTAAAGCACGCAGAACCTCAACTTGGTAATTAATGCAAGAAAAATGATTCAAACTTATTTTGCATCTGTAGGGTTCTTCATACTGAGTGAGGATGTTCGGTGATGCACTCAAAACTGAGGTCAGTGAAATAAAGTGCAGATTGGAAGTAGGAACTTTCCTGAATTGTATACAGTTAAATCAGCTTAATGATCAGCTTCAAAGTTATAGTTTTATATTTAGATGCAATGTGTATTTCCATGTCCTCTCCTCTGGAGCTGCAGACCGAACAGGCCGTCTTCACCCCCAGCCTCTGATCGGCTGACTGCAGTTTGAGTGACACGCGACCAGGCCTATCACCTGTCTCATTTTGGCGCATTTGACGATCTCTGGCTGTAAACGCAGCTGAAAGTCACGTTGTAGAAAAAAACAGCCACATATTCCCAGTCGGTTACAACAGGATGTTTCTGAACGGTAAGTTACACCGTCCTCATGTTGGTTCAAGTTGTAGCAGGACAGTCGGCCACTGTAGGAGTAACGTCCCGAGTTACAGTACGGAGTTTCAATACGGAGTAACGAGTAACGTCTTGGTTACTCCGTAGTGAGCTCAGGACCCGTTCTCTTCCTTGCATCCCACCACGCTGCAGTGATTCTTCGGTGTTGATTGTTGCGGTTAGCCTGTGGTAGCTAACAAGCTGCTAGCCCAGCAACATGTCAGCTTGGTGTCGCGTTTCGGATGGTGGTGGTGGTTTCGGTATGATTCACCACCCGTGTTGTTTCCATGTCGATGTGTGTCCACCTACTTACAGACAAACCCGAAGCAGTCGTTTGAGATGTGAAACACGTTTATATCCTTTCTAGTGTCTTTGCTCAGTCTAACCGTAACTTGACCAAACCTATAAGTCCTGATCAGGCAGCTGAAGTTAATAGGGACACAATGACCTGCAACTTCATTTCCTAGCGATTATGTAATTTGACACCACATGCATGATTTATGAATTCAAGGGGATGGTTTATGAATTTACTCTTCACATTTGCAGTTATATTTTTCAAAACGGATGGAGAAAAAAAAGCATAATTACATGAGACAATTGTGCAAAATGAAATTGACTTAAGACATAAAACATGTAACTTTTCAAAACATAAGATGAAGAAAGGGAAGATTACATGACATTTAGCTGACGCTTTTATCCAAAGCGACTTACAATAAGTGCATTCAACCATGAGGGTACAAACAACAAGAGTCAAGAAAGTACAATTTTCTTCAAGAAAGCCAAACTACAAAGTGCTATAAGTGCCATTTGTGCTAAAGCTGCTTTGTCTCCAACAGAAACACAGAAAGACAGATACCTGATCGAGAATAACACAAGTGTTCAAGTCTCGTGGTGCACATGGTAAGTGTTTTTTTAAAGTGTGTATATGTCAGTGCTTCACAAAACAAAGTTAAAACAAATACTAAAGCTTCATCTTTTACTGTCCTTAGGAAGATTCATAAAAATGGAAAGCAGATCCTCAGAGATGGGTGAGTATGAAATGTTACACGACATCACAACAGTGTAAATAAGGGCTGGTATAGGTTGCAGTTACAGAAAATACAATCCCCTTATAAATCCACTTCTAAAATAAATAAATAAGACCTGACAATATGCCTCTTTATGACTATTCACACAATCCATAGCTACTCAAGAGTCCTAGATACTTTCTATCCCGTATAATTACAGAGGTTTGTCACATTAAAGTGCTATTTTTAAGCCACACAACTTTATTTCACAGAATGGCGCAAGCTGCCCTACGACTGCTGGACTGAATCTCGCGTCAGCTCCTGGTTGAGATGCATTGGAATAAAAGAAATGTGCAAAACTTGAGGATGAGAAGGTGACAGGACCAGCCCTCACATCTCTACACAGGGACTAACTACCTCAGCAATACTATAGGAATGAAAAGTGATCAAATGGTAGAGGTAAAGGGGACAAAACCGGAAATGTGTGTGAACAGTTTGTTCACAAGAACCTGGTGATGGAGCAGAGACAGTGAATACTCCTGTAATACTCCATCTATCAAAAATCAGAAGGACTTTGTGGACGTATTGAACTACATTGAAAAATGCTTCAAAGTTTCGAGTCAACAGTGTGATGTGGTGTCTGACATAGCATGAGTAGCATGGATGATGGAGAGCTGCAGTCGTAGCTGTGCCACATCTTAGGGGGTGCGGGGAATAGCATTCAGGTGTTAGGCCTCAGCTCTGGCAGGGATTGCGAAGCTTTGAGGAGATCTCGTCATGCGTTTTCAACCATGGTTGGTGAGCAAGGGTGTCGCCAGATGGGTTGGAGAGCGATGCAAGTGCTTCATCATAGAGGAGAAAGAACAGAAAGCAGTATTATTTTTAGCAATGATAATTCAGAAGTCTCGACAAGATCTATCATACTTGTCGTGTACATGTGTTCTTCTAAGATTAGAGAGGGTAAGGTCATGTAGAGGATTAAATGAGTGTCCTTGGCAGATTTCTGGCAAGACTGCTTCCATCCTCGTATCTACTCTGACTCACCTTGACCACAACTTAGTAATACGGAAATAGAAAGCCAAGCTAAATGTTGGGTAAGACTGTAATCATTGAGGCTTAATAGATTATTTCTATTGTAGCAGCATTGACGCATGACAAAGCAATTGTTCTTGATCTATTTACTGCTCTGTAGGAATCGGATGAAGAACGTGGGGTAAAGACCATCGGGTTTGGTTGGCCAGACATTAATGAAGAATCCCCCAAAACAGCTTTGGTCTAAACTTCCTCTCTATGGGCAGAGATTTTATTTATTTATTTGTATTGTGATTAATTTCATTTATTTATATGTACCAACATCACGACTAGAACACCAGACAGTACGCGAGAGGTTAAAGACAAATTATATACAGTAAAATAAAGTATAGTTCCTTGCTTGGGGCACACTGCATCAATCAGTCCTTCATAATGGTGCTTATTGCTCTACCAACAGAGTTTATATGTATTCTATTCATAATCTAAATAAAACAGAGCCTTAGCCTAAATGTCTATTGTTTATATTCTTTTAAAAGTGTCCATGGCTCTTGTAAATCATTGTCTCAGTGCAGTGCTGAGGCTGCACGTTCCATGATTATCAGCTATGAAGTCCTTTATTTAAGTTCCGAGGTGCCGCTGAACTAGGCCGTGGCTAGCTTTCAAAATAGGATCATTGATTTTAGGAACTACGAAAAAAATACCTGAAATCAACTATGGTTTTCTTAGCGGACGTCATGGCCTTTCAGAGATTTATTTTCTTTTGATACATGTGTGACGTTCTCTATATTGCTCTGCTGCTATTGGAATGCACTTCACAGGAGTCAGGATTGTATGGACCAGTTGGACTGGTTTATTCTGCAACACATTGGACAAACACACAACCACAGTTGTGAAGTGCAGTTGTAAGTTGATCGAGTCTGTTCCCGCTTGAACCACAGTGTGAGATCGTTTGCTACTGAGAGATAAGTGATCGTATAGTGGTACAATTTGTTTAGAAAAATAATTCAATTATTTATACTGACAGTATCTAAAAATAGCTCATATTACATTACACATTGAACAAGAATAGTCACAGGCCAAAGCTCTTTTTTGTAATAACAGCACCGAAATAAAGGCAATGCTGCCATCTTGTGGTGACAACTAAATATAAACACATCTGAAATGCACATTAACTTCAGCCAGTTTAACTAGCAAGCTACACTTCAATAACATATTTTAACAACTCTTAATAAACATACCTGCAATACGTTGGACAAACACACAACCGCAGTTGTGAAGTACAGTTGTAGGTTGATCGAGTCTGTTCCCGCTCGAACTACAAAGGAGAGTTCCATATTAGTACACGTACACTCCGTTGAGCCGTTAGCAGCTAGCTAAAACACTACTCGTTATCACAAATTCTTTACAAAGCAATACAACTACGAATTCCACAAGCATTTCGCTTGATAGGCAATTCAAGCGAAATGCTGATAGATTTTACACATCATAAGAAACGCAGTTTACAGTAATTACTTAGTTTATGTCCGAGCGAACAGAGCGGCCACTTACCCACAGTGGGAGATAATCAAAGTGCGCCACACGAACTTCCGCTGTGGGTTTTCAAAATAAAACCCATACAGTAAAACTTTGGTTGCAGTCCCAAGTTTAACAGGAATTTAACAATAAACACAAGTGAACTATTTACACTGTTACATATGCATATTTGCTTATATGTATATCTGCGTATACAAATGACATTACATGTCATTTGACAGACGCTTAGTGCATTCAACATCTATGAGGGGCCATTTGAGGGGTTCAGTATCTTGCCCAAGGACACTTTGGCATGCAGAAGGGAAGACTGAGGATTGAACCGCCAACCTTCTGGTTGGAGGACGACCACTCGACCTACATATAGATATTATATTCATATAATTGAATGTTTCCAGAATAACGAAACAGGTTACCTGCTAGAATTTGATTCCTATGGGAATGAATTGATTCCCCCCGAGTCAAGAAGTAGTTGAAAACGTCCTCGTGGCTCCGCCCCCATGGATGAACGCTGCGGGCGCACAGCCGAGAAGCCCGCGAACGCCACGGCGCAGACGCGGGACGTCCGATTCCCACTGAGTGAATCTCGAAGGACCGAGCCCAAATTTGGGGAATAAAGCGGACTTCTTCCCGGGAGGACTCGGACCCATTCGGATTGAGAGAGACGAACGACCCACGGAGGCACAACGATCACGTGGTCAAGAGCTGAGACGCTGAAGCAACTGGTAGCAATACTGACGCAGCAGCAGCAGCGCGAGCGAAGGGGATGATGGGAAACTTCTCTCTGTTTAAATCGAGGTGGGGTTTGTGTTATAGATGGTTGTGGATGTCACATGATGGTTGGAGCAGCGCGGCTCGAGTTGGCCGCCTGAACTCGCTCGCAGGCGTCGCTCCATTTTCTGAAACGTGTTGAAGGATGGACGGAAAATGGAAGCTCGTTTGTGAAAGGAGGAACCAAGAACAGCAGGATAAGGGTTCTACCTCGGTATCCCGCCTCCCTCCCCCGTGGTAATGCAAGTGTTACCTTCTACTTGGGCTTTACTTTTCATGAAGTGGTTGCATTTCACGTCCAAATAATGGAATAATGTTCCCAGAGTATAACTACACATATATTAATATATGCTATCTATCTATGATGTGAGTGACAAAGACTTGGGCAAACATTTCCGGAAGGACACCAAAATAAATCGAAAGAAATCCTTCATTTTCAAAGAAGTGTTTGTCCAGTGTCTAGACCTGTGATGAACTCCGGTGGGTTCGGAGCCTGGGCTGGGTGCGGCTGAGTGACGAGTGTGAACCCATATGACTCATACTGGGAGGAAGTATGAAACGCGACGTTTCAATAACATATTTCTTAGAATGGCCTGAGTGAAAAAGTCACTGTGAGTGTTTTCATACTTTGAGGGGCCCTGCTGACCCATTCAAGTCATTACGGATAGTAAATGCCCAGAAAATGTATTTTTACACAATATCGGCCTTTTAACACTGTTATTGATCCTCAATTAAGTTTTGTTGTCTGTGTTCCATTTTAGTATTTTCATCTGACAAGGCAGAACAAAGGCAGCTTTGTACTTAGTCTTGAAACTAAGGCGCAGGTTGTTTTACTTGGTCAATTGTGCTAAATGAAATTGACTTAAGACATAAAACATGTAACTTTCCAACACATAAGAATATGAAGAAAGGGAAGATGTGCTAAAGCTGCTTTGTCTCCAACAGAAACACAGAAAGACCCATACCTGATCGAGAAGAACACAAGTGCTCAAGTCTCGTGGTGCACATGGTAAGTGTTATTTTTAGTGTGTATATGTCAGTGCTTCACAAAACAAAGTGAAAACAAATACTAAAGCTTCATCTTTTACTGTCCTTAGGAAGATTCATAAAAATGGAAAGCAGATCCTCAGAGATGGGTGAGTATGAAATGTTACACGACATCACAACAGTGTAAATAAGGGCTGGTATAGGTTGTAGTTACAGAAAATACAATCCCCTAATAAATCCACTTCAAAACATAGTTGTGACACTCCCCTTTCATAAGGATGTTACTTTATCGTAGGGGTAGTTCAATTTTAAATATTATTATACTGTGATAGAATTCATTGTTTTGTACAAGTTGAGTTTTAAAAACTTTGTGTTTATTTGAATAGTTTTGGACTGAATTTACAGGTTTACAGATTTTTCAACTGAGGTATTTCACACTTGTGGACCCCAGGTGGTCCTTTCGTCATTTGCAGTTGAAATTCAGACCATATGGATATTGACACTGACTGATGGTATCAAACACACAGAACATCTCAAAGGCATCTATCTTAAGATGCATTGCCAGATATCACTATGTGTAAGATAGAGTATTTTATGCTGTAGTTTGAATGAACTGACCCTTTAAACGCTAATAATACCTTCTCCAATTCCTAGTTTGCAAAAAAAATCTCCATTTATCCAAACAAGTAGTGAAGTAAATCAGACCTGACAATATGCCTCTTTATGACTATTCATACGATCCATAGCTACTCAAGAGTCCTACATACTGTATATCCCGTATAATTACCGAGGTTTGTCACAATAAAGTGCTATTTTTAAGCCAAACATTTTTTTTTTTTTTCACAGAATGGTGTGAGCTGCTCTACAACTGCTGGACAGAATCTCACGTCAGCTCCTGGTTGAGATGCATTGGAATACAAGAAATGTACATCTCTACACAGGGACTACCTCAGCAATGCTATAGGAATGGAAAGTGGCCAAATTGAGGATCTGCTGAAGGAAATACATGAGCTTGTAAAGTCAGAAGCTCACCAAACAAAAACTAAACGTGCTTCATGTGGTAGAGGTAAAGGGGACAAAACCGGAAATGTGTGTGATTCAGGACAAACAACAGTTTGTTCACAAGACCCTGGTGATGGAGCAGAGACAGTGAATACTCCTGTAACACACGACAGGGCAGTGTCTACAGAAGTAGATGTGACTTTTTGTGACTATCTTAAATTTGATCAGCTTGAAAAGGACTGCAGATATGTAAAGCACAATGTTCTTCCACCAATGACAGGAGTTAAAAACATGATAGATCCATGTCATGAATATAAAACCTTTGAGATTGCTCACAGGCTAGACTCAAAAAGGCTGCAAACATAAGTAGCCACACAGGTGTTGAGATTCGCATGTGCATGCATGAATATGAGAACCAATGGCACAATTCATTTTGGCATTAAGGATAAAGTCAGAGGTACTCACAAGCATGGAGAGATTATAGGGATACCTATCAAAAATCAGGAGGACTTTGTGGACGTATTGAACTACATTGAAAAAATAAGTCCATCTAGGTTGTGCTTTATCCTGCTCATCTGCATCGGCATCTCAAACAGTCGCAGTCACACACAAGCTGTCAAATTCAGAGAAACCTTTGTTCTCAGAAAACCTTAAGCATCTTGAACTGCAGTTTCAACCAGACTTCATCCTAACATTCGTTCTGACGAGTGAAGGGTTCCAGCCAAGTGGTTCCCTTTGACGTCCAAATAATGGAATAATGTTCCCAAAGTATAACTACACATATATTAATCTATGCTATCTGTGTAGTTGACATTAAATGATCGGAGTGACAAAGACTTGGGCAAACATTTCCGGAAGGACACCAAAATAAATCAGAAGAAATCCTTCATTTTCAAATAAGTGTTTTTTGACTGTCTAGACTTGTGATGGCCTTACTGATACAGAGTTATACATCATACAATGAACAGTCACCACGAAGTTTTGGAACAGTAAAGTTGTTTTATTTTTGTTGTACAGTGAAAACAAATGGGTTCAAGATTAGAGGATGAATATGAGACACAAGATCAGAACTTTTGACTTTTTATTTTCTTGTATTTGCATAATGTTCTTCTTTTTTTTTTTTACAGTATTTACATTTATACTTTCAGTTTATTGATCGGTTTGCCCTCATTTTAAATGATCTGATATGCAACACTGCATTGTCCCAGAACAAAAATAAATCTGCTTGTTTGTCAATAAGAAGCATTTTTGTCGTGATAAAATTGTAAATATGAAATGCATCTATCTGAGGAGTTTGAGGAAAATGCAGTTGTTCAGCAAAAGTGTGACACTTGATTAAAACTATTTCAGCTAGGCTTACTAGTAATATAGTCACTGGACTTAAACACTACTTCTATTATTTCCTGTCTCTAAATTTGACAGCCTCACGACCCCCTAAAACAACAATGTGGAGAGGAAACATCACAAAAACACATTTATAGTTAAGGAGCTGGTTTATTCAAAGAAAAAGAGTAAACAGACATCGGCACATAAATCGACAAATAAAACTTTGCAGATCGCTTCACAGCACAGATCCTACAACAAATATTCATGATTAAGTTTCAATTTTTAAATAAACTCTTCCAGAGCTTCCCAGCCAGTCTGCTATCGTGTTTATAGATGAATTGTAGAAAAAAATAAGAGAAAAATTCTTGAGCAGGTAAAATCTGATCTTTTTTCCTTGCGATATGGGAATCTTTACGAGCCCATACTTACCGATGAAGACTTCCTGTGCAACTTATGTAAAATAATCAAATTATTGGTTTGAATTTGAAGTTATTTGCAGCAAAAAATAGGATTTGTTAGACATTCCTTGAGATCATAGTGAATAATTGGCTGCCATTAGTGTTAACTGCTAAATGATTGTTGTGGGCTGGAATTGTGTTTTTCAAAAAGAACCAAGTAAGTATTTAGATGTCATATTATGTGCGCACACAAAACACAGGTTGACTGTAATTAAAAGAATGGCAGTGGTACTTACAGCTTTAACTAACCTGTTACTGGCAGAGATTCTCCTTCATGCAAGAAGTTAATTCAAATGATCAAGTAGGGAAAGCTGATGAAACAAACAGGATTAAGTGGTAAAGCCATTTTACAAACCCCCCAACACACATTTAATGAACATATGGCTGCAGGTGACAGATTGTTAATGTATGCAACAACCTCACAAATTGTTTGACATCAGTATCTGAGACTGTAAACTGCAGTGGACTGTAGGACTAGTTAATATCAAAAGGAGTGGTTTCATTTCAAAGCTCTTCACGTTCAGTAAATAGCTTCTAAATGAAAACAGAGCTTCCAGATGCTCTCACCAGTAAATAATGAATATACAGGTTCAATGGCACAAAAAGACTATAATCCACATGAGCAAACATGCCTGGAGGAAATGGTACCTGAACGCAACAACACAAACAAGGGCCTTCACCAAACTTGCTGCAAGTTTGGGGACATAGAGATCCAACAGCATGAAAGCTGTGAGGGCCCCTGGTAATGAGTGAGAAGACAGAAAATGGTGAGACTTGCCTCAGGCTGAAACAGGGCTACACTGAGACAGGGCCTCAGCCAGTCCCCCATGGCATTGCTACAGGGAGAAGAGAAATCTGGGTTTTAGCACTACAGCCACTGGCGACCCGGAAGTTATGCAGCTGTACAATGCACTCTGGGTTTCAAAGGCCGGTCTGCCAGTGCCGTGTACAGAGCATCAATAAAAGAACTTCAATGCACTGCTTTTTGTCACAGGATAACATTTAACAACATTTTCATTGCAACTAAATAAAGCATTTCTATTAGTTTTCATTGTTCATCTTCAGGACAACAAATACAGTCACTGTGTAGTTGAAGTACAAACCTGCTGTGACGTCTCTTTTCTCACTAACGTCCCGCAATGAAGAGTCTTACATTTTTACCACATTTTATTACAGTACAGTATTTCAACGATACATATACTATTTTATCTATTTAAAGTTAAGGTGGTAGTTATTCATTAAATTATTAGCACAAAACAGAATGAATGCATGACAGTAACTTGAAGCCCTCACCAAACAAAGTTGGGGACGTAAAGTCCAACAGCACAATGTGCTGTGAAGGCCTCATTGTTTAGCTTGGAACAGAAATGTCTGTACATTAAACTTGCCTTGATAAAGGGTGGGTACTGCCCATGTAACTCCAGCGCCTTCACAACACTACGAACCATATCTATTACACTTCTATACACCTAAATGAAACATGAGAAGAAAAAAAGCCACAGAGATGGTTTGAAACAACAGTTAATAGTCTTGGTTAGGTACAGTGTAAATGTTTTCCCATGCGCTCAGTGTTGCTTTTAAAGCTCTTTTGATTGCTGTTTATTCAGTGTCTCTTCTTCATAGCTCAGTAGAAGAATACACAGTACGTCGTGGTTCTAAAATACCAATACTGGTTTGTCTACTAGCAGCTGAGGACATTAGAAAAGGGTTGAGTGTCCAAACCTATAGAAGAGAGGAGGGCAGGCTTCAGTAGCGGCCTCCAGGAGACATGACAGGGGGTCTCATTCCCATGGGCGGCCTTATAGGGGCTCCCTGGTACCCTGGGGGAACCACAGGAGGGGCCTGTCCATATGGAGGCATTCCTCCTGGTATGTAGCCTGGCATCCCCTGTGGTGGACCACCATACTGGCCTGCAGGAACACAGGTTTGTTGGCTTTTTAATCCAACATTAGTAGAAAAAAAGGTTTAGGTAGAGGCAGCCTACAAAACTGATGACAGGAGGTAAGCATGTCGGGCAAAACTCTTTAGTACGAGCCCTAACCTGCAATGTGAAACAAAAACTAACCTGATCAGATGTAAACAATGCAAGAAAGGCATAAACCTTAGTTTGGAGCAACAGCTAAAAGTAAAAGTAAAAGTTTTTCCTGATCTTAAGACAGAAGTGTATATACTTGGTATGGGATGCCTCATGCCGGGCTGCTGAGAGGCCATCATGCCACCCATGGGACCTGCTGACGGGGCAGCAGCAGTGGCCTGGCCTTGGTGGGGAACACTGCGCTGGTACCTGGGCATCTGAGCTTGCAACTCTTCCTACAGGAAACAAAAACAAGGAGAAATAATTTGACAATTAACTTCTGTACCCAACCCAAGAGTAATAAATAAATACAGTCAAAATGAATCAATGACTTTAATTCCAGAAAATGATATTTTCTACACTGTGATATTGACAGAAGCTTCATCTACGATTAACAGGCGCTCAAACTGAATAGCTACTGTTAACAGAATAAATAGAGACAGTTCTAGCTACGACTACTTACCAGTGAGATATCCTCATCAGGGTGGATCAACTTACTGGTAGCACTGGAGGTGGTGAGGGTGGCAGGCTTACTGGTCAAAGTAGAGGGAGGTTTGGAGACTGTGCTGCTGCCAGCACTGGGGCTGGGCACAGCTGCAGTGGCCTGAGTGTAGGCGGGGAATGTGGGCTTTGAGAGGTCAGAGGAAGTAGAAGGGGGAGGATGGGGGGACCCTGACACTGTCTGCTGACTCTGATGGGGGGAGAGAGGAAAACACATGAGAGACTGCTGAAATTAAATGAAACTTTTAGTCATACTTTGAGGTTACTCCCATGATTGAAGTTGTTCCCTTTGGGCTTGGTATTGATATGGTTTGTACTATATACTGTATATAAAGTAGGATGTCATGACTGCTCCCCAGAAGTGTCTTGATCCCCCTGGTGGTTGGCTGCAGTATAGGTCGGTGTGAAACATCATGATAGACAGTTGAGAATGACTCGAGATCTGTCGGGCGCATCGGCGGGACCACCGCCAGTTATCCTGGACTATGATGCAAAATAATTGCATGTCAATTTGTATTTCCTCTTCCACTGGTGGATCAGTTTGGATTTTTACATCCTCATTTCACACTTTTGTTTCTTTACCAGACTTTGATCATATGATCATCTTTCAACATCTATTAAAGAGGGTCTTAGTACTGTCTATGCCAAAAGTGGTTCACACCACTCATGGGAAGGTAACACTGTAATGTACGACCAAAGTAAAACTTATTTCTTTAAGCCTGCCAAAAAAAAGAAAACACAACTGGATGCTGTGCTGTGCTGCCCAACAGCCTCTCTGAAAAATGAAGCCCATTTTACAAATCTGCATAATGCGACAGATTTAGATTTTGCCGAATTATCGAAGCAAATTAGTGCAAGTAGTGTTTTATGAATGCAGATTTGTAGCAAAAGAAAAAGCAAATAAATGTGTCTTGCTGGACTTACCAAACATTTAATGAGCATCTTCTACACACATAAATAGATTTTATGGCAAAAAAATAATAAAAAATGTATCTGCCCATAGACACCACAGGCAAACTATTTTGCTGCAGGTTTTCAAACTAGAGGCAGGAAACAGCTGCGTACTTGTGCTGTGATAGTGAACAGAGCTTTTGGGGAGGCGGACTCTGAGTCTGCACTTGGAGACCCTGTACTTGTACTTGCACCCCGACTGCCCATCTGTAGCACAGGAAACAAGTAAAGAATAAGAAACAAAAATAAAATGATCCTTTAGATAAAGGAATTTTGGGGTTAAGTTCTCTTTATATCAGTCTGTATTAGCACAGATAGGCTACTCAAACATCCTGTATTCAGCAGGAGAAGGTAATGTTCTGCTCCATCAAAGTGTTGCACGAGATGGGAAAAAAGATTTTACCTGTCCAGCACTGGGGAACAGAGGTTTGGTGACATCAGGCTGAGCTGAGGGGGCAGTGGCAGCAGGAACAGCAGGTCTGACCAGCATGTTTGCAGCAGGGGGGACCTGAGCCATGTGTGTGATTCCTGGACGGTGGATCACAGGAGGAGGCATACCTGACAAGGGCAAACATGGAGGTTTAACACCGCAGTATTTCAGTTTTCAATCACTCCCATTGAACAAATTACATGGAGTGCTTATGAAGATGTATAATGGCAGGGCATTGGTTACCTGGATGCACGCCTGGAATCATTGGAGGCATCCCGTGACCTGGAGGCATCATCCCACCCATTGGTATCATCCTAAACACGTGCGGGGGGGGGATATGTTTAAAATACACGGTGAAGTGGAAATGAAACATTTATTTATTACAGTCGTCATTAATGATGCCAAACATTTACCCTGGAGGCATTCCTGGCATTACAGGAGGCATTCCTGGCATCATTGGTGGCACACCCGGCATCATCGGGGGCATTCCTAAAACAAAGAGATTCAGTTTTACAAAAGTTTGATGCTTGATGACACCTACTGTGTGAATCTCATGTGGAGATCTAAAATGAGGAGCGTTCCGAGCAGTGGATGGGGAACATGTCAAGAAGATATGGCTCCACATCAGCAACATAAAGACAGATTTTTAGATCACGATATCGGAATCTTTGTCAAGTAAAGACATGTAAGAACAAACATGAATGTTGTATCTGTACAATCACAACATAATTAGCTTAATTCCAAGTTTCTCACCTGAGTAGCTGACAGGCTGTAGCCCAGTCACACCAGCGCCAGGAGGCATGCCGGGTTGGGTGATAGGGGGCATGTAGCCCACCTGGGTCTGACCTGCAGCAGGCGGCTGGAAGGAGGGACCAGGCTCGTCATCCTCATCATACTCATCAGAGTCATCCTGGTTCTGCTTCTTCTTCTGAGTCTCTGAAAATAGGGAGCAGCACAATCAGTCGGCAGAATAGACCATAACAGGACAGTACATGTAAGGGCAGGGTAATAAAAAACATCAATTATTATTCCCACGTAACTTTAATCATTAGTAATAATACAAAAGTTCAATATAGACTGCTGTAATGTTTATGGATTGTTCACAGTGAGGAGAGTTTAAAACCACAACCTTCACTCAGGAGCAAAATAAATCAGTCTTTAAACTTGATAGAAATAATAACATGACATTTATTCTGATAATTATGTATAAAAGCTAATAAGAAAAAAAGAAATTTCATATAATTTTTTGCAATCCCTGGTAATTTAAAGGGATAGTTCACAGAATAATGTTATCCTCCTACCTGGAGCCACGGAAGAAGTGATAACTCAATTGTATTGGATTTGGCTGCAACGCTGTTTACCCCTGAAACTCCAAAAGTGTTTTGTGGACTCAAACATTTCACCCACCCCTCCGTCGGCATAGTGGTGAGTAGATAATGAGTGACTTTTCATTTTTCTGTGAACTATGCCTTTAAGGTTATTTTGGTGACAATACCTTGGTTCTTTTGCTCCAGCACTCTTCTTCTCTCCTCCATGTCTTTCTCTGGTATTCCCTCCATGCCGTAGATTTCCAGTTCAATATCAGTCCTGCCAGGGATTGCATTAGGAACCCCATCAATGGTCTCTTTGTGCACCTATGCGAGAAATGAGGGGATTTTTTAGCTCAAACTCTACTCGGACACTTTGCCTTCTCGTTGTCTCCTCACCTGCATGCAGTGGATTGCCAGTCCAGGGCCCGTGTACAGCTTTTTATGACAGATGTGACACTTGAAGTGTTTGGCCTTCTGATGCTGGATGAGGATCTTTTCATCGTCAAAATCTCGGTTGCAGTACCTGACGTTAGTTTAAGGAAGCAAACGTAAACATAGGGTCGTGTCCCAGCAGCACGTCACAGGACATCACGCACCGACGTGTGTTTGGTTTCTGTTATAACAACGCGATTTGACGTAATAACGCCATGTTTTCTATTCACAGCTGGTTCGACTCAATCTCATCAGCGAGTTAAACCTGACGTGGGGGGGCTGTAGTGACGCTGCTCCACACGGCTCACGTCTCAATGGAGGCTCGGGTTAGCTTAACGCTGAAAAACACAACAACTCCTTCAGAACGAGACACGGCAGTGAAATGGAGCGTGTGAGAGAAGGATACCAGCACCAGGGCTTCATCTGCTTTTTCTTCTTCCTCCCCATGGCTCCTGTACTTTCAGCTCAGCGCCCGCTCGCCCTGACCAGACAGCAGCTGACACCAGCTACATCCACACGGATCTCAGCCTGCGAGGAAAACACGGGACGGAGCAAGATGGCGTCGCTCCATCCTCCCACCGAGGTCCCGCCAGAGCGCCCCCTACTGGTTCAAACCCCACCGCCAACATCAGAGATGGTTCAGGTTCAGGTGAGGGATCAACAGTTTTGATCCAACAGGGATCAAGTCTTTTTTATTGAGTGACGCTTCGTGTTTCTTTTAAAGAAAGTCAGCAAAATGACAACAAAAGGAGTCTAAGCAACCAAAAGTATCATCCAGACATCCAAAAAGAGACTCAAAACCACTACAGGGTGAGTCAAAACTACCACAAATACATTTCAAACGACTACAAAGTGACAAAAACAACCACAACTAGGGCTACGTTGTAGCACTAACGGGCCCGAGCACAGGCATTTTGAAGCCTGTTAGTGGAGAGAGCGATCAATAGGGCCTCCCACCGTTCGGTGCTCGGGCCCTAATTAGTTGCTTTTAATTGATAACTGGTTTTATATCATTATAGACAGTAAGATAGATGAAATATTGCTGCCAATTCAGATGTAAAGTAAACCCTCTATAATTACGATAATTGCTCCTATATATATGTTGATATGTATGTATATATGTGTTTTTTTCAAAGTTATAGATCGTGTGTGTGTTTTTGTGTTATAGATTCTGTCAGGACATTTCCATAGATATGTTCCCTGCACTAATAGTTTGTTTTAATGGTGTAGTTCATTTGTGCATCGCTCCAGAGAACGAAGTTGCCCTGTGAACTTCAGGAAGCCATAATGAAATGGGAGAAGTTAAAGCCTCCGGAGCCAGATGATCCCATGTGCTGCTGCGAGTGTGATATCTACCAGTACGGATGCTGCTGTGACTGTGAAGATCTGGACGAGGCCTTTAACAGGTTAGAAGAAGTATGACCTTTAATGAGACACAAAAGGGTCACAAGGTGATTTACAGACATCAAATACAATTTAGATGCAATTCTCAATATCATATTTTAGCCATAATTGTTCCAAAAGCTAAAAAAAGTACTTGTTAGAGTAAAACCATGTAAATAACCATGCATGGTGATTATGACAGATGAGTGACAGCATCAGTTGCAGCAGGTCAGTTTACAGCACCACAGGAAACACTGCACATGGGAGATTTTTTGTGAACAAGCTCAGCTAAAATATCCTTTGGGATAATGAGGGTCACATATCTCTGACTCGGTTATTTTGGGCATCAAGGACTCACAGGTTTTGGAATCCCTGCTTTAGTACAATAAACTTCAGGCCGAGTGAAGCAATGTCCCAGGGCCCCAGATCCTTCTGAGACTTCATGACTTCATGTTGCAATGTATTTAATCATAACGAAAAGTTACAAAGTAACGACAAGTAACGACAAGTAACGAAAAGTAACAAAAAGTTACAAAGTAACTAAAAGTAACGAAAAGTTACATAACGTAACGTAAAGTAACGTAAAGTAACGTAAAGTAACGTAACGTAGGTGGCGCTATGACCCTGAACTAATATTAATATATGGATGTGTTCAGGTCAGGATTGTGATCGTAGGTCAGTAGTTCGGAGCCGGTTGGATAACGCAGAGTGGATTTACAAAGTACTTCCTGTATCATGGCGAATCAGTAGGTGGCGCTATGACACTGAGGAAATATTGACACATAGAGCTGTTCAGGCTTGGTGTCTGATCATGAGACATCAGTTTGGCGGCGATAGGACAATGCACACTGGACTTATGACAACATCGTCTCCTTTGGCGAAGGATGAACCTTCGCCGCACCTCAATGTTTACACGGTTTGAGGAAATGTCACAATTCTGACCATGGTCCAATGACTTGACTGAGCTCTTTTGAGCTGTTTATTGTAAAGCAGCCAGGAGCAGTTCATCAAAGTAAAAACATGTGCTGTGATTTTAAGTCAAGATTTCTGTGTAGATGTCACCAGGCCGGGACTCTTGTCTTACATGTCTAGTTTGGAACTCGATTGGATTTCAAATTACTCCAGAATACAATTACTTTTTGGGGTTTTGAATTCCCTGCCAACTTTGGTAACAATTTGAGCATGTCTAGGCCCTGAAAAAGCCCCAAAAGGGAAATACAAATCCTTCGAAATACAATAGGGCCTCCCAGTGCTCGGGCCCTAATTACATTTTAGACAACTACATAGAGACTGAAAACTACCACACATACATTTTAGACAACTACAAGGTGACGAAAACAACCACGAATACATTTTAGACAACTACATTGAGACTGAAATCTACCACGAATACATTTTAAACAATTACAAAGTGACTAAAAGCAACCACAGGTACATTTTGGACAACTAAGAGACTAAAAATAACCACAAAGAGCAATTTGACGATATAATAAATACATATAAAAATCAAGAAATAATAAATACTAGGTTATATTGAATAAATGAATAATAAATATACAATTTCACATTTTGTCTGATTACACACTGACAATAAACACTTTTTGACGATAGAGGAACCAACATCAGGAACACACGTCGGAGTCGGACCTATTTTGGAACGTACACAGTGGACATGCGCAGTTGACACATCAACGAGAAGCTGTTTATAAACCACAGCGCGTATTTGTGCCAGAGACTGTAGGTTTGTGCGTGTTTAAATACTTTATATGAAGCCTTCGTCTCAACATTTATCCAATTCCACAGCTCAGCTTTATAAACACCTCCCCTGCTTTCTGCCATTTTAGCTGTTAGCTTCCTCCGCGCAGCAGCGGGACCATGTTTACCTCCCAGACTTCGTCCTTCCAGGAGTCCATCGACGTGGAGGAGAGAGATGACTTCGACAGCGAGGACATCTCCGGGTACAGCCAGAAGACTCAGCTCAACTGCTACTACACCATCTACCTCTATCAGGGCACGAGGTGAGGGGGTTGGGGGGTTACTGGTGTTTTTGTTTACCACAAGATAACAGCTGTGCTACAAGCGAGTGTTACAGATGTTGTTTGGACCGTTGCTGTCACAGTGTTGTTGGATTATTTCATGTTTTTCACAGTGGCTGCAGAAGCTTATGAGATCAGACTAAACTGTATTGATCCCACACCGGAGAAAACCCCCTTTATAAGAAGTACAGAGTCATAATACAATTATTGTTCTTTCTTTTACGACAACCAGGTGAAAATCTCAGGTGTGACATGAGTGTTTTTCTGATTCTTAACTTTTAAGCTCTCTTAAGTTGTTGTAGTGACCTTTTCCTGAACCTGCAGACAGTGACGCTCACACAGGTGACTCCAGATTTGTCCATTAAACCAAGCAGCAGGTTGATGAGTAAACTGTCGATTGTCTTAGATCTGAGGCTTCTGGGGAAAATGTGGCTTGGAACCAGAGACGAGCAGACTCCACAACCAGTCAGGAGGACTTTAGGTAACGCAGGATCCGTCCGCCCACCTTCTCCTTCCTCTCAGTGGTCGTTTCTCTTTGGCTTTCACTGTTGTGCATTGGTGCATCCACGGGCTGCTACTGGAAATCTGTTCAACATGGAACCAATTCTGTTCTCATTTGTGATTTCATTCTGATTGGTCATTGCTGTGCTGCTGAGTCTCTTCCTAATCTCAATCAGACTAGGTTGACAAAATGTGATTGAAAAACCTCTGAATGTGTGGTAGAAAAACAGTCTGCACAGTTACAGCCATGTGTCTCAGTTGTGTGTTGTGTTGGATGTGGCTTATGATCATCGGCTTTCTTCATCTCCTCTCCATTGACTTGAGTGGCCTCCAGATTTCTCATGGCCTCCACTGGCGGCTTGTATCCACACTGACTCTCTGCCTTGCCCACAGCCTGACGCTGATCGACAGCAGCCTGCCATCGGAGGCGGAGCCCGAGCTGCGGACCTACATCTCACGGAGGCTGAGTAAAGGAGCGCTGCTCGGAGGCATGGGAAACATCGCCACTGTGGAACTCAGGCAATCATTTGACATGTTCCCATAAAAAGTTTTGCATCAGTAGCAAAAACATACATTTTCTTTCCAATAAGTAAGGTGGTTAACACAAATGTGTGGATAATTTACTTTTTCCAGTCTCCCAGAGGAGGCGGTCGGCTGCTACTGCTGCCTCCTGGAGCAGGAACGGTCTCCTGAGCAGCCTGATGCTGATGGTAATGGATATGTTATCTGTTTCATGGGTGGCTCTGAAAAAGGACTGAACCTATATCCTTTGCATTGGGATGTCAACCCAAGTTAAAAGCATCATCCAAGTTCTGCAAGCATTAATTATATACATGATCCTTGCTCTTACAAAAAGGTCCGTCCACAAATTTTTTCTTTGTAAAGCAAGAACTTGTTTCAGTTCCTTGACCCAACATACATTTAGATTAGAGCTTGATAAATATGTCCAGGGCCTTCATAGCAGCCTGCAAACACCAGAGGTATGAGAATAAATTAAAACTCTGATAAGTTGTATATTTTTCATTACATCCATGATGCAAGATTTGATCTGTTCTGCTGTTGGTGTGTCAGCTGCAAAACTTGGAGACGGAGGTGCGTCCCTATCTGAGCCGGTGGTACGAGGAGTCTGTTATGCACATTTACAGAGTGGTACAGCTGGTCCAGAGCAACATCAGCTTCCTGTTGCACGCTGTGAGTCATTTTTCGCCACTAGACTATGTCCAAAAAAAGAAAATATCGAAACAGCTTGATGGAAATACTTTTTTTATGCAAATACACATTTTCTGCAGAACAATACATTTGAAACCCTGCATTTTCTGTAAACAGGCTCTGAGTCACACACATGTGGAGGTCGTCAATTCGGACGAGAGGACGAAGGGTGACGTGTCCAGGTGAGTCAGTCCCCGAAACAACATCACAATGTCTTTTTTACGTCCAGAGCAGCAGGTGTACCTGTCTGTAGTGTATTTCTATGTTGCCCTGTGTAATATATATCCCATCTGTTGTACTCTGCACCAGGTTCATCAAAGCAGCCAGTTTACAGGGTCTGGCCCAACAAGACACCACAGCAGCTTCTCTGTGTAAGGCGATCTCAGAGGAGCCACAGTGTGACCTGGTCATAGACTGCTCCGCCAGCCCGCCCACACTCTTAAACACTGGTAGGTCAGGCTCATGTTACAGAAGCATATTGCATTCACTTGAAAAAAAAATCTGCTCTGAATTTTTTAATTTACAAGAGTATTATGTCAGAATTCTGAGAAAAACTTTAACAGAAAAAGAAACCCTCTTGTTTCTCTGAATCAACGAAAATCATTTTACGTTACAGTTCCCAGGTCCTGAGGTGCCTGTGCAAAGCCAACAAACGGTTAAATGTCATCTATATTACTAAAAGACACAAGTATCTCCCAATGCTGCAAACCCAAATAAAACTGGATCAAACTACACAGGTGGGACATGTTTGCTTCAGAAAACCAAGAGCGGATGTTTTTTTTTCCTCAAGTGAATACAATACAGATCCATACAATAGTAGCCACTTGATAAAGAAAATAAACTTTGTTTGTTTGTTTGTTTGTTTGTCTTAAGAGTCCAATAAAAATGTTTTGTCTCCCTTAGTCAGTAATCGTTTCTGTGATGACTGGAATCAGGCATTTCTAAACGCTGCAGAGCGTTGTAATCCCTTCTTGCTCAGACAGATTCTGGAGAACTTCAAGCTTAAGGTGGGAAAAATACACACACATACAGAATATAGCAGTGTTCTAAAAAAAAGTTAAGGACTGCAACCATCTGCTATTTTCATAGAAGACGAATCTGCTGATTAACCATTAAGCCCAGAGGGACATCTTCAAATTCCTTGATTTATTCAAAACATCAACCCAAAAGATGTTTAGTTTGCAATCACGTATGATGAAGAAAAGTAGCACATCGTCTCATTTGAGAAAACTTAAATCTAAATGATGTTAAACATTATTATTTGAAAAATGTGTGATTAACAGTGACCAAAATAGTTACTATGGTTATTTATTAGAATTTGATTGAACTAACATTTTTTTACTCATCTGTCTCCGTCTATTCTTTCTCTCTATCAACCACCACTCCGCCCCCGCAGGCCATCCAGGACATGAACAGCCTGAAGCGCTTGGTGCGACAGGCAGAGATGAGTCACTACGCCCTGTTCCGCTGCTGCCAGTTCCTGCAGGGCTGCGGGAATGGGGATGTGCTGCTGCAGAACGCCAGGGTGGAGCACAGCGACATGCCCGAGGCCTGCAGCATCATCGCCGTCCTGGAGGAGTTTCTCAGGGAACAGTCCCAAGCCCAGGCCTGATTCCAATATGACAGTTAACTCTAAGTACCTTTCCAGTTGGTGGTAAGACAGACTGCTCTACCAGCCACAAAGTAGATAACTAATTATCATTCTGAACACTACATCCGATTTTAATTATCAGATTGCCAGATAACATTTGGAAAGGTTTTATTCGCCAGCTGTCATAAGACTGAAAACGTAAATATTAGTAATAAAACATCAGTTTCGTCTTCTTGCAGTACGGCTGCTTTTCAAATGGAACAGTGGAGGTCAGATCTGAAATATCTACAGTAAAACACTGACAACCTTCACTCAGATGTTGTTTTTGTTTATTGACTCAGTAGCATCACATACAATCAAGGTACATTCATAGTTGAACTCAAAGGCAAAGTCCTCAGTGAAGGTGAATTTAACGTTAAGACTAGAATGGCACTCAGTAGAGCACATACTTAGTGGTTATGGTAGAAATCAGAAAGAAACAAATAAGTGGTCTAATAACCTGCATTTATTTCTGTAAAACAGTGGAAAATTAAGATCTGTGTATTATTCCCTGAGAAATTAACTTTTTTTTTTAAAATGTTCAGTGTTGCCATGTTAAAGAAAGTTAAAAAAAAAACAATCCTGGATTGGCCACTGAATTCATATCAGCACGAACCAGGTCTCATCCCTCACAGAGGTTGATTCAAATCGGTTCAGTGGTTTTTGTGTAATCCTGCTGACAAAGAAACCAACACACAAACAAACTAGCAGACATGGGTGAAAACATAACCACATTGGCTGACATTTATAATTAGATCACACTTTACATCACAATCTATTTCTTTTTAAACTTGTTATGTTTGTGTGACAGAATCATGAACCAAATATCATTACTAGTGTTTTGCTAACTGACAATGATCACAGCAAGGAATTGATCCAAACTAAAGCTTCTGCTCATGGGGCAGAGTTATCCGTTATTCCATGTGCAAACATTCTTTTCTAATTTTCTTTATATTTTCTTTGATTGTATTGATTCTCTTTTGTGAAGAAACATATTTAGGAAGCACAAATCACTTTTATGCATTGCTTTTTCCATAGGCCTTGTTTTTGCTTTTTCCTTTCAACCCAGTACTTGCACTACTATATTATTTCTGTCTAATGGCAACTGCTACTATATGTATGTGATATTAGACATCTGTGTAATTCCTCTCTGGAAATGAAGTGTTGTAGATTTCGTGTAATCTTTGGACATAACTTGTAAATTAGAAGAAATTATTTCCTTCACCAGCTCATGAGTTTGTGAGAAGACATCAGGCACTATGTGACGAGTCACTCACTACATGTACTAAACATGTGTGTTTTCAAAGTTTATTATTACTCACAGAAAAAAACGATACGAATTACGATAAATCAAAGTCCTCACGATAATATCTGCATGCCTAGACTTTATTTTCCTTATTGTGAACCTGCAACATGACGTGCTATATGTTTATTCCATTTAAACCATGAAGGGTTAAACTCAACCCATTCCCATTCAAACCAGTCCAAAGTGAGAAGTACAGCAATATTAATGTCGGTGGTGTTTACTTTAAACTGTGAAGCAGGTGACATGTACATTTTCCTGTTGTGAACAATGGTGCTGCTGACCCAGTGAGTATATGTAGACGTTTCTGTACAGTGTGTTCTCTGTAGTTATAAATGACATGTACTTCTCTGCTTCTATAATCAGAGATGAAATAAAAACCACAGTGCAACCTCTCTGTTGTGTTGTGCACGTTGTCTCATTTGCAAAAAGGTGACAAACAGTATCTACACCTGTGAGAGTTGTATACATTTTTTTAGCTTGAACCTGAAACACAAACAATTAAGATATTAACAGTCTCCTGTGCAAAGAATTGCTCCACAACTGGTCGTCTGGAAACCGCACATCATATCCTCCAGTAGACTCCGTCCTCCTGCTCCCTGTCTGCAACCAGAGAGAAACAGATGTACATGTGGTCTCTCAAGCCTTTCGAGTCACAACCCACCAGTATAATAATAATATAATATAAATAGTATAATCTGGTGGACGCCACGAGATTCTGTTACAGAGACAGAAACAGCACTAGACTGGTCGTACTTATCAGATAGATTACACTTTGTAAATGTTATCAACGACTCCTTCATGCACACAGAAGTTAGTCATGGAGTTCCACAAGGTTCTGTACTGGCACCGATACTTTTCACTTTGTATATGCTTCCTTTAGGCAAAATTATCAGAAAGCACCACAGTCATTTCCATTGTTACACAGATGATACTCAGCTGTATATATATGTGACGTTAAACAGGCCTGGATGAGCCATAATATTCTATTTCAAAATTTAGCTGAAGTCATTGTACTTAAAGATATAATATTTATTCCTTGGCCGAGGTATGTGTTCTCCGAGTGTTACTCTAGTTACCTGCTGTGTGAGCTGGCCTCTCCCTCAGTAGAGAGCTCGGTGTGTCGTAGATGCTCTCTTCTGGGTCTGCAATGGATTGACAAGATCATTATGTTGGTGTAACTCAGTCTGTATACAGTTCTTGGCATAAGTGTTAAAATAACCTCACCTTGGTTTCTAGCAGGCCTATAAGACTGAGGAGTGTCATACACGACCTCGCTCATCTGTGTTGAAATGCCGATCTCACATTTCTCTGAGGAGACATTATATATATGATGGTGTCAGTTTAACCACAGTTATGCTGCATGTTGTGTTATTTTAGATGCTGATGAAGTATTTTCAAGATCATACTGTTTCTAAGTGGTAAAACATCATAGTGTTCTTCTTGTCTGTCCTGTGCACTGCTCAACCCGCTGGACCTCTGAGGGACGTTGAGACCGTCACCTGGAAACAAATGAGTTCAGCACCATGTCAGCAAAAGATCAACTCGGCTCAAGACTTGTGACGCTGCAAATATGTAAATCAATTGAAGGTTTACCAGTTAGATGCTGGTATTTGCAGGCTGACGGCATGTTTGCGTACACGGCCTCCTCACTGTTCAGCTCCTGAGGCAGGCAGATGGCGGAGGCCACACTCCTGGTTTCACGGCAGCTTTGGATGGAAGGAGTCGGGGCTGAGTTGGGCCGAACAGGCAGGGTCCCCATCGTGCTGTTCGGTCCGTCTCGCTGCTCAAACCCTTCAAAGCTGAGGAGAAGAGAGAGTGCAAAGGTCACAGCCTGTCAGACTGTCATGTGTGCAGCTGTGCTGGCAGTTTTCTGTTACAATCAAAATTCATGAAAAGAGTCCAGTCTAAACATGTAAACATGTTATTTCAGGTGAACATATGTGTTCATAAGTCTTCCTCCTACTTACTGTGTGGGTGAGACATC
The DNA here is from genome assembly GCF_009819705.1 of Hippoglossus hippoglossus. Taxonomy (NCBI): domain Eukaryota; kingdom Metazoa; phylum Chordata; class Actinopteri; order Pleuronectiformes; family Pleuronectidae; genus Hippoglossus; species Hippoglossus hippoglossus. Next base: position 16,213,131 of record NC_047158.1, read on the forward strand.
TGAGATCCGACAGCCAGAGAGATGCATGGCCTGCCACAGCTGTCCTATCCACTGCTTTCTGAGATCTGCTGTCTCTGCTGCCTTCACACACACACACACACGTATACACACAGAAAGACACACAAAGACACAAACAGACGGACACGCACACACGCACACACACATTGACAGACAGGCAGACACACACAAGGGTATGAAGGCAGTCTCACACACACATAGACAGTGACAGACACACACACACAGTGGTATGAAGGCAGTCACACACACACACATGGATGGATAGAGACACACACACAGACACACACAGTGGTATGGATTCACAGTTTGACAGAATGTGAGTAGAGCGGGGACCCTGGAATCAGACCTGCCACACGGTTTACATGAAGTGAGGAAACATGACCACAGTGGAGACTCACCAACATTTTCCTTTTTCCATTTTTCATGACGATCTCGAACATGAAGCGGCTGCTGTCCGCTCTCGGCACCTCTCGCACCGACTGCACCTGCACCAAGAGGCGGACAGATCCTGTGGATACTCAGGTAATGAAATGTAATGTGTCCCAACATGAGACAAAGCAAAAGTGAAGGTAAATGTAAAAACACCAAACAGTAGAAATACTCTTACAAGTATTAACATCAAAATATACTGTGAGTACTAATCATATTATACATATATTGATGAATTATACATATTGATGTGTAAACAGTGCTTTAATTTTGCATCTGCTGAAATAGGTATTAAATGCAACAACTCTTTATGCTGTTGGGCAAAGCTGTACATAATAATACATCAATTTATTTAAAATGTTCATAATATGAATCTGGAAATTAGTTTATAAAGCTGTCAAATATAAGTAATGAAGTAAAGGTAAATAATAAATATAATACATTTTCTTATAAATATAACATGACATGAAACAGTGACATGGAATTACTCAACTTAACTGCAATTACCTCATACATTGTGGTAATTGCACTTGAGTATTTCTATGTATATCTATTTCATGTCACGTAATGCACCATATATAAATATCGAATGCAGTACCAGAGTAAAGTTTAAAAGTACTTCCGCTACAAAGTAATTTCCAATGACCTGTATATAATGGAGGACTTACTGTGTAAATGTAGTAATAGCCTCGCAAGTGTGACTGAAAGAATAGAAATAACATTTTCGTTTAGATCTTTAAAAGAACAAAAAGATCACAATGAAATTATTTAGATCACATTGACCATTTAATTGGTTTGTGAGGTGAATGCAGTCCTTCAATATTGACATAGCACAGTATTTGTCCACTTACAGCACTGCCATTCTTCTTGGTGTAGAAGAACAAGGTTGTATTTTGAAGCCTGAACCAGTACGTTGCCCATCGTATTTTCTAAGGACATAATGTTTCAAAAATATTCTTCAAATTGAGGTTTCATATAAACACATTAAATACCATGAAATGCAACAACTTACGATAGTGTCCTTTCTTTTCTGCAGGAAGCCCTCGAACAATAACCTGGTCCCATCTACAGACATGTTGGCCCTCGCTCGACACTAACTTCACACGGCAGCTACCACTTGTTTTATTTTCATCTACCTGTTTGTGGTGCGACTTCCTCCTCAGGTTCGCAGAAAACAGCCCACGTTCACAACCCCATCACTTACCCACTTCTCCATTCTGCTTCTGTAAAGTCCTAGTTCACGAAGTTAATCAACACACATCTACTCTGGAACCACTGATTCCACCACTGCTCTTCAAGGACACATTAACACATCAGAGGGTGTAAATGTCATTTATTACAGATATTTAAAACCACTTTATTTTCCTTTTTGTTGTTAAATTAGCAGCCGTTTCGTCCGGAAACCCGCGTACGGCTGTACCAGATACAATTCTCCATTGTAAATGTTCGGAAAAGAGTGACGAGAAACACTTCCTTGGTTTTAAGGTGGAGGAGGTGCGCTGAATGGCTGTTAATAGCATAACCCCTGCTCTATGGTGCCTCTAAATTCATAAAAATATAATATGAGGGACAAAGCTCTATTTGAAAACCAGAAAAAAATAAAAACGGAAGCGGAAAGTTATAAATGATAAACCACGAGGACAGCTTTGATAACACTAAATACAAAAATACATAGAAAATGTAAGTCCCTCCATCTCATGCACTTAACAGACAAGAAAACAAAGAAACCGGTTAATAAATTAACACGCAAAATAAACAAGTGCATGACATTTCCAGTGTTAGATGTAGCGCTGTTCGTACTAACACCGTGTTGCTTCTGGATTGTGATGCTGTCTACTGGGCTGCTCCTAAAATTGTTTAAGGAATACATACATGATATACTGCATATTCACAACTAAAAACAGATTCACGTCCCTTTGTGGTGTTTCTGTGTATGGCTGCTTCTCTCTGCTCTCCAACCATCTAACTCATAATACTGACCTGAGGGGGAAAAAAATAGGAATCAGCCAAAAACATCCAGGAGCTGGTATAGGATCTGATCCGAACTCGTCCAACAGATCACAGACTGTCAGCATTAACAGAGTGATTGACAAGTGATATTTCAAATGATGCTGTCCATCTTTTCCCCAACATTAACAAAAAAAATTAAATAACCCAAACTCTTTATTTTTAATTGCATATAAAATGTACCGAGGATTTTTGATCTTGTTCGAGGATGACGGGGAGGATGTTGAGGCGACGAGCCTGGTCGTTTGGTTAGTCAAGTCTTTGAGTCTTTCAGGTAGAAGGGGATGAGCAAAGTCAACAGAGGGACCTGGGGAGGGAAGTAGCTGTGTCATGCTCTCTGATCACCGTTGTTTGAGCAGAGCTCTGTACATGGCGAAGCCCAGCACGGCAAACACGGTGGCACCAACGCTCGCTCTCAGCCAGAAGGTGGAGTTCTTCAGGTCTGCCTGAGCCATGTGTCTGTGAGGAGGAGGACCGAGACAGGAAGCAGGTGAGGAGACAGCATAAAACACAATAGTTACAGTATTTTATCAATTTTGTAAAAACCACAGTGGGGCGACAAAAACAAAACAAAGTCATGCGCTCTCTCCTGTTAAAACTTCCTCAATCGGGAGGATAAATGACCAGTGTCAGTGCCCTGTGACACCAGCTTGAAAGAGGAACACATGCTTTCTCTTGACATTTGATCTGGTTTAGGGAACAAGACTAAATCATGAAGCAGTTGGGGGGGGGAAAGAAGGAAAGATGCTGGAATATGAGAAGCAGCTGCGGGGCAGGGAAAAAATAAAAACAGTACAGAGCCCTGGAGGTGTCATGGACCAAAGAGGAAAATACAAGAGTGAATAAAAAATTATTTTGCTCTTGATTAAATATTAGATATTTTGCAGAGGCAAGAAAACACAAAGCAATATTCAATTCAGTCAGTGTAGAGTTTGAAGACGACGGCAACGAGAAGACAATTATCAAGTTTTTTCAAATAGTGATTAGTCAATATTGAAGGACTCTAACAAATAAGTACTTGCATATCCACATCTCTAAGGAAACCAATATTGAATCAGAGAGATGGAGGTGAGATATTAAATGAGGGGCTGCAACACTAACAGCGTGAAGTTAAGTCAAAATCAAGAGCGCAAGTGATTGAATTCCCAACTTTTAATCATTTAAGTTAACTTTAACATCTGCTGAGCACCGTAGAGATTTGAAGTTAAAACCTCCTCGATGACACACAACTCCAGCTGCTCAGGAAGGAACCACAAACAGTGGAGAACTACAGACTAATCGAGGTCACTTTATGCCCAAAGCAAAGGAGGAGTGAGCAAAGCACAAACAGAGAAATCTAAACGTTGGCGTGTGGCTTCAGCTGGGACCTTAGCCTGCAAAATAAAACCTTGCAGCAGCTGGTCAGGACGCAGCACTGACTGGTCAACGGTTAAACCTACAACACACACACAGACACACACGCAGGTCATTTGTGTTCCCTTGAGTAGTGTGTATCTGCCCACCCACATGTTTTATATCTAGTGACCCATTCGGTGTGGTCAGCAGCGCAGGTCTGAAGGCACCTAAATGCCTCCTGAAAGCCTCCTGAGATCGAGGTGGATTTGTTGGTGGCCACAATATCAACAGACCATCACATGATGATTGATACTTTTCTTAAATTGGTAAAATCTTTCTTCATAGCTATGCATCATTTCATTCAGTCCCTCCTGACTCAGCGCGCTCCATTTCTCTCTACATTGTCATCGGACACATGTAAAACCTGATTGGGTGAAATCAATATTATTTGGTCTTTGCGAACACAAATGACAGTTTATTTGCATCTCGAGTGGGAAAATGAGACCTGATCACAAATGGTCACAGGAGACTTTCAGGACGCATTCTATTGCAAGAAGAGATGAACTTCACACTGTCCACTTCTCTCTCAGGATGGATGTTCAGAACAAGTCTGAACAGGGCCAAAATGGGTTTTGATCAGATTACAATGGGACAAGTGCAGATGGACAGAATGTGATCTGAACAGTCAAGCCACCTCGAGAGATGGTCTTCAGATCTCAATGTGGACACATTAATATATACGGTTTAAATCATATCTAGATACAATCTGAATTCGAGGTGCATTTTGCTAATAGGTGTTAATGGAGTCATCCTTCTCTGTGGACGTGGGTTCTGCCTTTACCTGTCTGAGGGAATTAGCTGCACAGCAAAGCCCTCCATAAAGATGGACCCCTCCACGCTGGAGACAGCTGCAACCTGCTGTGTCAGGCTGAAATCCTCCTCTGACAGCAGGCAGCTCCCCCCCCCCCACACACACACAAACACACGCAACCTCAATGTCATCAGTATCACCAGCTCTAACCAGCACGAAAAGTGGGAACTTCCTTCACCCCCAAACCCTCAAAAGCACAAGTGCAACTATACCTCGTCAAATGTCACTGCACACTTCAAACAATGAAAAGCTTCACACACACACACAAATCACATATCCAAACTGTACACACCACAGGGCAGCCAGACTAGAAAAGCTGCAGATCTTTGTCACTGGGTAAAATTTCTCTCCCTCGAGTACAAGTTTCTTTGAAAATAAAGTACATCTTTGGCTCTAATCTGTTCCCACTTTTTTCCCTATATTCTCTTTTGCATATTTTACAGAAACTGGCAGCTCTGGTGTATTTGATTTTTATCCACAAATCATAGACTGTACTTAAAGATGGACGACATGACGGCTCCAAAAAAGTGACACCAAAGCATTTCAATCACGTCCTGGTGACCGGCTGCTTTATCGATCATATGGAGGTGGATGGGACATGGCTCAAGTTTAAGTTCTTATCACACTGATGAATGTTCAAGTGCTGAGATTTCCAGTAAGTTTGGTTTCAATTATTTACATTAAACGGGACGTAAAGTCATGATTGACTTTGAGGGACTTTTGCTCCTTGTAATTCTGGTGACAAAAGGGGTAATTTTGGTTCATTCAGTTTTGCCCACAAAGCAAAAATGACTTGGATTACAATGTCAAGTGAATTCATGTCATTTGAAATAAAATGTAACACCTATAACAAACCCTGTTTTCAGAAAACACATTGGGAATTCAATGGGGTGTGTCGGCCCCTTGCACTGCCTGGTCTGGCCTGTTTGGTGTCATGCTATTAATAGCACCAGAGATTTAAAAAGGCATGAGCACAGAGATCTCGCGCTGGCAAACGTTCAGGCCAATTTGGATAAAATCATTAAACATGACACCTGACTGCGCAATCCAACAGTAAACACAGCCACTCAAACCCTGCGCTCACGGCCAATAAAGCTCCCGTCTTATTCACAACACCAAGCTCTCTTTACCGTGGAAATGGACTAATGAAAGATCCCATCTGCCAATAGGTGGCATTATTTTACTGAAGACATGCCATTGGTTGCGGAGAGAAAGGTGAGGAACAGATGAGCCATGCAACATAAACAGGCAGGTTAGCAGAGGGTGACCACATGCAGGAGGAAGAGAAAGAAGGGCAGCCAGAAACATGCGTGTGAACACCTACAGAGTGAAAGGAAAAAATGGGAAAAACAGAATGAAATGACATGACAATCAATTTAAACAGGGAACATTGTAAGATGTATGAAATCTTAATCCACAGGAGAACATGAGTTATTATTTTTGGTGTATGCACGGAGGTGTCGATACAAGTTAAGTAAGACAAATAACAAAATGTGGAGTCTCCTGTAGGTGCAGACTTCAGTGTTAGGAATGGAAATGAAGACTGAAAACATCATAGACAAATCAATCCAGCACTTTTTCATAACTGAAGAAAGTTGGTGGAATACAGAAATGGACAAGACAAATCTAAAAATAAAATCACAGGACAAACATGCAGACATCAATGATGTTTTCTGTCTGAGTGAAACACAAACCAAAGAAATTGGTTGTATTTCTCTCATTTTCTATGCAAATACAATGCTCGTTAGTCAAGATTTACTGTTTGCATATCCACTGCAGGACAGGGGAGGGAGATGTCAACAATAAAAGGTTCCTGTCCATTTGTAACATGCAATTGTCAACTTTCACCACTAGAATCACTGTTGTAACATTATAAAATTCTATAAAACAAGAAATTAAGAATTAAATATACTCTGAACTCTCCAGGACATTCTTCTCAAGGAGATGAACATTTTTCAAATTCTCTTTTTCTTGATCCAATTTGACATTTTGAGTCAGTATTATTAGTATTGTGTTTTCACAAGCAAATTAACGTCATGCATATTTTAACATGGACTCTGACACACTGTTACCTCCCTGGCAAGCAGCCTGTGTGTTAGCCGGCACAGCATGGACACACTTTTCTGTGAGAGACTGTACAGCGAGCAGGTGGGTTCGCTGGAGCTGGAGCAGAGACCAAGACACCCAGCATGACTGATGTGTGAAAGTGAAGTGAATTATATTTCAGCTCACTATTAGCTGCAGCATTTGACTGTAAGGAAGTCATCTGGGCTGCCTCTAACCTCTCTCAGAGTTAGGAACTACATATATCAGCAAAATTACTCTCAGACACTCAAGACTCACTCACATCCTCTATTTTTAAGAGTTTCTCCTAATTTAGCTGTTTAAGAACAAGAGAGAATTTCCCCTCAAAACAAGGAGGATTCAACATCATACTTGGGCACAAGATGTCGCTACGCAACGTTTAGCATTTTCCCTGCAGTGGATATGTGGTGTAAATCTGATCACTGACGAGCAGAGAAGGAAAGAGCGCAGAGGAGCTGTCTCCATCACCACTGTTAGAGAGCTTGGGTGAAAGAAGGAGCCCCTCTGTGACCCGCCCTGGAGGTCCAACTCGAGGGGGGGAGACAGAGAGGAGGAATGACACTATGTTAAAACACTATAGCTTATTCTATGTATGAACCTGTTGAAAACGACCCTGCGGAGTTGAGCCTTTATATTGCGCAGCAGCTCCAACTTGAGGAGTTTCTGACACAGGCAATAGGTGCACCTGTTGCAGGGACACATGCAGCGGTGACGGGCGTGACTGTGGAAAAACACACAAAAATGCGTGTATTCACCACCATACAAAAAACATTACGCACCACACAACAGACAGAGAGGAGGAGGAGGAGGAGGAGGAGGCCAGAGCCAGGTGAATAAAAAGCTCAACCTTGTTTAACCACAAGGTCCAAAGGAGGATCTTACTCTGAGCTGAACCTTAACTGTTGCTATTTACCTGCACCTTAACCAAAGTAAAGACAAGAAAACATCCATGTAGAGATGTTCCGATATAATTTGACCCTAAGCAATACATTACCTGGACTTTGTGTATCGACTTATACATATATTATATATAGTGTATATATAGGATTTCCGGTGTGCTAAAATGACCTCTAGCGGACATGTCCCATTGAGTGCTAATTGATTTACTTTGAAATGTGATCCGATCTGAGAGCTTTGAGGAGTTAAGATACCGTACAGGCTCAATAAAAATAAAAAGATTAACCCTGCTGAATTTCAGGCTGGGACTGGCATGATTGCAACACAAATACACAGAGATGCACATTATGAGAAAGCATAAAAGACCGACAGAGTGGGCAGCTCTCTCTGGGTGTGAGGTAGAGAAGTCCTCATAAACTGAGTGCAATGGGTAGATGATTCCAAAAAAAATATTAAAGGGCAAAATATCACTGCCTGTTCTGGTACTTCCATGAGAGAGGTAAACGTAAAATGTTCCGATACCATTTTCCCCTTTCCGATACTAATACCTGAACTTTACCGTATACCGATCAGAAATTTAAGTCTTGCAATTTGGTACACGTCCCAATTTTACTTGTGGGACTTTCCAGCATGAAAAAAGTCACTCTAAAAACAGTACCTGGCTGTGGCAGAACAGCGAAACAGTTTGGTGATATCAAATTGGTACATAGATTCACATACTCGCAGATGCCTGACCCAGATTATTCTGCAGTATCGGAGGCATTTCCGATGCAGGAATTGGTATGGGAACATCTCTAGGTAAAAGTAGGAAAAGGTGTAAAGAGTGAAACGAAAAACAGGGGTCTAATACTCACGGATACATGGCCATGGTGGTGAGTCTGGTGTAGATGTCTTTGTTGGGTGCGTCAG